>NC_051054.1:7257564-7583120 GCF_904848185.1 Acanthopagrus latus | reverse complement strand
TTTGTGGCAACAGTTTGTGGAGGGCCCCTTCCTGTTTCTATATGACAGTGCCTCAGTGCACAAGGTCAGGTCTATAAAGGTGTGATTTTCGAGGGTTTTGGCGTGGAAGCACTTCAATGGCTCGCCATCAGCCCCGCTAAACCCTCGGGATAAACTAAAAGGCAGACAGAGATCCAGGCCTTACTTCTCAACATTGCTGCACCTCACTAAGGCTCTTGTGGCTGAATGGGAGCAAATCCCATTGTGGAAAGCCCCTCTCGGAAGAGTGGAAGCAGCTCAATAATGGTAAGGATTTGGGGATCAGATGTTCAAGAATGACATACGGGGTGTAATATCTGGCTGACCACATGTTTGGTACAGGTGTTCACTTACATTTTGCAAGTGCCGTAGCGTTGGAAATGCTGTTCCGTCAATGGGCCACTTCGATCCAGACTCATATCTGTAATATCTGTAACTCTTGGATGTATTGTCATGAACTTTTCACACATGCATTCATGGTCACCAAAATATGGATCCTGATAACTTTGGCAATCCCTTGAATGTCATCTAGCACCACTAACACGTCTTCTGATTCAGTAAAATATCTCCAAATCTTAATGGACTCATTGGCACAAAAAATTTTGCAGACATTCATGATCCCCAGAGGTTGAATTCTCTTGACTTTGTTAATATCCTGAGCGTTCCCCGTTGCTCCACAATGAGGTTTACATTCAAGGTGTTCAGTAAATATGTCTTGACAACTTCAGGATTGATTACCATGACGTTTTGTATAAACATTCATGGTCCCCAGAGGATGAGTCCTCTAGAGCAGGATGATTGGTGATTGGTGATCAAAACCGGTGAAATGCAGCAATTTAACCAAGCCGCTGCTAACCTGTCACTAACAACATTTAAGCATGGTGAAGTGAGCATGTAGCTTAAAACAACACTGTGCAAGATCTGCATCTAATTTCTTTTATTCCATTTTCTATGCTTTTATAAAGGGTAAATGAACCGGAGTTACACTTCAGAGCACGGAAGGCTACAGTGAGAAAAAAAACAAGCTCTTTGGGACTTTTGTCGGGTCACGTTCTTGTACCTGCCGATTAACTTGATTCAGATTCCCAACATCCCCCCCGATTAGGTCTGCTCAGCCTGATTCACTCGGGTCTCATTGTTTCTCTCTACATCTCTAATTCCCTGTGTTGCTCTCTTTCTCTCTCTCTGTCATTCCACCTCCCCCTCTTTCCGACAGCCCCCCTGCTTTTCTTGGTAATCCTAAATCGGGTGAACGGAGATAGAGGTTTCTCATTCTCTCCCCTGGCCTCTGTGCCTTTTATATTCCCCCTCCTCCCCAAATCCAAAGCTTCCTATGCCCTCCAATCCAAACAGGGCGCTCATGCGAAACTGCAAACGCCGACCCTCACAAACACAAATTAGGCACGAGGAGACTTTAAACATACACACTATATGGGCACTTAGACGTACACATAATGATTCCCCCGAAAGAGTCTTAAAAGCGGGGAAATTTGCCCAAATTCCTGCCTCATCCCAAACATTCCCAGCCAAGTCCGGCCCACTGTCTGCTCAATTCCTGCCGGCATCATCCAATCCTGCTCTCCTTTCACCGTCGGAGCATCAGAGGAGCCAATCAGATTAGTCGTGGAGAGGAAATTGGAGAAGGTTTGGCAGCGAGTCATCGAGCCTGCTTTTCCCTTTCATGTTCCCCTTTCACTTGCACTCTTCCTCACACACACACACACACACACACAGACACACACACACACACACACACATGTAAACACGCACACACACATATTCAGAGATGCACACACATGCAGGGGGACAAGAAAGAGAGTTGCCCTGGGAGACAGAGGCCTGGGTGAAAGAAGGATGCTGGCAGTGAAAGGGCCTGACCCATCTCTTGGCGAAGAAGAGCCTCTCACCCCCCTCTAATGCACTGAAAGGAACAGCTAGACAATGCAGGGCAAAGCATTCTGGGTGATCCCTGGACCCCTGCACGTGCCTTCATGAGGGGGAAAAGGAGATGGGCCGCGTATGTGTGCATACGCTTATGTTGGTGTGTGTGAAAGTGGCGAGGAACTTAAGCCGTGGGATCCGCTTCTTCTTCTTCTTCATCACGACAAAAGCCGAAAAAAAAGGCAACCCTCCCCTTTTCTCCTCCTCCCAAATTACAGCTCAGATTGTTACCAGCAATCTATATGCAAACAGTGTCATAATCACAGTGAATTAAGAACTTCTTTTTTGAGATGACTTGAGGATGATGAATGACGACGACGGGCTGCAAGTTGCGGGAGTCAGAGGAAATGATTAGGAGTTTTAACTGAGCGCCGACAGCTTCGCCCGGGAGGGAGGCTTCACCGTGCCGCTGACACCTGTCCGGTCCGCTTAGCTCTCCAACACGCGCGGAGTTGATCTGGGGAACGTCGGGGGGGGGGGCATCTCCCTTCTGACCTCCCCCTCCCCTCTTTTCACATACAGTAAACACATCTTTCTCTCATCCCCACGTTCTACCTTTTTCTACCTCTTCTCCCACCTTTCGGCAGGTTGGACAGGCCTAATCAGTCAAAGCCTTGGAAACACTCGGAGCTTTGCCACTAAATCCATACGGGAGAACAGGGTCCATATGTAAATCTATATCAGAGAGAGCATATCTGCCGGCGCTGAGCCCCGCCTGTGTCACGGATCGATACAGCGTCTGTGTTTTATTAATAACTCTAAACGATGCTGTGCCTAGTCAGCCATTTATCATACGCGCCTCACCTCTGTGCAGCCCCGGTCTCTAAACTATCATTTCTCCACCCCCGCCTCCTTCTTCATCTGACTATGTTAATCAGCAACTCTGTAACTTCTTTATTAGATAGGTGGTGTTTTTTCTTAAAGGACCACACCAGCTGGTCCGCTTGTTGTAGCCCGTTTACTTCAATACCAATCAATTTTACATCACGTGTAGCCATTTTTAATGGTATGAGTTTGAGAAATGTGTGTGTTCTTTGTTTACTGTTGAGTATCTACTATCAGACTCATGAAGAAAGTTGCTTAGGTGTCATATTATGTGAGAATAAACAAGTTACATTATGGCTGCGCATTGATGGAAAGTGCATACTCTCTAGTATTTAAGTAAACTTTCTAGGTATTTTCTACACAAGTAGTTCCGTTTTCTGCTGCAATTTACTTGTTGTACAAATGTTGTGCTTTGCACTCCACTTACATTAAAAGGCGGTGGTTACTTGGCTGAATTTATATACAAAACACATCCTGATCAGCTAAAACATTCAAACTACTGACAGGTGAAATTAATCGTATTGAACATCTTGTTACAATGCAATTTATTGCTAGGAAACACTGGGTCCTTGACATGCACCACCCACTCAGAGAACATTATCTACCAAGTACACCACCTCATGGCAACAACACTCCCCAGTGGCAGTAACAATCCCAAGCAAGACAGTGCGGCCTGCTACAGCACATTGACTGCTCAGTAATGGGATGAAGAACTGTCTCGAGGCATCAACCAGGCCTCCACATTTGTCAGATCTCAATCTGATCGAGAATCCATAGGATGTGCTAGAACAAGTTCGATCAATGGAGACCCCATCATGGATTGGACTTTGCTCTGACCCGTGGAGGCATGGACACAGGAGCTGTGGGGTGTCCTGTGTTGTCTGGCTCCTGGGTGTTAGTATAAGATCCTTTCTGTCCTGTAGGTTGTGAGGTGGGGCCTCCATAGGTCTGAGTTCTTCTGGGACGTACCATGGGAAGCCTGAGGCCAGGTCGATGTCTTGAGTACTATGTCATGTTCCTCTGGCCATTGATGAGCAGTTTTTGTGGTGTAGCAGGGTGCACTGGAGGCAGCCACTGTTGTTGTACTTGGTATGCAGAGGTAACGCTACCAAATTGCAATTTGGGAAATCTAGGATGCGGGGCTCTTGCAGTTTGAACCATAACAGGAACATAAGATACGTCAAATTTATGAATATGTCCTAGTAAGTCTCGGCGGTAAGTTATGCATCCAGGCTGACTTGCGAGCGTTGGTGGCAGCGTCTCCGTCGAATCTGTGAGAACTACACTGTCACGCTTGTGCATGTGTTGCAAGTATGGCATTAATTTTGATTAGTCAAAACACGTTGAAAGGAGCAAGAGGCAATTATCTCGTCATGTTGCAAAATTGGGGGAAATGGGCCCATGAATACTTTCTCCGTCACTGTTGTGATGCAGCGTGGCCTCGCAATTTCCATGCACTGTCAATACAACACTGACGAAAAATGAACGCAGACTCGATGTTCCCTGGAACACAAAAGCATGTTTCCAGAGCCTTTTTTTATGATGCACATACATGAATGGAAATTGCTGTAAAAGTACAAAATTGTCTGGCCGCGAGAATGTGAAGTCCTCACGATTTGTTGCTGTGGAGCTGAGCCTGGAAACCCACTGCGCTGCGGTCCTTCAAGGCATCTAAAAACTTTATCTTTGCAGATAAAATGCTCTTTGTGAGTGTCGGGGCCCTGATGTTAAGTTTGCGGATCCATGGGAGCAGAACATGAGATGCCTCCGCTCCTGGAAGAAGGTGTTTAGAGGGAATATTCAATTTGTCAGAGTGGAGGAGCGGAGCAAAGTGCATTTGAGAGGAGGAGATGACGGCACAGCTTAACCACCACCTGACGCCTACTTGCGGGGTCTAAGAAATGGAGAGAAAGGAAAAAAGAGAGGAGGGAGGGAGGAGGAGTGGAAGCAAACAAAATGGTGCGAGGTGGAACGACGGCGAGGAAGCGCACAGGGCTGAGGCGAGATAGAGAGAGGGAAGAGCAGGGGGCGAAAAGGGGAGGGAAGAAGGTGGGAAAGACAAATTGAAAGAACAGGGCGAGAGGTTTTCTATCCCTCCTCTCACGGCTCTAAGACTCTCATTAGCAGTATTGATTCATGGCTTTTCAGGTCTTTAGCAGTCAAACGCTCATCGCACACATATGCAGACACACAGGTTCAACATTCAGTGCACACACACACACGCATGCATACACTGGGGTATTACGGGTTTTACAGTACCATGCAGTCCACCCTTGCATAACACGGTCCCTGCTCCATAAATAGCAGAGTATGCATTTTTAATTGCTCTCTGCACTGCGAATGTTACCTGTCAACATTGGTGAGCCGGGCCTCTCTACACGTAACCTGTTTTATAATTATCGTGAGCACAACGTGAGATACACTCAGAGAGGTACCGGGCTTTACCTAATTGATGTAAAAGGGGCGGACAACATGATAGAGGCATTTTAACCTTCATGAAGGTGGGATCGGCAAAACTGTCTCTGCTACTTTTTACTTCCACTCCAGTGCACTTTGTTGGCAAACACTGAACTTTTGACTCGACTACATTTACTATCAGTTACTTTGCATCAGAACCAAAGCAGCACAGAATAGGAAAGGGACAATGGTAAATTGATTGCATTTAAATAGCGTTTATCTAGACTTAAGTTTCCCACGGATTCTGATAATCTGGATATTGTGGAAATGTCAGATCAGAAAACCAGCCAGGCTGATAACTGGTCAACATACATGCTATAAAACATGTAATTTTATATACATGATTTGATATTCAAGTGGACAATGCAGCTGTTTTACGTAAGAAATCTGATGTTTGTACAAAATCTTTAACAAGTGTTGGGATAAAATTATGCTAAAAAAGGATACGGCATATAAAATAACTGTGTAAGTACATTGAAGTGCAACAACATGAAGTGTGTATTCGAAATAAGCACTTTAAACAACTGTATATATGTGTATTAGTGCACTGGAATGCAAAATACTTGCAGCCTCGCCAGAAGCTATTGAACAGCTGAACATACCCCTACACACACACACGTGCGTGCACACACGTGCACATATTGGCAGCTACACTAAAAGGTTATTGATGAATTAGCAGCATGTGAATCCGAGCGGCACCATTCGTTAACAGGAGCAACACCTCTTTAAACGCTCTCCTCGCTCTCCAGAGCAACACACACACACATCCTCCGAACAGCTCCGCTCTATCTTCTTAAACAGCTCTTGATTGGACGTTGTCGCTGACTGGGCGAGTTTTCTCTTAGTGTCAGTGTGTGTGTGTGTGTGTGTGTGTGTGTGTGTGTGTGTGTGTGTATATCGTGTGCATGTGGGTGTTGTTAGCCATTAGCAATTGTCTATTGATTCAGTTTAGCAGAGCTGCAGCAGCTTCTAACAAGACTCAAAGTGACAGAAAAGCACAGAACGGCCAGCTAATGCCTTGTTAGCCCAGTCGCCTTACTTATATGATGCATACGTACACATTTGTGCGTACACATACACACTTTCCCCGCTGTGGGAAAGGTACATTTACAAGGTGTTTACAGTAACACATGCAGAAAACACTGAGAAGCACTCGTGTTTTAGATACCAGAGCCTCAGATGTTTGTGTTACAACCAGTTTGCACACAAGAAATACTGAAAATGTATTCAAAATGTATTACAGCCGCCAAAGAGATTATGTTTTCATTTGTGTCCGTTCGCTGGTTTGTCGGCAGGATTACAAAAAAGAACTACGGAACAGATTTCCACAACACTCGGTTTCAGAATAGCTTAACTTTTGTTACGGATCTGGATAAAGGGACAAATCAAGGAAGTTTCCTTACAGGTCAAATACTGACACTCGTCATTGTTGGCCAGCCTGACATACCAAGCCCGAGTTTGAGACACAACAATCAACTATTGATTACAAATTTGACCTTTAAAAGCGGCACAATTTAATCTGAGAGAAGAAATTCAAACTCATAAAAGAAAGTATTTGCAACATCACTGAGGTAACAACACACGCAGAAGCAGTTATTTTTTCCATAACTGACTAAACAAGCTGCTCTCAGAGGAGTACAAGGTCCCAAAAACACTGTTTGAAGCTAGAAAAGGTGGCAGGGTCCGCCACAAATAAACAAAGTAAAGCAGAATGACATTGTGTTGTCCTTTAAGGTCAGTTTGTTTACTCAGTCATGAAAACAAAGAGAGTTTGTTTATTGAGTTTGTTTAGGAATTGAAAAAAAGTCAGTCAATGAGGATATTTCTCTTCTGATTAAAATGTCCTTCGTAAGACTATATTTAACATTGAGGTTTTTTTTGTGTGTGTGACATTTTTGTTAAGTTCTCAGGGAATAATGAATGAATCTTGCCTGAATCTTGATGGAAAAACATCATGCATATTCAGGTGGGCAGCATCTGCGTATGAGCGAGCACAGTTTCATGCAGATTCCGAATAAAAATCGGGAATCTAGAGGATTTAAATATGCTTCATTTGTTATTGGATTAGGCTTGATTGAGCGCCATTGTAGTCTTTGGAATTTTATCCAGACTTTGTCTCTCTGTGTGCAGGCGCAGCTCTTGAAATGCCTCATATGATATCAAATGAAGAGGAAAACAACACAAATGAGCTGCTGGATATGCACCCCTGTCTCTCAAAATAAGGAGGAAAAAAGAATTGGAATAGTGAAATGTTTGCAATATGCGAGTTTAAAAAAAAATCCAATTTTCACCCGGATTTTGTTTTTATTGCTATCAAGTGTTTGTTTTTTCTTTCCATTTTTTAATATTCAAAATAAACATTGAATTTCCGAGATTTAAAATAAATATATTTATACATAAAAAAACCCACCAGAATAATCTAACTTCACTGACACCCACATGTTCACGTATACCCAGGGATGCACACACACACATATACACACACACACACACTGTAGACATGTGCATGACACATGTAGTTAGAGTACGCACACACATACACTCCCTCCAGAGGGGTCCAGAGGTAGCTGACAGCTGTTCTGGGGGTGTTGAGAGACAGAGGTGGGGGTAGAGTGTGTGGGTGAGTGTTTTCCCTGTAGTCGTAGACGGCTCTGACTTGAAGGTCTTGAGGAAAGGCTCGAGCTGTGGCTCCCAGCGGAGCAATGCATGGATTCCCTTCTCCTTCCTCTGTTGTCTTCCTTTCGCTTCACTACCCTGTTTCCCCCTCCCCCCCCCTCCCCCTTTTCCTCACACCTCCTCCATTTATCTCGCACCACATCGCTCCCCAAACCAACATGTTGTGTTCTCCTGTGACCACTTTCATTGACTAATTTTTCCTACCGCTCTTCTCCTCAGGAGCAACGACTGACAGGATCGGGCTGGTTTGAACCTGGTAACCTTGCTGCACTGCAGATGTGCTCTGGTGGTTTCTAATGCAATCACAGCTATAGAGAGAGTATGTTTGTTTTTGCTTTATTGATTCTATTGTCGGGCAAATTCTTCAAACGGTCCCGCAGAGTCCTGACTCTCTAGAAACCCACCAACTTTTCTGATTATTTAGGAAAGCGGCCTCGTCCTCCGTCAGCTCATATGCCAATACATGCCAGTGTATCCACATTACCATGACTACTAATGTCAAGTTCATGTTATGTGGGAGTTACTGTAGCTGTTTCCAACTTTTAATACAAGAACATCTATCAGACTTTTCCAGAAAGGTCATATATATGGTGCTACATGATACAAAAGGGCCTGAAAAAGAAAATATAGATACTTCATGTCAGCCTTCGTTCAATGTTAAATGCAAATTAAATGGATGTAGGGCCATATGGACAATGTACAAGATTCTTTAGTCTCCATTCTGGGAAAGTCAGTAAGTCCCAAAGCAAATATAAAGTATGTCCTCAGAGGAACATAATGCCACCTGGATAACATTTTTTTCTACTTTTCACTGCACTTTGGAAAAGTTTGCGGTCTCTGTCAAATATCTGAGATACTTATATGTTAACATTTAACTGAAAGAATGATCTTTCCCTCAAGGCTGTGGAAAGTAAAAGGCAGAACTTGGCCTTCTCTCTTTACCACTGCTGAGGAGCCCCTGGGCAGGGCCCTCAACCCCAGCTGCTCCAGTGGAGCGCCTCTCTGTGGCCTGTAGATCAGACTGTGGCTGTGCTGAGTGGCTTACAGGCATGAATGTGATCAGAGTATTCCTAATAAAGAGAGCACTGCTCTCGGTGAAACTAACCTGTATAAATAAAGGTTAAAAAACACCCTTAAACAAAACATTTTTGTTGCCTAAAACTACACTGCAAAACAAAGCTTTTGGTCCCATGTTGTGCAAAAAAAGATATATTCATGTCTCTTTTGATAAGGATGACAAAGCAGGACTTGGTGCTGTATAAATACTGTGAAAGGTCATCCATGGAAAAGTGCATTCATCACCTACTCAGAAACTGTGCTCCGCCCTCAGTCATGCCCCCATGGGTGCAAATACACAGCTAAAGCTGAGGTGGAAACACAGTGGGGAAAACCTGCTCGGGCCTGTGAGAGCTGACCAATCAGAACTGACTGGGCTCTTAGAGAGGAGGGGCTTAAAGAGACTAAAACAAGAGCGTTCAGACAGGTGATGAACAGAGGTGCTGCAGCAGAAGATAAATATATTTTTTTGAACATTGAAGTGTCACACAAAATCTAGGATATAAATAAATATTGCACCTTTAAAAGTTTGCCTTAAGATTTAATTTCATGAATTTGAAAAATACAATTGGGGTTCATTTTGGAATAAGTCAAATAAACTTTTCTGTTCACACACTTCATATTTTTTCAGTTGTACTTGAATCCTCCTAAATGCTCTACCTAACATAATCTGGTTTTGCAAACTTTATTGCTATGTATAACAGTTGGAGCTACGTGCTCCAGCACTGGTTCACATCAGCCAAGTTCAGGGCAATTAAATGCTAATTTAATGGATGCATTCCTATATGCACATTTAATTTTCAGCCCCTCGAACAACCGAATCTGCAAATCTGTAATGCGAGGTTCATAAGTTTCCAATAATTTATGAGAATCTTTCCCGGAATAAACTGTGTGATAACATACAGTAGTGCTGTAGGGAGACAGAGACAGTGTTTACCTGGTACACTTCCAGTAATTAATTCCAATTACATGCTAATGTATCCTGTAAGTGAGGGCACAGCGGGTCTGGTGAACATGCAAAGCTTTATGAAACATGTTTACAATTCAACATAACGGAGAAGTCACCAACAACGAATTAACAGAAATTGATGTCAATGAAATTCCATTCGACTCTATAGGTGACTTCTTTAGAAATCCAAGAGCTAAAAAATAAAATGTCGCACGGTCTCATAGAGATGTCGGAATTGTGTCTTTCACGCTGCTACCTTGACTTGAGTGCAGCATAATACTTGTCCTCGCAGGCATTCAGCGATTTCAGTGTGTGTTTCTTTTTTATGATTAATGTGTCTAAATGCAGAAGAAAAGGCGAAGGCAAATTGCACACTTCTGGTTTTTAAACGAGAGACAAGTGTTTTGAAAACTCCCACGTGGTTCTTCCAACATCGCTAATTGAACATCCACGCGCACAGAAACACCACATTTCCAGCACTGTCATCACTCTTCGTCTGGTGCGAGGCATCGGCCGCCCACTTGCTGACATTCAGCTGGATATATATGGCTAATACGTACGCATATAAAAAAAAAAACATTTGAAAAATAGTTCTCGCTTCAAACCAGACATGAAGATGTATTGGACATGACACACCGCTTTAAAGAACCTAATTAGTCGTCGGAAAATGTCAAACTGGAAAGATAGAGAGCTTTTCTCCAGGACAGTGATGATTTAATAATACTGAGTGAGTGAATGAGATAAAACGACTTGCCTCTGTGATCTGCCTCTAATCCACATCTGATAGCAGCAGTAAATACCAGAGCTCACAAATGAGGTTGAGAGGATCCCCGCGTCTCCGGCGACTCGTTTTTCATTCCGCTCATCACTCTTGCGCTCGTTCGCTCCTCGTCCCTCTATCCTTCCCTTTCCTTACTTTTTTTTTTGTCAATATAATAGAGAGCTATTTAGTTACAGTGGCGTGGGAGCACTAAATTGACTTGGAGACACTTTTAGAGCATCTGCTGTGTGTCTCCCTCTCACACCGTCTGCTTACTTTTTCCCTGACAGAGAGAGATGCTGCGGAGCCTGCGGCACAGCACGGGGTATCATTTTTCAATATCCAGCCCTATTTCGATGTATCTTTTCTTCCCTCTCCCCCTCTGTTTGCTGTCCATTAAATACAGAGCTATTTTGTTACATTGACAAGGAAACTCTAAACTGGCAGGGGGACACACTTCTTTTTTTTTTTTTTGTCAACTCTTTGATGCATCTCTCTATGGATACTTCCTCTCTTTCCTCCCCCCACACCTGCATCCTTGCCAGGTACACAGAGCTGAGATAAGTGTACAGATGTTTGTTGTTGTTGATATCACGGTTTTGGCTGCATTCTGCTCCACGCTTCCAAAGATGAATAGTTTGGGGAAAAAAAAGAAAAGTTTTGGCTTTCTTCTCAGGGCTCCGACGCTAGGAGGTATACTGTAAGTTTGTGGTGCATATTGGAGTCTCTTCTGACTTGTCTGTTGCTGTGAGACATGAGTTACTTGAGATTGACTGGAGACTTCAAAGAAGCTTGACCCAGTAAAAGTTTGGCAACAAAAGCTGAGATGCAGGTCGTATATGGCCTAACTGGTGATCCATTCATCACTGAAAGTACTGATTCCAAGTTCAATGCATCCGTCTGAAATTCTGTACATTTGCAGCCCAGCTGGCAGGATAAAATGTTGGCGGTTAACTTTTCTGCCAAATC
The DNA here is from genome assembly GCF_904848185.1 of Acanthopagrus latus. Lineage (NCBI taxonomy): Eukaryota > Metazoa > Chordata > Actinopteri > Spariformes > Sparidae > Acanthopagrus > Acanthopagrus latus. Next base: position 7,571,469 of record NC_051054.1, on the reverse strand, counting down.
GTTAACTGCCAATGTTTATGACCTGACAATTTCCAGCAGAAGAACTAGAAGTTGGGTTGTCTCCAACCATTTTTGTGGTGATGAAACTCTGGGTATTTAATGAGACCTCAGGACATATTTTTCAAGGGAAGTCAGGACACATTCAGCTGTGAGCGATTACAAAACTGGGTGTCTTTAACCAGACCCCAGGATATCTCCACTTGTGTTGGAAGTATTTTTTGAGGGGACCTCACGAGATGTACAGATGGGAAGTCAGGACATCTCCAGCCATGTTTGTGCTCACAAAACCCTGATATTGTTGACTAGAAATCAGGACATCTTAGGCTATGTTTGTGGTGACGAAACTCTGGGACTTTATCGAGACCTCAGGACATATTTTTGATGGGAAGTCAGGACGTCCTCAGCTATGCAGGGATGCAAAACTGGGCGTTTTTTAAGAGGTCTCAGGACATATACCTTGATGTGAATTTGGGACATCTCCAGCTGTGTTTTACGGTCAACAAATGAGGCATTTTAAGCCAACACGTGATATTTTCCTAACCCTAACCAAAGACAGCACTGAAACAAGATAAAATGACACAAACCTAAAAAACCTAAAATTGCTATATAGACTCATCTGTGGTTTGCAGAAACATACATTGCCAATGTTCATTCTGGCCATTGTTGTAACATTTATTATTTGTGTGTCAGCTACTGTGACAAAATGTGTAACTGTCCCTAATTTGTGTACTGGTAACACACATTTGCTGACCCCAAGGTTGGATTATTAATCAAACGAGGAGGCATTACAGCCCTGGGGGCTCTGAAAAGGTCACAGTGTGAAAATTGGCTTTCGGTACAGATGGATACAATCACTGAAGCACGTGATGATTAACTGACATGACGCAGGCCTTCAGGTGTTTCCAGTTGTATTATCGGGTCTTGAGGCCCTGACAGTCGCTCCATTAAAAACACCCTTTCAGTATTTCAACTTGCACATGATGCCTATTCCTAAATTAATATGTTTAGCTAGATTACCACAGAGAAAACCCTGGGACAGGTGGCACTCCACCTAAGGAATACTGTAAACAGCACAGAGTGGGATGAGCAGGGGTTGGAGCAGCTTGTTTTCCCCCCACTGCCTTGAGCAGGTTAATGTAGCGCTGTGTGTCGCCGCGCTATCAGCCTCTTCAAAAAACACAGACACATGGTACTAGAAGTGTCTGCCGGGACCGCAACATTAATGTTTGAGTAGCGTGTTTCAAATTTGCATAAGTATGAACACCTGTTCTTGCCTTTTGCAGCAGAAATCTGCATAACAACCGCAGCCTCAACAATGTGGAATCACTCTGAGACACAGAAGCCCGACTCCGGTGTTCACAGTCTGCACATGAGCACTTGAGCTGGACTTTCTTAAAAGGTATTTTTTCGACTGTATTCACACAGGACTAGCATTACCTGAGGGCCTCTAATAAGTTGTAATAATTGGAGCGGTTGGCTGCATCCTAATCCCGCACGAATCCTCCAAAATCCATCGGTTGTAAAGTAAAACTTTCACCTCGTATTACCGACCGCGTTTCGTCCGATCTCAGGGATCATGTGTTAATATTAGTCCCGTGTGAATCGGCATCCCTGTGATTTGGGGTCTCGCATTGTTTAACATCTGTTTTCGGTTGTCAGACAGCTGAACAATTATGAAATTTGATCGCGGCTCATGATTTTGTCGAACAGCAGTCGACAGCTGTGCCGCGAGAGATCGGCTACGTTGACGTTTAAATTGAGCGATGACAGAGAAGGTTAGGAGCAACGAGACGTTTGTCATATTTAAGTACAGCAATGAAGCGGCTATAAAGGGGCACTAAGTCGCCATTTTGAAAAGAAACTCAGAAACAGTATTAATGAGGTGATAACACCAACTCAGACTCAAATTTTTATTTGATTTGACTGATTTCGCTATAAACAAGTCGTCCTCGCGGAGAACAAGGTCCCAAAAACATTGTTTAAAGTCCAAAAGAGGAGTCCTGCAAATATAGACAAAGTAAAAACAAGATGGAATTGTGTTTTCCTTCAAGAGGGTTTGTTTACTCAGTCATGAAAATCAATCAGTGAAGACTTTTCTCTTAAAACTGCTCCCCTGGGACTACACAGTGAACCTCCGACTCGATCAAAATGAGCTGCAAAATGTGTATGCATGCTTCTAAGACACGCAGAAAAGTGGGCGGAACAAACCCTAAACTCTATTGTTCATACAGCTGCTGGAGAACAGACACTCTGCATCTGAAACGTTGATATCATATCCTGGGGATCATGCAAGTAAAATTCTGGTAAAACACTGAATTAATTGATCCCGTGCGTTTGCAGTGGGATCATTTCTATATTGCACAAGTTCCCCTGGTGGTACTAGTCCTGCGTGCATAGGGCTCAAGTTAAGACTTGTGTTGGGGGGAGTTTTAAAACTTCAGGGGAGTATCATCACTGACTTTTGTCTATTGTTATTAAGACATCGTTACAAGAGTGTATCTAAAAGAGCCCTTTAATGTCTTTTAATGTCCAGCCTGTGAGCCGCATTTCCCAACATCAGATTTTCTGCAGCGATCGTTGCACCGTCACACTTGATCACAAAAAATTGCGCCACCCAACGGACAGATCTGCTGCTCATAAACTTAAAAACCTTCTTGTTTCAGTGCTGGAGTGTTGCGTAGGTGTTAGTATTTCCCTTCACTTGTCCTCTGTCTTTTCCTCACTGCCTCCTGTCGACTGAAGTGAGCGCTAACCAGCCCCCCCCCAAAAAAAACACTAAATTAGCTTGGAGACACTATTCTCCCACTTCTGTCTCTTTCGGCCTTGCTGTTCATTAAACAGAGAAAACCGGGCGCTTGTAGCAGCATGTGTCATTTGCTTTATTGAACAGATTCAAGCTCCGGTCACCCACGCTCCTCGGCGAAGAAAAAAAGAAAAAAATACACGGCGTCAAAGTAATAAAAACACCAAGATCCCTGGATAAGGAGCAAGAAGTGTTGAAGCTTTGAAATTCCAAACATCAGGGCCGAGCTTATATCTAATGCATTCCTATCACCAACAGCACTTTGATGTAACTTTCCCTCTCCTCTCCTCTGCTCTGCTCTCCTCCCTGCCTGCCATCTATTAAACAGAGCTACGGCGGCAGCAGTAAGTTACCCTAAATGAGTTTGGAGACTTTTTTTTTTTTTTTTTTTTTAATCAAAGCATCTCCCATGTGTGTTTCTTCCTCCCGCTCTGTTTGGAGATTCATCAGACAGGCGAGCCCAGTAACTCCATCACCCCGACTCCAGTCGCACCGAGACGTACAGTAAAAGAGTGCGAAGCCCCGTTTTTTTCGATGAAAACGTCTCCAGAAGTCTCTTTTCTACCTGCTCTCTCCCTTCCCTTCCCTTCCCTTCCCCTCGCCCGCTCTCCGCTCGCCGTCCATTAGTGCGCCGGCTGTCTGCGGCGGCGTGGCCCCTAACTGTGCATGTAAAGCTCGGCTCTCGTTTAGGTTCTTTTTCCTCTTGACACGGACTCAGCTGACTGTTCCCAATGCTCACTCACCCATTAGGATGGAAAAGAGTTGATTCTCCCTCTCCCTCCCGCTCTCTCGGCTTCTCTTTTTGTCTCTACATGTTCTCATCTCGGCCGGCGCCTATAACGCTTCTCTTTTTGCTCCTCTCACCAGTACATGTATTCTCGCACTTTCTGCCTCTTGCCCCCCCTCTCCCGCTCTTATCTTGTTCCCTCTACATGCTTTTTGGTGGCTTATAGCTCTTCTCTTCTCTTTAACGTGTCCATCTTTTTTTTTTTCTGGTCGCTGTACATGTCCTCTCCATTACTCTGCTCTCTGCACCTATAGCTCCCCTGTGTTCTCGCTCCTCCTCACCCTCTCTCCACGTCTTCACTTTATTCCCCCCCCCGTATCAGCGTCAGCAGCTGTGGGAGATGCACTCAAATCATTTACTGAAGTTAAAGTAAAAAGAAAATATTCTTCTAAAGGATAAGTCCACCCCAAAAAGAATCTCCTCACCCACAGAGAGAGGTGGGGTGAAGTTGCATAATCCACAAAACACTTTCTGGCGCTTCACAACTAAAACAGCGTTGCAGCATCCTCTCAAACAACTGACGTAACCAGTGACTTGTTTTAAAATGTGAAAAAAACAGCCAAGAAAAAAACCCAACACTGCTCCATAAGCTCGTCTGGTGCGACCCAAGTCTCTGGAAGCCTCAAGATTCCAAAAATTGATTTGAAATCATGTTATTTACATACTTTTTCAGCCAATTTCACGGTGGCTGCTAGGCTAAAATTGTCAGAAGTGGGTGCACAAGCTCAACCTTGCACTGAGGATTTCAAATAAACTTTTCAAATGAATCTGGGATCTCCAAAACGCTCTAAAAAAGTCCTCATCTTCTGCAACTGTTAAGGCGAATACTGCAACAGGGACTACAAAACATCCCCCCTTTCATTTTTGAGTGAACTTGTCCTTTAAGGGTAAAAGTCATGCAATCATTTTTGCCTTTTTCTTTAAAAGCACATGATTTAAAAGGAAAGAAGTTATCAAAGAAGTCTTGAAAGTGTAAGTAATTGAAGAATGATGCGTAAACAGCATCTCTTATATTGGTAGACTGTCATTATGAGCATTTCGGTCTTGTAGCTTGTGAAAGTAGAGCTAGTTTATGACCATCTGAACTAGCTGCTGGTTCAATCCATGAGAATGTTCCATATTTAAAAGGCTGCACATATCATCTGTGTGGAAAACGTTAAAGGAGAAGGCTGATGCTATTCTACATCGTTCTTACTGTCAACAAATCCCCTCAAAACACCAACAGCAGCACTGCATCAGTACAACTTCTCCACCCTGACTGCTGCTGTCAGCCCTGAGTCTATTGGTTCCCACTGAAGATCTCATTTTATTTATCTTCTTAATGCTAACTGGCTTCTTAAGCAGCTGGGCACTGCAGTTTCTTTCATGAAATGTTATCAAAGATGAGTAAATAGTGCGTTTCTTTTGAATCATTTCATGGTGTGTATTAATGAACATTTGGTATTCAAAATAAACTACAGTGCACATTTTCATGGAAATAAAGGAACTAGTGCAACAGTGTGGCTCTTTGATGTGTGCTAATAGTTTTTTGGGCAACAATGGAGCTCTGTTGCACAAAGGAATATATTTAATTAGGCTTTGGTAACAAAGACTTTCTGATTTAAGTTTTCCACATTAACGTGTGCTTAAAGATCTTAGAGCTTAAGATTGCCCCCCCATGATGTCACTCAGTGGCTAAGATGCATCATGGGTAATGTAGGTGTCAGGTCTTTGAAAAGGAAGAAAAATGGGATGAATACAAAAGGTGATATCTCTGGTTCTGCAGTTTTGATTTGGGTCATTTGTTTACAAAATGAGTCCAACAGTGTTGTTGGAGTCCAGTGGTGTTTTTCAAAACATGGTACCTACATTACCCACAATGCAACCTGACCACTGAATGACATCACTGGAGGCAGTTTATCAGATTACATGCAACTTCTGGAGCCACAAAAGACATTACACTGCTTTTTTCACACATGCAGCAGTGCTGCCCGAGACCTGTAAACACACTCTAATGTGTAAAATTAGTGGAGTTACCCTTTAAGTGTAATTAAAAAGTACAATAACTTCTCTCAGAAATGTCGTGACGTGGACGTAAAGTAGCATTCACTGAAATTCTTAAGTGCAGCTGTCTCCAAATGGTATTTAACTGCAGTGCTTGATATACTTTTCTAGTGCAGCGGTCACCCTTTCCTTTCCCCTTCTCTTCTTCACTTCCTCCTCTCTTTCCCTCCTTTCCTCCACATCCCTCCTTTGCACTTTATGCCCCTCTCCCATTCCTCCCGCCTCTCTCGCTTTCCTCCCACTCCTGTACCTCGTTCTCTCTCTCTCTCCCTCTCTCTGCTCCCCAGAGGGAATGAGTAAGTGTATGGTTGAGTGGAGAAGAGAGGTGGGTCTTGCCCTCCCAAATTCTATTTCAGAGAAACTCGAGCTCAGAGAAGCATGTCTGCCTGCACGGAGCACAACGCTGGCCTGCTTTTACAGTTTCATAAGCAGCTCCAGAGCGCCGCGGCACGCGGAGATAAATACGAATCCCCCAAACCAATAAACACGGCCAAGGAAAAACAGACGTCAAACGCATTGCCCACGCTCGCTTCCTCTGAACCCTGAGCCACGTAATGAAACGTATAGAGAAGTCAGCAAGGCGAGCGTTCCCACGCCTATACATGATTTATATCAATGTAAAGACACACAGAGGTAAACACACACACACACACACACACACGCACGTACTCAGATGACCCGTTCTTTTCCGCTTTGCTTCTCTGGGTGAGGTCTATCTCTTCGGCCTGACGAGTAATGGTGGCAGCACGCGCGCAAACACACACACACACACACACACACACACACACACACACACACACACACACAAAACACACACAGAGGAGCACGGCTGGCAGAGGGGGTATGAATTATACATCCACCCTGTCTCTATGCATTAGATAGAAAAAAAAGGAGAGATGGATAGAGGGAGAGAGAAGAGAGATGGAGGGAGAGAAGAAGATAAAGAAGAAGAAATGGCAGCAATGTAAGTGGGGGATAACGTGTTCCAGATACATAACATGTTATCCGGTGATGAAGAGGAGAAGAGAGGAGGAGGGAGGTGGAGGAGAAGGAGCGCACATCCATAAACTATCACCTTGACAATATGGCCTTAAGACAAACACTTTGTTTTGGGTGTGCACTAAGTGTGTGCTCTAATGTATGTGTGTATGTGTGTGTGTGTGTGTGTGTGTGTGTGTGTGTGTGTGTGTGTGTGTGTGTTATGCACAGGTCCACAGCTGGATGTAGGAATTGCTCCTAGCAACATATTTCTGCTGCTGTGATGCTCATTGGTTCACAGTTCAAAGAGTTCTTTCCCTCTGCAGATGGGGGGGGATGCAGGCACACATGCACACACACACACACACACACACACACACACACACACACACACACACACACACAGAGTCGACTGATTTTAGAGTATTTTTGATTTTTTTTTCACCTCCCGAAAGCGCCAAACTTGGTTCACGATCGTCCGTTTGGTGGGGGGAGAAAAAAAACAGACAACAGTTGGAAGCTAAAGTGCTTCGGGGATGTGAAGAAGAAACCTGTGTTTTCACCGGAGAACCCGATCAAATCGACTGTGGCGGAAATGCAGCGAGGACTTCCTGCCTGTCACTGGCTGTCAGGAGAAATGCCTCACGTCTCCGATGAGCCGGCTTCTTGGGGAGTAAAAATAAATCCACAGATTTTCAGATTGAGAGCTGCCAAGTTTTAGCTGGCTTTTTTAAAATATGTATATACAGTTTAGATTCTTGGTTTACCAATTCTGTTTCTTGTGATTTTAGTTTTGGTTCAGTTTGCTTTGTTAAGACGGCTTCTTGTTCTTTTCTTTTTATCTCAGCCGAACCAAACTCATATCTCTGGTTCATCAGGGCCTTGAAATCTTACCCCTTACATAACTCAGAATACAGAAGGACAAAAGCAGCGTGCATTTTAAATGAAAATTACTAAACACTACCACAAATCCAGCCCATTTGAAAATCCCAGTGACTCATTCTCTTTAAGGGGGTTTTAATTTAATCTCTTTATTACTTGGTGCTGCTCCGACTCTTCCCTCCACGTGCTGTTTTATTCAGTTTTTCAGCCTCTGATATCCAGTTCAGTCATGTCTCTGCTTGTTTTGCTGCACTCTGATTCGAGGTGAAATGTGTTCGACGGAGCACCTTCACAAAGTTAATCCTTTAACTGCATTTGTGTCTTTTGTTTTGTTTTTTGTTTTTTAATGCTGTTATCAGCGCGGCGATAAGAGAACAGAGAAGGCTCGAACAAGGGGTTTCGTGGGAACTGAAGAAGAAAAAAAAAGTACACAGATGAATAAATCAGCGAAACAGCGGGGAGGAACAACCAGCACAGAAGTTAAGAGGCTTTGGTGTTTTTTTTTGTTTTATTTTTTGAGAAGGTCTTTGTTAATGTTCTTGCTTGGTCATCAAATCAGCCGCTATTAAGCAATCCTAAGAATACCACACTTTTGTTCGGGATGCTAACGCAGCTGCACCCTGCGCTGCATCTGCACGGGCGGCGAGGAGGCGAGAGTTTGGGGATTCTGCAGCGAATGTAGTTTGGCTCGTGAATGGGCAGCAATAATGGAATCGTCACGGGGTTATCGAGCGCTCCCCGCACTCGCACACACTCGATCATCCATGTGCAAAGGCAAATGCCCAACTGCAGCAAATCCATGCACGGCCCAGTCACATTTGAATAATTTCTGCATTTTCACAGAGAACGTGCCCCTTTTGTGGATGGAAGTGTTTTGAAAAGACTGACTGGGCTCCATGTAACAGTCAGGGGTCAAACTGCGATGTATCTGACACTGATTGGATGGTTGCTGATCCTGGCCGGCGTTGGTCTCTAGCTGATCAATCGGTGCATCTTATCAAAAAAGAAATCAAAAGTCAACGTCTATAATTTAGGCATACATTACAATGTGTACAGTGTGTATGTGTTGAGGAGCCATCATGGCCAAGTCTGAATTCAACAAGAGGAAGAGGAAGGTGAAATAATGCGGGACTGCGGTCTGCAGAGTGGAGGCAAGAGGACGAGCAAGCGAGACAAGAGGGGAGTGTCAGTAAAGCGGACCATGGAGGGGACGTTTCTAAGCGTATTTCTTCTTCTTGGGAACGATTTCAGACATTCTCTGAGACTTGAGCGACTGCAGCGACGAGACCACCGGAACATCACGCAAGCTCGCCTCTGCTTCCGAGGTGGGTAGCGGGGCGGTGTTGGCAAGAGGACAAGCGAGTGAGACACCAGAGGACGGGGAATTGGTGAGCAAATTTCTTCCTCTCGGGACCCATTTCGTCTGTTTCCAGTTGCAAACTGAGCAGAGCGGAGGCCACGAGCGAGCGCAGTGATGAGGCGCGCGCTACGCAGGGTTTTGAGTTAAAAGGCAAAGTAACATCATTGAAACAGACAAGCATGCATTAAACATGTAATGGAGCCAATCTGCGGTTAATCAAGGGTACAAAAACGCTGCCTCCCCCACAACCGACTCATGTCAATAAAAAGTAAAGCCAAACAATAACTTTCCGAGTGTGTGTTCTTCCCCCACGTCGCATCTGCTTCTGACGGCACCGTGAGCTTGGCCTAAGGGTACGCGCCCGGCAAGCAAGACCTACCAGGGAAGGATCTGATCCGCGTTGGTTGCCCACAGCTATTTGAATTGGATTATCCCACAGTTTTTTCCTGGTAGGCACGAGAGCCTATATTCTCCCTCAGAATGAGATTTTTTTTTTCCCTGACACCTCCGTGAGGCAAATGATTTGGATGCAGACGGCGGCGTTCGGTGTCACAGCCGAGAGGCACGGCACAAAAAAAAGGCCATCAACAAACAGGAGGCCGGGTCTGAGAAGAGGGAGAGACGTTCCGCTGAGAGTGACACCACCTCCCTCATTACCGACTCGGAGTTGTTTGCTAAGCAGCTCCCCAGATGCTTTGGTAAGAGCGTGCTTAGGGCCGGGCGGGAAAGGGGGCTTCTAAATAAAAGACCAGTATACTGACACTCATGGCCTATTTGCTTCCTCTTCACAGGATGAAGCGAACAGCGAGTGTCTTTGGATTTATTATCCTGTCACCACAAAAACTCTCTTAGACCTAATTTACCAAGTGAGATTTACCACGTTCGCTGACAAAATAAAATGTTTTTTTTCTTTTACCTCTGCAGTAGAATAAAAATGGTACAACGCCTAAATATCTACAGAAACTACATGAGCAGTACTGCCTCACTGTAGAGTTATGAAAAAAACAATGACTAAACATAGAAAAATGCATGATTTTGGACGATTTTAGACACAGAGTGCAAGTGGGATTTGATTGCCAGCTGATCACAAAAGGAGCATTTTGGTCCGCATGTGATTGGAGCCTCTTACGCGCCCACGGTGCGTCAGGACTGAGTGCCCCGATCAGGCAAGTTTGATGAAAATCACAGCTCAGTTCAAAAAATGAATATCTTTTCTGAGCTTTGGTGATCACCGGCATTATTATGAAGTAACATTTGAAAGAAAAATGCAGCTGCTGAGAATAATGTTGCTCTGGAGAAGTGATAGTTCCTATGCAAGAATGTACTTTTTGTCATTGCTTATAAATCCTATTGATGAAAGTAGTATCATATGAATTATTGTTTCATTTAGTTAAAGTAAAAGTACATTTTAAAGTAAATTTCGTTTTATGTTAATATGGTAATATTACATCACACTTATATCTTGCATCATTGCACTAAATCTGAAAAGTACGTTTTTGCTGTAGCTATCTTTGGCTGTAGCCACAGGCTGCTGTCAGAAAGTAGCTCGGTTGGCTAACTAGCCTTGTTAGCTGACAGGAATCTACTGGCACCAGAACCTGAGACGATCTAGCGAGTCACGGTGAGCAACTGAGCTCAGATGGACACCAGACTGAGACTCAACACAATCCCTGAGACCATCAGATGCCAGTTTGCAGATGGAGGAGGCGATACAGAGGTGATTTACGGCAGCGATGACCAGGACTGTGACACAGCAGGTGAGGACACGAGGAAGTGAACCAGGATTTTGCTTTTTCTTAATTCAGTTGTTATAATTATTTGTATGATTTTATGTTATTTTAATGTTTCTGGATCTCATTGCTTTTATTAATCTGTTTTCTTCTATTATAAAGGCACTTTGTAATCTTGTTATATTATTGCATCTTTATGTGACATTTGTGGTGTGTTGGTCTCTTTCACATCTCATGCAGGCATATAAAATAATCTTAAATTCTACAATAAAGACTAAGAATATAAACGGGAACCTGTTGCTTTACCAATCACTACTGCAGATTATATCGCTCGGCCATGATGCTCAGCTGCTCCAGTGCTGTTTTTTTTTTTCCTGAGCACCTGAGGAGATGGCACTAATCAAACCTCCGGACTTTGGAGACGTCCCATCAGAGAAACACACGTGACTTTGCGGGCACCACGCCAGTGTTTTTAGTGCAGTCTCGATGGCCCTCTGGCTCCGCAGGAAACCACAAATGTGTTCGCTTTCTGTCTCTCACTCTGCCCATGTACACCATTTTATTTTCACATTATCTAACACCTCTCCACCACAACATTATTCACACCTCCACCCACAGCTGACTAAACCGACAGACACTTACACAACTGCAGTTAGTATGTTCTGTTAGCGGGTTTGTAAATAAATCTGTTAGACTGAGATCCTTGTGCCAAACTGGACGTTTGTCAGGGGGCTTGAACCGAGGACCTCTCGCTTACTTTGAAATGTAGTCAGTTACTGACTGTGAAATGCTTTGCAATTATTGTAATCAGTAACTTAATCCACTGGATTTTTAAAATTGTAACCAAACACATTTTGATTACTTTTGGACTACTTTGAAATCAAACACTGAAAATACTGCACCTTATACTAATGATGCAGAAACAAAAAGTGAAGTGCTTTTTTGTTCTTTAAACATCTCATTTAACATTTTTCATGCAAATAAAAATGCACTTTCCATCTTCAGCGTTTACAGTCAGTCAAATCAAACTCACATGTACCTTTACAAAAACATGTGGGATGCTGTCTGTTTTCTAAGTGTTTCTTCACATTTGAAGTTCAGGTCTCTGTGGATGACAGCAACTGTTTTGGCTCGTGCTGATTGCACTGAAATTGAAGTCCTTTTTGGTGCACACTCTTGCACACTTCTGCTTTCATTCTCCCGCCTGGTCAGCCACAAAGTGGATTATTTTCTGAGATGAGCTTTTCACGACTTAACGGAGCGTTGTTTGTCACAAAAAATGTTTACATTTGCCAAATTTAAAGAGATGTATTTGTAAGAAATGGGAAGAATTATATGGTAGCTGGAAAACTATAGGGGCAGCCCAACCACTTACTCAGTATACTGGACTAGACTGCTGACCTCTGAGACCATCAGGTGACAGTTCGCAGATGGAGGACACAGTACAGAGGTGATTTACAGCAGCTCTGACCAGGACTGTGACATCAGGGACAAACAGACGCAGCATTTTACTCTTTGAACTGAAGATTTATTTCCGCCAAACTGGTGGTGATTGTAGAAAGACAAACCAAGAATTTTGTGTGAGTTTCATTTCCTTAATGTTAAGTTTGAATGAAGTGTGTTTTACATGATTTAATGAGGTAATTAAGCTAGTTTTAGTTCGAGACAGAGAAACTTGAATTCACTAACTGAACTTCAGTGGGAATCTCTTCAACAGAAGTCTTTGACATACAGTAAAAAAACTTTTACATCTTCACACTCACTCAAACACTGATAATGTTTGATCAATGACTTAATTAGGTTTTGATTGTTTGTAACCAAAATTCTGGCCATTTCTTACAAATTACCCCTTTTAAATGTAGTAGTACTTGACAATGTATCTATAATCTAATTATGTGTTTTTTCAAATGTAATCTGGGCTGATTATAGTCTTTTGGATTATAATCCTGATTACTGCCCGACCCAGCTCACTGCACACTATTGATGAGTTCTGGAGACGTTTCAAAAGAAGCCTCAGCGGTTTAATTTTGCCAACGCGGAGCTGTTGACATGTTGATGTAAGGTTAAAGTGTCTGCCGTAACATCAGAGAGCATTTTAAATCATCTTATAAAACAGAATCATGACTGACTTACCATCAGCTCCAGGCTTTTGGGCTTTTTTCTCATTTCCAAACGCACACAGTCGGTACACTCAGGATGAAACACGCGAACACGCGCTCCCATGCCCTTGATCACAGACTCAAGAAGCACATACACACCATGGCTTGATCTCGCGCACACATGCCGGATCACTCGCGAGCACACATAGCAGATTACACGCGCGCGGGCGCACTCCCATGCGCGTATTGGCAAACACACTTTGTGGCCCGTGTCTAATCTACTCCCCGCAGACTTCCCACCTTGCTGATCAATAATTCATCAATCTAATCCTCAATAATGTTCTTAATCAAACATTCATGTGACAGGACGCCTGTTTCAGAGTGATTTTTTAATGTGGGAAAAATAAAAGGAGCCGTTCGCCAGCTGCAGCGTGGACATTACGCAACATGCGTTGGGGATGCGACCTACAGGAGGTGAAGGTCACGTGGACGTAACGGATGAGTCAAAGGTGGGGTGTTCATCGAGATACGAGAGGAGACGACTGTGAGGGAAAGACTAAACTATCATTCTGTGACTTCTCTCCGCTAATGGCTTTAATGAGCTCTCTGGAGTTGAGGCTCTTTAAGGCTGCTGAGACACGGAGGAGATCCACAAAGGGGGGGCAAACGGCGAGAATGAAGACATGAAATGAAGTAGATGCAGCGAGTGATTAATGGGCGAACAACTTAATAGAGGTGAAAAGAGTGGCAGGGGAGTGATAATAGGGTAGGTAAGTAATGCACTCACACACACACACACACACACACACACACACACACACGGGGTCATTCGTCAGCTTTATTCACTGTTCTTTTGGGGGGGGTCACGAGGAAGCAGCATTTTACAGCAGTCGAACGTCGCAGTCACACCGTAGACTGGCGTGCTTGTTTTGTTGAGGGTTGACCCATTTTAGATAAACAAAACATCAATAACGCTTTCCTCAGCAAACACGCAGGCGTGCACGAGCACACACACGCGCGCGCACACACACACACAGGAGAAAGAATGCGCACGCTCGCCTCCCCAAACTCCGCGCGGGAGGAAGTCAGCGAGGGTGTTTGAAGTGTGTTTGATCAAACACAGAGTATGCAGCACCACTAGTGGATGCCACAGCCTATACTCCTCACTGCACCCAGAGACAGCGGTACACGCCTCCTGTCAATTTTTCTCCCTTTCTCCCCCATCTCTCACGCTCCTCTTCTTCTTCTTCATCCTCGTCTCACGTTTTTTTGTTATCTTCTCTCCCCTCCATTTCTTCCTCAGTCTGTGTCCGTCCCATCCTCTCTCTCTCTCTCTCACACACCCCCTCCAATTTTTAATTTGGGATTCGTTTAAACATGTTTTTTTGTGCTCGTCGCCTCAACAAATCACATCTTAATTGCCTCAGACACTAATCTCATTAAGATACACGGCTGACAGCTCTTCCCTTTTTATTTATTTTTTTCAACTTTATTTCTTCGTTTGGACCAATTCTCCTTTTCCTCCTCCTACTTTTCATAGCACATCCTTATCTCCCCAAAAATGAGGAAGCCCCTCTGAGCCATTCTCCTTGTTAGGCAAATAAAAAATTCACCGCCTTGCATAAACTATAAATATATCCGTTACTATCTCTACCCTTTCCTTCTCTTTCCTGTCTCTGGCTTCACCTCAGGCTTTTGAATCATTCGTTGGTGCCACCAAGAGATTGGTGTCACCCACTCGTGTCCGCGCGCACCCACGGTGGGAATGAAGGAAATGCAGACAGTTGCGGTTTTCTGTTTCTTGCAGGAGGTCTGTTTGCGCTTCCTATTTGGGAGCGGGGTTTCGCCTGGCGCAACAGCTATGAAGGATGCCAGCAACAAAAGCCCCAGTGAAGAACAGAGCCCCCCCGCAGCCCCCTCAGTAATCAGGGATGAGAGAAGGTGGGAGAGGAGGGAGCAAAAAAAACGGAGAAGGGGGGGAGGCCGAGGGAAGAGGAGCCCAGCAGTTTGCTTCAGAACTACACAAGAGGAGTGGAAAATTTGCCAGCCTTTGATTAGGCTCTTCAAAAACCGGTGTAAGGATCTTTTTTTCCCCCCCAACTGAAGCCAACACACTTACACACTCCTGAAACACCCACACAGGAAAAAAAAAAACAAAGGTGCACGCGTACTGTACGTCTTCACACACAATCACACGGAGACAGTTGGCAAAAACACAAAGAAAAGGGTGGACACAATAGACGAAATGATCTCTCCCTCGTTTATGACATAACACCTCTCTCCGCAGCTGTACGAGCCAAGTTAAAGGTGACGCTGCGAAGAATGGAGCAATCCCATCATCGGCGGTGAATCGACTCATTTTCTATTACCATTCGAGGGAGAGGGAGAGAGAAGACAGGACGGGCAAAAAAAAAAGGAAAAAGCTAATAATGTTCTCACAACGCCTCTCTATTCGTCATTTTCCATAGAGAGGCAACAGAGGGGAGAGAAGAAGAATTTTAATGGAGTGCCCTGTTTCTCTTCTCACAAACCTCCTTGAGACAGACAGAGAGGGAGAGAGAGGGGGGAGAGAAAGAGGGAGGGAAGGAGGAGTGATGGGGTGGGGGGCAGCAGGAGGGGAGAGAGAGAGAGAGAGAACAGCAAAAAGGAGGTGACTCATCACGGTCCTTTCATCATGGTGAGTATCTTCAGAGACCCATTACTAATCACACTTCCCTTTGACATCATCATCTTCATATTCATCCTCGTACCGGTAGGCTCTCTGCTATCAACAACAGCCACTCTATTAGCATCAGTGTCATTATCTCAACCAGGCGTAAGATCATACAGTATGCCAGCGTGTGTCATTTTGTACAGATAATCAGGCAGCCTACTACCGGACACACCGGCCGACAAGTGGCTGCGCGCGCTTTACGCTGTGTGCTCAAGGACTTCTTACGGCTGTGGTGTTTTTTTGAAAAAAACCTATTTCAGTTCTTTGGTTCTGTTTTGTGTCCCCACTGACTGCTGTCATCCTGGCTCCTCTTAAAAAAGGCGAGTTCAGGGGCCGCAGGTAAACAACTACTGCTTGTTTCTGCAAGGGGACGACGAGGCTTACCCAGCGGTCTGTTAGCTTTCATCCATCGAGACACAAAAAGTGACATCCATAGAAAAGGTTTGCTCTCATCTTTAAGTTCCATACCGGATATGTTGGACATGATGCAACATGAATAAACGTTGTCGTAATAGTTGTTATCTTTGCTGCCATTTTGAGCGAGAGCTTGACTGAGGGCTCTGCTCCAGTTATGCTTTTAATTGTCGACCACCAGTCTCACGGCCAAGGTGCCAAATACAGCAGCCTGGTCAACAGCCATGCACTTCCAAGCTTGAAATGTCACTTGTGAAGTGGTATATAGAGAAATAAAAGCCCAAGTCAGGGGGTGGTTGGAGTGGTCAGATGGGTCATATACAGGACATTCCCCCCAGAGAGTGGGTTTTTTGTCCTTAATGTGACAAATGCATAAGGGTGATTTGTTTTTAAGTTATGTTACACAAGTAACATAACGCAGTCATTTTAACCCAAAGTATGATCTTTTCCTAAATCTAACCAAGTAGTTCTGGTGCCTAAACCGCACCAAACCCTGACAAGGATAATAATGACAGTCCAAAAGTCAACATACCTATGTCATCAAATGTCGAGAACATGATGCAACAACAAGGCCATCACCATCCATCGAAAGCCACTTTCAAGATTTTGTATCCATCTCTCACCTCTACATTTAACCACCACTGTGAACTATATTATCTTAATTGATCATCCATTACACATATTATTGATAATAATAGTGCACTAGTATCCCTTGTTATGATCAAGTATCCAGTGTGAGGTACTGTCCATGTAGACTTCATGTGAGAAATCCAGACACATCTACACCCAGATGACCAGAATCCTGGATACTGAGAGAATCAGAACCTCATGTTCCATGTAAATGCCACATCCCTAAAAGATCAAACCCAGGACACTAATGAATACAATATGAACATATGTCAGTGTTGTGTTTTATTTTGAAAACATTTTGTTTATTACATGTATTGTTTGGCTGTATTGATCGTCTGTCTTAGTGAGGCAAAGATTTCCTGCCCTAGTTAGACAAACCACTTACTCACTGTCACCGCCATCATCATCATTTCATCACCACCATCATTTCATCATCATCATTATCATTAATGCAATCAACATCACATGCGAAAAGCACACAGCCGTCTGTCACTTCTGTCACCAGCCTCTCTCTCCGTCATCAGAAGTTTAATCACTGCGGTTACGTTCCCCGCTGTTCTCATTACGGTTATCATCGTCGTCCTCATAAACATCTGTGGCATCGTCGTCATCATAAACGCTTATCTCGTTTGTGTAAATAAAAAACTAACAACAATCAGAATATCTTTTATTTTTTAGTTTGGGTTCAGAGCTTGACTGGCATATTCAACAGAGATTCATCAGCCTGGTGGAGAGAATCCTGGCTGGCTTGGAAGCTTAAGTTGTAAATCAGCAGCTAAATTACAACTCAAGTGCAGAAGAGCTCTGAAAGTAGTTGCTCCTACATGAGTTGCAGACGCGCCCCTCAGCCTCGTGTTTTAAAATGCAGATGGCCAAAAACAACCTTTGTAAAAGGTCTTTTGTCCCTGAGGCTGTCAGCACCGTCGATGACGCCAGATGAACTATTACGACTGTGTTGTATTGAATGGATCCGCACCTGCTCTGAATCTGTAATGCATGAGGTGTCTAATTTATGTGTTTACAGGTCCGGAGCCGAGACGGGAGACGTGTTTCCAGCCCGGACTGTGAGCAATGACGACCGATTCGAGCATCATCATTTTGCAACCTGCCCCTCCGCTGTCACCCTAATCCATATGTTCATCACTGCTACTGTCGACAGTATCACCTTCATCATATCAGGGTGATCGATATCATCCCCCTCTCATCCTCCCTTCATCAGATTAAAGGCCAGTTTTCAGGTATAAGGCCCGCGGAGTCCTGCTTTAGAATCAGCCCAGGATTAGACCTGAGGTGGGGATTATTATGCAGGTCAGAGGGAATATTGCGGCTCTGATGAAATTACCAGAAGGTGGCACACGCACACACACACACACACACGCACACACACACACACACACACACACACACACACACACACACACACACACACACACACAGACGCCTCGGAGAGTCGTGCAGGAATCAGAGGGCTGAGTTTCGTTAGCAGCCTCGGCACCAGCGAGCACAATTAAGTAGCGACAAAATCATGGGAGTGCTGCAACATCTGTTGGTTCTGCCTTATTATGCCCCATTAGCATGGTGTAAAATGAGAGGCTCGCTTACACTGCCCCCGTTGTGGATGAAACCGAGGTAAGCGGGACGTCCGTAGCTGGATCTCTCCCGCCGCCTTGCCTGATGGATTACAATGCAAATGACTCACTCGCTCCTTCTTTTGTCTGACTTTGCTCTCCTGCTGTTTGAAAATCTACCGGGGATATATTTTTTGGACGACGATGAAAAAAACAAAACAAAACAAAACAAAAAAATGGTTTTCATTACCGCTCCAAATGCACCCACACTCGCAGAAAAGCCGGCCAAGAGTCTCGTGATGCCATTGTTTAGTCTGACAAGGAGAAAAATAACCCTGTTGTTCATAAAATACGCGCTCCCAAACACATTTTCGAGGGTGAACTTGGTTTGCCAGATTGTTTTTGTGAGAAAGACAAAAAAAAATGTTTTAAAAAAATGGAGGCGATTATCAGCGTGAATGTTCCCGGGGTCGACTCTTCATTGAGTTCGGACTCACCTGCGACGATGCCAAGTGGAAAAACAGGGAGGCGGGGAGTCATCTATCTTTCACCTCATCCGTCCGTCTTCACTTTTTAAATGCCAACTTTCTCATTCTAAAAGCTGTTTGCGCCAGAGGGCATCTTTAACATCGGCGGAGGCTGCATGCTAAAGGCCAACGTTTCCCCTGTAATACCAGCCCTTCGACATTCACCTGCTGGGACCGTCCAACCGTGTGCTGATCGCTGTTTTCTCTCCGACTTCACCTGTCTTCATACTTCCAGAAGTAATCCTCCTCTCTCTCGCCACCACTTTTTCCTCTGCATCTCCCATCCTTAGGTTTCTTTTCGCTCTCAGCTTGTTCGACTCTTTATGAAACAAAATGGAAGTGGCCTCGTCTTTGTGGCACACTCAACTTTTTGTCCTTCTTCATATTCATGCTCTGAGTGGCCCTAATCCTTCAAGTATCAGTCTTTTTTTGTCTTCTTTCGTCTCTCAGGGCCAGTTCCGAGGCGTATCCAGACAGTAGTGTGTATGTTGTTATCAGTCTCCAGCCGGTCTATATATATGAAGACCGAGCGGCTGGGGGTCCCATCAGAGAATCGGGCGGACAGAACTGAAAGAGTCCTATTCTTTGGCTCGGCTAACACAATCAGCACAACCAGCCGGGACCTGAGGAAAAGTATTAGACGGGTGCAGAAACAAGGATGGAGCAGGAATGACAATGCCCATTGTTCACTGTGTATTGAGTGCAGTCTGGCATCTTTCATATTCCGGGCTGGTATCTCTGCATTTTGTCCTCTCTTATTCATGCTTTCATTCTTTCATCCTGTCTATGGCCTATCTCTTTCTATTTAAAAAAAGAAAAAAAAACTTTTTCTCCATCTCCTGGCTCAAAACTCTCTCTCTCTCTCTCTCTCTCTCTCTCTCTCTTCATTAAAACAACAACTCCTGGGATCTCCTCAGGTTGTTTCGGAGCACTTACATCATCACCGCCATCGCTGCCATAGTCATTAACATCAACAAACCTCATTAGCGGGAAGGTAGCAACAGAAGCAGCAGAAGCAGCAGCAGCACCGCGGTGTAATATCTCCACTCAGTCTTTTTAAACCTGCACCTCCGCGTGAGCAATCAAACGTGCGGTGGTGGTGGTGGTGGGGTGTTAAGTAAACATTCCATATCGCATTACCGATTCAGTGCCATGCTGCTGTCATACTAAACACATCATTACGCTCCTATGGGCAGATCAAAAATGATGATGATATTTTTGCAGTGCGCACAGAAACTCCCGGGGCAGGATTGGAAATCAGGGGGAAAAAAAGGCACCTTTCTGTGGAAAAATGCATTGGATTGGATGGTTGCATGATGTATTTCGGGGGGGGGGCCTATTTTGAAAAAGAAATTAATGCTAAGACAAGGATTATGATTCTGAGCCAGTACCCTAAAAACAGAAAGAATGAAATCCTAAATCCTAAAGTGAGGGGAAGATGTCGCTGCCACGGAGATATAAAATCACTGGCATGGAGGTTTTTCCTCAATCTGACATTGATTTTTTTTTACTGCATATAGTTACACGTACTGTAAATAGACTGAGTGACACTTGATTGGCAGAGCAAAGTAGTACGAGGCCCGGCATGCTGTTGGCTCATCGTGAAGAGGTGGAATCAAATGTCAAACATGGTGAAACTGGGAGAAAAATCAAGCTATAGAGCACATAACGACAGTGTTCAATCATTTTGCAAGGCTTGTCATATGAAGTGCAATTTTTACTTTATATCTTTCCACACTTGGCCTCCTTGCCACCAGCAGGCCCAGAAAGTGAAGAACAGAACATGAACTGCCTTCATTAGATGTTTAACATATATTTTAGAACATTTTCAAGATGAAATTTGTAAGAATTTTGGTTAAAAATGTACCCAAATGATGAACAAAATTGGAATAAGTAACAGTTTTGACATTATAATGTCTATGTCTTGTTGGGCAGATATCTACTGAAGTTAGCATGCTACCTCGCTAGCTCCAGCCAATCCACACACAAATCTCCTGAGGTAGTGATGTAAACACTGCAGGTCCAGCTGCATGGCTAACTGAGCTAACTAGCTAACGGCAGCTACAGTTAGCAGCGGTTACTCCGGTTACATATTCCCCCTGTTGGTTAGTGTCTCAATTCAACAGGTGGCCAATTCTTACATACTGTACCTTGAAAAATAAGAAATTATAAAATATTGAACTTTATTTCATTTATCTTAACAAATCAAAAACGATCCAAGCAAAACAAACAGTCCTTGAAAGAAACACTGCGAGCAAATCAGGACGTAGTTTGCCATGTGTGCACTATACAGACCTTTGTTCGCAAATTCGTGTGCTTTTTAAAATATGTATTTCCTTTTTCAGGATAGAACAATGGAGACAGTGTGATTAAGAAGCGTGGATTTGACAGTTTGTAAGTCTGACTGTTTCATGACGGGTTATTTCCTCGTAGAGACTGCCTGCCTCCCCTGTGGGCATCGGCTGATTGACAGTAAGCAGAGAAAACAACTAAAGCTGCAGTGATAGGACTCGACTCGACTCAGGCACAGTCAGAAGGAGATAAAAACTGAAGTGCGAGCAAAATACATGTTTCGCCACGATCTCATTAGCAATCGTGGTTTGGTTTACCTCAGGGTGGTTGACACTAAAAGGCTACATTTAATCCTCCGGGTTACACGATGGAGTCAACTCACGCAGTTGTTTGCACTCTGCTGATTATATTTATGGTAATGATTCTTCATTAGTCTTCAAATGAGGAAAAAATAGCAACCAAAAAGCCCATCACTCTTACTCAAGCTGACATCCTTCAATCTCCGAGGCAGCTTTTTACAGTCTGATTAGCATCTTGAAACGCAAGAATGGAGTCGGAGCTGACAGTAAATCTGCACAGAAGTCACCTCTGTGAACACACATCTGCATCTGAACGCGGATACACTATTTTAAAAAAAGCTAATAAAAAGCTAAATTGATGTCAGACGATAGCCGATTGATCCCGAGATTGCATTTCAGCCGATGCTATTCTGCCCTCCATGTGGGCTGTTTACCTGCATGTGAGCAAAAAAACAAAACAAAAAAACACTGAAATATGATGAGCCAGAACGCTTCCAATAGCAAAACCATCTCCTTCGCCTACAGATTCCACGTATGCAGATCTGTGTTTATGGTGATTAGACCTCTTCAGAGCAAATATTTTGCAGCTCATCACAGCACGCCATGTCACAGGTCTAATTAATCTCATCAACGATGCAGCGCCAGTGAGCCCACCTCTGGAACACCTGCATGGAATGCATTAATGTAATCAGCTACATCTGTGTTTTATATTGAGATGATATGTTTGCTGTAAACACAGATATAAGATAGTGAAAAGCTCCAACAATAAAGAATACAACTATAGCTACCAAAATGCAAGTGACGCCTCTAATCGCAAAGATTTGTTCGACAGAGCTGTACAGAGCTGAAGGTATAATGGATCAACACTGAGAGGATTACACGTCCCTTTTTCCTGCCACTCGGGCCTCACAAAGCAAACATAGTGACATGCTGGGTTGTCGTTGACCTGCAATCTTGCTAGACACATTACCAATCCCGCTGAGATTGTCTTGTTAACGACAGAGCAAGAAATACCAGGCAGCGAAGCTGAAAAAGTCAAAATACTCATAAAACAGGATCGGAGATCGTCCGTCTGCTCCAAACGGACAAAGCTCCTGTGTAAAATACAGTCGTCATAATCCTTATACATCAATTGCTGTACTCAGATATTTATATTCATAAATTCAAGACAGTCAGTCTTGATTAATGTTTTATATTTCTCTTCTTTTTAGCTCTGAAATCAAAGATTGTTTTTAGGAGGTAGCAAATGTTCCACCACCCGTGCTCGTGTCCCTTATTTACTCCACTGTATCTCTTCCTCTCCTCCAGAACCATATCATTACGCTGTTTGAATCCGCTCTCTTTGGCAGAATTCAAAGGTTTATTTATTCACCAGAGACAAAGGCAACGGCTCCGTGGTCAAGCAGCAAAAGAAGTGTTTTGTCAAACAACCGCTTGTTTTTTCTTTTTTTTTTTTGACATTCGTACTCTAACTAAAGGGAACTGGCAGTGCATTTAACATCCTCAGACAAACTGTTCCACTCTGATGCCCCTGAATATTCAGATGACCTCCTCCTGCCAATCATCGCATTGAATCTGCTGATGACTAAGATCAGCTACAGTGGATCTTGTTATGTAACCGTCTCCTCCTGCTGAGCCGGGAGAAATCATTTCCGATGCAGGAGCCCTGACTTTAATTACTCAAAGTATCATTTTTAGCTCGACGCGAGAAGGCTGTGGATTCCGCAGATTACTCCTGAGACCGGCTTTCTCCCAGCGTGAGCCGCAACAGCACTGACATTTTAAACACATAACACTGTCCAATAATGTAGGTCAGGGCAAGAGAGCGCAACCCTGTGTACTCCGGCTTTACGTGGGTATGTACAGAAAAAAGAGGCTGCCCGAGGCAGGGTCCTGGACAAGAAAAACATGCTAACTACATCCCGACGGGGCGAGGGGAGGGGGGGGAGAGAGAGGAGAAGTCGTGATGGAAGGCAGAGATGAGAGAGAGTGGAAGATGAGTGCTTGAAAGAGAGCGAGAGAGAGAGAGAGAGAGAGAGGATGGAGAGAAAGAGAGGTGGAGTGGGTGGTGGTGGTGATAGTGGTGATAGTGGTGGCAGTGGAAGATGGTTTTAACCCAGGGGCAGGTTTGAGTCTGACAAACTGTCAGTAACTGAGCAGGGCTGACTACAAGTCTACATGTAAATTGGATGCAAATCTGCGCATGTGTGTGTGTGTCTGTGTGTGTGCGGTAGGGCTGAGGAAGTGCTAGTGACAACACATATCACTGGGCGCCACAGGGGACACGACGGACAGGCAGTAGTGTGTGTGTGGCTTTACGTGCAGGGACTGTTGCCGATTGGGTGTGCAGTGTGTGTGTGTGTGTGTGTGTGCGTACGTGTGCCGGCATATGAAAGTTTCCCCGTGCCGTATATGCTTGAGTGTTCGGGCTACTTCTCTCTCAAAGGAAGTGCAAGAGTGTGTGTGTCTGTCTCCAAGGAGATAGATTCAGTCCCATAGAATGAGAGTGTCGTCAACCATCAGCGCTTCTCTCTGACATGGAGTTCCTCAAAGACGCAGAGATGAAGAGAGAGAGAGGAGAGAGAGGGAGGAGGAACAAAGATGAAGAGGGAAAAAGAAAGTCTTTTGAAGGATAAACCACGGGATTAGATAAGGTGCTCCTTCTGGACCATTGAGCCAGCCTGTGTGTGTGTGTGTGTGTGTGTGCGCGCGTGTGTGGAGGCGAGCCCATTGCTCAGAGCACATTAGCTGCTCGGGGTGAACAAAGCCCCTCACCTGCAAGCTTTATAATATGGGCCTGGCAGCCAGAAGGGGGTTCAGAGTGTGTGTGTGTGCTTGTGTGTGTGTGTGTGTGTGCTTGTGTGGCAGCCAGTGAGTGAAAAAAAAGATGGGTTTTTTACTCAATAGAGAACCAGACTGGGTTTTATGTGACTGTGCGCATGTGTGCCATATCTAGCTTTCACTACAGTGCGACTGTGTGTGTTTGTGTGTGTGTGTGAGTGAGTGCGAGTAAATAGAAAAATGGAGGCTGCCTAACCTATTCAATAGACAGCCACTCTGGTTTTTATGTGATTCTGTGTGAGAGTTTGTGACCTAAATCTGGCTGCCACTGCCGGGTGTGTGTGTGTGTGTGTGTGTGTGTGTGTGTGTGTGTGTGTGCGTTTCTTACTGTATGCCTTCACGCGTGTGGCTCAAGAAAAAAATCCCTTTTATTCGAGTCTGGGAGATTTCCAGATCTTCTTCGAGTGTTGCGATAATGTGTGTTAGAGTACTTTGTTACTGTGCGCCTCCACGTATCTCATCACAACAAGAGGGGATGGACAACACTCCCGAGTGTGTGTGCGTGCAGCTGCTCTCCCGCCGTGACCAAAAGTGGCCGGAGCTGTTTGAATTGGATTATCTCATACATTTTCTATTATCCAGCGGGACCTTGAAAGAGATAGGCCCTGCTGAGAGCCAGAGCCCCTTCGTAAAAAAAAAAAAAAGGCTTTGGCCAATTTGTAATATGCCTCCTCTCTCAAGTTGGAACACTCGCTTAACTCGTTTTTATTCATCTGGACGTATCCAGGTTAGTTTTGTTGAGATCAAGGCGGTCCTAAAAACCAACCTGGCTAACGTTAATTAGCAGGTGAAAAAAAAAAACACATCAGCGCAGACGGTGATTAATCCCAACAAAGCATGCAAGAGAAAAGTAGAGCAAGAAAACAGAGCGGCGGTCGAGAAACATTAATTGACATGATTAAAAAGGAAGGACAGAGGAAATGATCTCAAATATATGTACATAATGATCTCCCATAACCTAAATATATGTAGCCGACATATATGTACAAATCAGATATGAACCCTATTACAAAACGGAAAAATGTCATATATTAACATTTATGTCCAACTCATACGAATATATTTGTATGTATGAATATTACACATTGCATACAATTACATAAATGTCACTAATATTATGTTTACATGAATAGCATATATGTATTTGTAAAAATATGTGATAAACATCCATATGTGCATAGATTAGTATGTACTGTTATATTTTTGACTGGCTGCAGCATACCAATGCTATATGAATATTCAACTTATAGAGATTACTTTTGTATGTATTCAAAATAAAAATCTTACTACGGGTATTTCTTTAAGTCATGAACTTATATTGTTAGATATATGACTAAAATATACGTCGTTATAATGCATGGCTGCAGCTTACCAAATACTTAAATAATACCAGTATTTCTCATTCATGCACCTTATACATATTTTCCTATTTGTATTTCATATATGTTATGAGTCTATAGCTCCATATATCCATGGATGTATGCATGTCAGACTCATATGTTGCTTTGAAGAGAATATAACTGGCGGCATCACTCTCAATATAAAGGGGCAAATATGTCATGCTTAACGTTTCCATATGGGGATCGTCTTCCCACATGAGGGATGTATAAGAATTCTCTTGTCCGACATGGTTTTTGAGGCAAAGTATAGTTCCCACATGAAAATCCTTCAAAAAGGCACCAATTCCTTTTACTTCATTAAAATTTCCAGAATATATGAATATAAAGATATTCCTCATTTCACACGTTTAACCACAGGAGTCAGGATTTCTTTCTTCCCTCACTGTCGAGTCTGTTCTCAGCTCGTGTGCACTGGAGGCTTCGGGTTTCCGCATCGCTCTTGTGTAAGTTGAATTGATGTTGCGATTCATGCTCTTAGGCCCCGCCTCTCAAAATCTGATTTTGCACTGAGCTCAGAGAAAATCTAAACTTCCAGCCATGAAAAATAAAAATAAAAAAAACAGCCTTCTAGTGTCTGCACATACACTGCTCCACACGGAGAGGCTCAAACATTCGACTGCAGGAACAAGAGAGGAAAAACACACACCAACAAAACAAACAACATTTCTATGAGAGACACGAGTAGTCTCAGCTTTCATACCCAGAGTCTGAGGTGACATCTTCTGAAACGTGTACTGTCGCTGCAATATGACGGGTGCAGACAGAATTTCATTTGCTGTCCTCAAAAAGAATGAAACATTGATCTGAGTTCACATGGGGACAACTCCTCAGTTCTGAAAGTTCCAGAGAAAGGTAAAGATTTGTCTGAGCTGCGAGAACATCTGAGACGTGCTGCCGAGGAACTTTTCAGGCATAAAAGACACAAACTATTAATGGTGTTTTATTTTTTGTGAGGTAAACTGCTCTTTAAATATAAGGCATCAAAATGATGAATTATTTTCATGATCTGAGCAGTGACAGTCAATCAAGAGAAACTTTGAATCCTAGTTTTACAGAAGAAGAACATTTTTATCCATTTTGGTATATTTGGTGCACTGTGACCTTTCACCTACAAGTATTGGATCTGTTACAGGAAACACTGAGACAATTTAAGTTTTAAATTAACCTTTTTTTGCATTATATTCTTATCCAACGTAACCATCCGTTTGGATATGTTGGATAAGTTGAGTCACAAACAAAGGAGATCAAACAATTTAGATCAGACTTCAAACATGTATCATCAGAATTTGCCTCTCCGGGCTTCTGTACAGCACCGTTTTGCATCTTAACAATACAACAGGGGCTTGATCTTGGCCTCTGGTCCACCATTAAATTCCAGTTTCGGCCCCTCTAAGGGTGCCCTAGAGCGACATAGCAAAATGTATTTGTTCTCGGGGAAAGAATTGCACGTATGAACCCCTGGCAACCAAGCATGATCGCTAACACATCTCCATTTCGGCTGCTCATTACGCTCTCCTTTATGAACCGGCGCTGCGAAATTCATTAGCAAAAATTAGCCTGTTCAAACATCCAGCAGATACGCGGTAACTCTCGAACATGAGTTTCTGGCCCCCTGATGAATTTCCAATTTTTCACTCTCCCGGTTTTTCAGCTTCCATCACTCCCGGGGGAAATATCCGGCTCTTTTAGCTGCTAAATGCGGCAGTGTGTTTAGCAGCTAGTCAATAACGGTGAGCCTCCGGTCTGTTGTTAGAGCTTTTTACGATCGACCATAAAGTTTCATCATGAAACTGGAACAATGCATCTGACTACATCTACGTTAGCCAGGTGGGTACTACGCTGTGCTCGGGCATTAATACAGGAAATATGTCTGCATATTCCTTCACTGTGTCGCGAGTGACCAGGGAAGTTTGTGGCTGGCAGTGCAAACCAGCGGGTGACTACCAGTTCTATAAATATTAAGTCGGTACTGGTGACCTTGCAGAGAACGCCCCTCTCAAGCTGTTTTGTTGGCGGCAAACTTTTGATGCACATGAGAAGAGACAACACATCCTGATAGCTCAATACAAGCTGTGTGCTTGATGTTGTGTGATCAATTAAGACACACAGCTGTTCCTTTTGCCAGCTGTTTGTGTCATTCCACTGCCTCAGACAATGGCTGCCGCTTGGATGTGATGCATCATTCATGCACATCTCATCAGCGCCTAAATCACCGTCTAGGGTATTAATTGGTGACCTTTTTCAGGAATTTCTTTGCAAGAGTCTGACTTCATCTGAGAGGCATTTCATTTCACTTCATTAAATGTGTCGGCGCATCATTCTTCACGCTGTGTTCAGTATATGGTGTTGAATTGTCGGTCCTACCTTGAAGCGCAAGCCAGATGGAGATGGTTATCTTTCCAGGAGCGTTTACGGGTGCCAGCACTTGCATCGCAACACTTCCTGGTCATGTGATCGAATTACCCAATCAGGAGTTAGGAGGTCAAAAAGGTAAATGTGAGGAAAACCAACTCAGGTGCGTTCAGATGTGTTCTAAATTTCTAGAAACAAAGATGTAATTTAACTTTATTGCGTAATGTCAGCTGCACTGATCTTTGACAGCTCGGATCTTATTTTTATGGCTTTGGACATTTATTATCATTTGAAATTCCTTCTTTTCTGCAAAGCAGTTGCTTAGATGTGGAAATGAGGCTACAAAGAAGTCAGGAGAGTCGAGGAAAGCACGATCGAGTGATAAAACAGCCGAGGGATTATCTCAAACACTTTATTTGGAGGCAAAAACAAATGGAAAATGTTATAAATAATCCCTTATTGCAAGTTATATTGTACAGCTGTATCTCACAATGTAGGAAAAAGTTTAACCAGCTACTTAGTCCATAAAGTGCTATGTTTTTTTTTATAATGTGCAGTTTGGCAGTGGTGGATCGTAAGTTTGTATTTGTATTTAATTGTTGTACTTTTTGATGTTGTACAATTTTCAGATACTGAACAGAGCCCAACGTATGCTGCCGTCTGGCAAAAGCTACAGGAGTATCCGCCACCAGACTACAGAGCAGCTTCTTTCCCCTCAGGCTGTGAGACTCCTGAACTCATTTTCAACACTCCACTATATGTTTTTTTCTTGTGTTGTAATTTTGACCCTTCATTTATCACCGACTCCAAAAAAAACATCAGATAAGGTTATATAATACAAAAGAAAATTATTTTAAACCAGTTGTTCCCACTTTTATCAGCAAACAAAGCAGTGCCTTGTTTGGAGCCTCATCACGTTTCAAAAGTCTATGAATTATTATCAGTTCCGGCAAAGACTTATTTCCCTACCACAAATCTCACAGTGTTGTATTAAAATAACTCTTTGAGGTCCAAAGAGGTCAGGTAATCCGTTATATCACAACGACTGATTAAATGTTTTTCTTCTTTTCCACCTCATTAATCTTCTTACACCATACTTGTCATTTACACTGGGGACCACTTTATGACGTGACCAATCGTTGCCCCCCCCTTCACTTCATAGAAGCATAATCAGTTTACAACATGCTAGATAATTGCTTGCACCAATAAACTGTTACCAACAGATGAGATTGAATTAATTTTTATGCGCCTTTATGCAATTTTCCCCCGCTGCAATTATCAGCTGTGACCGTGTACAATCCCCTCCTCGCTACACTGTCTAAAATAAAACATGTTTAAAAGGCTGTTTTTCTTTTTCAGTCCGAGCCCTCATGTCTCCACTACTTTTCAACACAAAGTGACGCCCGTGTCTGACAGCTGCTCAGATTTATCCCGTGGAGGGCTCCCAGCCTCAGCTCGGGAACAACTGTACACAATAGCCAGACTTGTGCATGTATATACGAAGGTAAGACTGGCTCTGTCTCGACCAGCTAGATACTGCTCACACGTTGATGTAGCAGGTCTGCAATTCTATTATACGAATCACGGGGGCCAGTCCTTTTTTTAAAAATTACATCCAGTATATTTTGCTGTTAGTTTCCTGTGCTTTTATTTTGGTAAGATTTTGAATAGTTGACTCTTACCTATAATGGAGTAATTCTACACTGTTGTGTTGTGCCAGATGTTACTCCCTGTGCCTCTTCTCTTTGGGGAATTACTTATTATCACCGTCATCTCACCAGTATGATTTTCAGACTGCTCTATTTCTGACCTCCTCTTTTTTTTCATGTGATTTCACAACATTCACAGATCACAGCGAGTAACTCCATGAATACAATAGTTCCTGTTCTGACCCAAAGTTGCAATAAACCGCACACATCCTGTGCGTTCTGCCAGAGCTGGAATGAATTCACTGTCTGTGGTCTCATCTCCTTTTTGGCCCGTGGGGCCGGTTCCCTCAAATAAAATAAATAAAGACTTGCTGTAATCCTCAAAGTTTAGAGAGAGAATTAGCCTCAAGATTAAAGTTGAGGAGATGAATGCTGTCAGTGGAAAAGGTCCTCACAAGTGCAGTGGGACGAGCGAGTTTTGTGTGTGCAAGAAAAAAAAAAGAAAAGAAAAAAAGAAAAGGCGCAGCATGAGCAATGACAGTGCCAGGGTCTAACAGGGGGAACCAACCTCGCCAGGGCTCCAGAGCCTAGATTCATTGCTTTAGTAGCAATGCATTTTTGATGTGGCCCCTTTCTGCTTCAACTTCCTCCGTACGACCCTGACGGAATAACAGCGCCCCCAGCATCCTTCCATATAGCTTAAATTTACCCTGTGACGTGTGCGATGTGTAGGTGTTTGTGTGTGTGTGTGTGTGTGTGTGTGTGTGTGTGAGAGAGAGAGAGAGAGAGAAAGAGAGAGAGAAAGAAAGAGAGAAAGAGAGAGTGAGTGCGCTGAAAAGGAGGGAGACGAAAAAGAAAGACGGAGAGACAGAGGGAGACAGCGAGAAAGGGAGAAAATGTTCCCCCTTGCCTGTTAAATATTTGAGGAGCCTTCTGTGGAAAAGTGATGCAGTCAGAGACAGGGCCTGTTAGCTCAGTGTGTGTGTGTGTGTGTGTGTGTGTGTGTGTGTGTGTGTGTGTGTGTGTGTGTGTGTTTGGTTGATGCGGAGAGAGAGACAGGGCTGTTAGTTTGAACTAATTCAGCCGTGAGCGAGAGGGAGCACTTTCACTGTTTATTTATCTACCTGGGAGAGAGAGAGAGGGAATGTAGAAAAAAGAGAGGGAGAGCGAGGGAGGGGAAGGGGAAAGGGTGAGATAGAGGGGGAGAGAGGGAGAGAGAGGCTGGCCAGGTTGTCACAAACCATTAGACAGACGGGTCCAGTGTGCTCTGCCCCATGTCAATGAGAGGCCTGGCTAAAGACAACTGTGTGTGTGTGTGTGTGTGTGTGTGTGCTGCTGTGCATGTGTGTACAGCCTCGTGCACGTGTGTGTTTTTGTCTCTTTTTCATGTTTGTTTATTTATGGATGAGAGGTTTTTTTTTTCTTGCACTGGTCTTTGCAATTGACAGAGAAATAATACGCACTTGAGTTTGCTGTCACAAGTGGCTGGAATTGGCTGGAAGAAAGGTAGAGGCTTAGTGTGTGTGTTTGTGTGGGTGTGCGTGTGTGAGTGAGAGAGAGAGAGAGAGAGAGTGTGAGTGTGTGTGTGTGTGTGTGTGTGTGTGTGGGGGGGGGGGGGGGGTAAATCTCTAGACACTGATGAGAAGAGGAGGCAGGATGCCCTCATTGTTTAAGACAAAAGGAAGCTCTCTGTGCCACAGAACAAAATATCCAGTGTGCACACACACACACACACACACACACACACACACACTCCTCCGCTCGAGCCTGCGTGTGTGAGAGTGTGTGTCTCGCTCGCTCATTGTAAAAGACATCAATATTGCAATATTCAGCCCAAACACCGGAGGAAACAGGAAGAAAAAGGGCGTAAAAACTGAGGGTGGAGAGGGTGATGTTGTCAGACAGCCTGTGCTTGAAATGAATAAATCTATAGAAGTGTGTGTTTCTCTGCCTGCATGCTGGACATGTTGAGCAGCATTTTTGAGAGTCATACATGTCAGACAGGTACACACACACACACACATACACACACGCAGGCACAAACGCACTTTTTAGGCCTAACTGGCAGTAAAACTCACTTGGGGTTGGAGCTGTTCCAGTAGACAGCGTGTCTGTCAAATATGATCTTCTCCTCCGCCCACACGGTCACCCAGGACAGGATGGTCAGCACCACCACCTCCATCACACACCTCTGCCCGAGCTGGCACAACATCATAGACATCCAGGTGAATCTCTCTCTCTCTCTCTCTCTGAATGGGATCAGGCTTTCACTGCTGAGCTGCTGCCGTCGCTGCAGAAATCCTCTCTAGATCATTAATGTCCGTCTGCGCGTCTTTGAACGAATCGGGACGGCGGTGCATGGATCGTTAATTGGCTTGATGCGAGCTCCGATAACCTCCACGGCCGCTTTCAAGTCATACTGAACGGTCTGAATTCACTTTTGAACTTGGTGAGCCGCGGACGGAACGGCAGGACACGCATGTTATTTCAGAATAAGCGCGTCGTCGGCGGGATGCTGCGAGTGCGTCTCCTCTGCAAGGTCCGAAACTTTTCTCCCATTACGCGCAGCCGGGGGGAGAAAGATGCGCCACCTGGATTAGATCCCCGTCTTCCTCCGGGTAAAAAAAAAAAAAAAAAAAAAAAAAAAAAAGAAAGAAAGAAAAAAAAAATCACAATTAATTGGACTCCAGAATTCACCCGAGGTTCGTGATTCTATCCGCGGTGTCGTTGCTCATCAGAAGACGCACGTCAACATCAAGATCGGCCGTCATATTTATTTACCTCAGATCGGTGCCGGGTGTTCAGCCTGACGCGCGCTTTGTTCCGCTGCTCTCGCGTCGCGAGTCTCTCCACGGCTTCAAACCTGCGTCCACTTCACCCTTTTCTGTGATTGCAGTTGAAAGAAATACATCCCAGGCGGACGAGCACGCTCCTCTCCGGTGGTTTCAGTCCAAACTTAACGCACAATAACAACTGCGAGACGGGAGCATCCTCCTCCTCCTCCTCCTCCTCCTCCTCTTCTCTCTCTCTCTCTCTTTCTCTCTCTCTCACACACACACACACACACACGCACACACACCACCAGCTCTTAGAGCATCTCAACTTGGTGATCCCTCCGCTGTCACTGGCTCTAATCCAGACGCGGCTCCGGTCGCGGTGCGCCTTCGCTCTCCGTGCGTCACGCTGACCGGCGCAGCCACAGAGTCGTCGATGATCGCAGCTTTAGTCCGAACATGCTCCCCGTGCGAATCCTCAACCTATGGCGGCAACGACACATACACCGGCACCCTGATTCGGTCTAAGTAACCCCCACCCCCCTCGTTCTCTCCCCATCCAGCCTTCGCGTTTTTTTTCTTTCTCTGCGCGGGCGGGGCCTGTGGCCGTGCCGTGCCGTGCCGTGCTTCCTCCGGGGACTCGGGGCTGGCTGACTCACTGCGTCCCCGGTGAAACTCAACCGGGAATATATAGAAAACTGACATAAACACAGTTTTGATTTGAGAAAGTTAGCTGACCCGTTTGGTACGACATGAATCGGGGTTCTGAGTGCAAACACATGAATTAAGATGAAATGTCGTGTTAATTGCAGCCTGGATTGTCTTTGTTTGCGAGTGTTTACTTTTTATTAATCACCTCCGCAACCATGTGTTTGACTGAAGGCGGTTCGTGGCGCAGCTGGACATGCAGAGCGCCCATAAAGTTCTCTCTTTGTTTGAAAGCTGCGGCCTGATGGATGAGCTCAGGGAGGGAGAGAAAGAGGCCGTGTGATGGATCGCTGGAACGGTGGAGTCATTTTCCATCAGTGTCCATTAGGCCCAAAGGGCAAGCGAAGGCAGCACCGAGTCTAAAACCTGTGAGCCATAAACCCTCCAGATAGCTCTGTCTGACAGAGCGCTGCCACCCCTGCTGCCTTTGTCTTACGCGTGTGTGTGGGAGTGTGTGCGCGCAGACTCCTCTCCAAAAACATATCCATCTTGGGCATTTAGTCTCAGCGCCAATGGAGGGAGGTAGAGTAACTACATTGTTTCCACAGAGTGCTCCATGATTTTTCTAGCGTGTGTCAATAGCTTGGGAGAGGATTGATCCTCGCTGGAGCTCGTTCTGGGCTCCACGAGATGGGAATTGATTCAAGGGGATTATTTGCAACAAGCCTGCCTTCCTCAAAGGGAACCTATTTTGTGTATTTTTTCCCCCGCTCGCTTTCATTGTCTTATAAACAGTCTTGCATGTGTAAAAGGTCTTGAAAGTTAAAGAAGCACCAATGAAAAGGAGAAACGCTGCTCCCAAAGTGTCTAAAACATCTCATCAGTAGCCCCGCCTGTAATCCTGTGTCTTTGTGACATCACCACGTCGCACACTTGCATAATTTATGCCTATTTTCATTGTAGAAGTGAAGCTAACTAGAAACTGAAAGCATCAACATAACCAGGCAGTGAGTGGCTCAGGCATGTGTGAGCTGACCAATCAGAGCAGGCTGGGGGGGTCTTAAAGAGACATGAGCAAAACCGATGTGTCTTCTGAGCGTTAAAGCTCGTAAACTTATTCTAATAGTAACCTGAAATACAAGTATGAACCTGAAGATGACAGAGAAAGCGGTCTTCACTCACAAAACGGACTTTCTGCGGCGTACAAGTGTACAGACTTGTTCCGCTCTTCCCGAAGCAAAGTGTCCCGTGTCGTAACTTTGAAGTGAACCTTCTCCCTGCCGCTCCATCTTTCACATCTCATTGTGCCTCTCGGTCGGGTTCCTTTATGCAAAGTGCCCTAGTTTTGCTTTGCCCTGCTCTGCCTGCAAAGTAATGCCTATAATTTGGGCTGCATGAATTCCAGCGGAGGCAGGGAGAGAGAACCCATGCACCCCCATAACCCAAATACAGCTGCGTGTTGTCCGCCGCTGTGGATGAATTATTCAACATCTGTCTGAGGCGTGCATATGTAAACAGGTGGATGGTCTCCTGATGGCTTTTTTTTTTTTTTTTAAAGGGGAGCCACTATAGACCAAAAAGACATCCTTCACCTCGACTGTTCCTCCTCTGCCGTGTCACTCCAGAGAGGGAGGGGAGTCTAAATCTCATGTAAGCCGTGCAAAACCACGCAGTATTGGGTGTATTCAGACATGAAGGCCTCCTAAGTGATCCTAAATCTAAGTGAACGCGGGGTCCAGAGAGCCGGAGCGCGGACGCACGCCTCTTTAAAAGGGCGTTAAATCCTGGAATTTATAGCTGGTTAAGTCTGTGATCGCTCTGCGGTTTAACTCCAACAGACATAAATTACAGACACACAAATTATCTCTTAAAAACACGGAGCAGCTGTGCGCATGTCTTTCTACAAGCTGTTGACTAACAAAGGCAGCCATTCTTCAAGGCCTGGGCACATCGATTGATATTTCTCGGCGACTGACTGGCTGTTGTGGAGATTGA
This sequence comes from Acanthopagrus latus, assembly GCF_904848185.1. Lineage (NCBI taxonomy): Eukaryota > Metazoa > Chordata > Actinopteri > Spariformes > Sparidae > Acanthopagrus > Acanthopagrus latus. The sequence goes on along the minus strand of NC_051054.1, from coordinate 7,536,685 downwards.
ACATGTCACAAGTTGTATACAGGAACGGTCTCATGAACCGCTTGACCTCCACCTCCACCGCCCTGCCTCAGTCGCCACCAGGTTTGCATTTGTGTGTGGCCTCGGTGTTTGCCAGTATGTGCTTGATTAGAGACCGCAGCGCTAATGTAAATAAATGCTGCCAGATGTGGAAGGGGAGCCACCCCACATGGTTTTATTTAGTTCCTTGTGCACAATGCTGGATGAGGCTGGGATCATGTTAAGGGGGATGTGGATTCTGCAAACAATTGGGAGTGACATGCTGGATGTTTTTGGGATGTTGCAACAGAGCTTGCAGTGCGTACAGTATGGCTGCTTTCTTCTGTGTCGAATAACATTGGATTGGAGCAGTTTTGGAAAAAAAAAAAAAAAGCCCTTTACTGCCAGTTTTTTTTTTTTTTTAAAAAGTGTCTCGACTGATTAAAATTATATGAAGTAGCGTATTTTGTGTGCCAGTGACTTCTGGAGTCTGATAACCCCGAAAAAACATCACAAATCTGTGTTTGGATCGTCTAACTTTGAGTTTTCCTTCCACCCAATTATGCAATCTCTTTGCATTTCAATATATTCCAAAGAGGATTCTGTGCAGACTGCTCCAAACTGCTCTCAGTGCAGAGCGAAATACTAAGTGAAATACTAAAGATGCTGCGAGTAAACAAGGGTCTGAGGTATCAAAGAGCATCAAAGTTGCTGCCGTGGACTCTCCCGACTAGCAGATGATGTTTTTTAAAAAGAGGTACCTGAAGATATCTTGGCAAAGGCGACTGGTCTGACACCTTAAAAGCAACATTCAAAAATAAAAAAAATATCTGCTCCAGAGTGCAGCCTTCTTTCAGCATCACAGAACATGCCGTCTAGATTTCTGCCATGTTGCCAGGCTAGTACGAGACAGGTATCCGTCTCTACTTTGACCTTCAAGTGTGCTTTCTTATGCAAAGAGGAGAAACAAGTGCCTTCGCTGCGGAATTTAAACCAAGTTGCAGCTCTCTTTATACTCCACAAACTGATGGGATTATACAACAAAATCCAGCTCCGTCTCAGCCACAAATGGAGACACCCCTGGACTCAATTCTCCCTTTTCTCTCATTTGTCCCCCTCTCAAAAGGCAGGGATGATCTGAGGTTAATCCTCTCCACTGCTCTGTAAGGAAGTCGAAGGAGGGGGAAAAAAAAACAGGTATAATGCCAGAAAGCCCAAGGAGGCACTCGAGATTAAGCCACTAACTATTGACATTGTGTGAGTGGCAGGTAAAGTCACCTCTGCTCAGAAGCCTTTTTTCACCAGCAGAGAGCAAGACCTCCCCCTAGTGGTTCATGAGAGGTATAACTAGTTTATGATTGAGGCTTTCCTCCAACATCCCGGAGGAACTTGGTGATAAAGACAGATGTGAGATGGGCCACCGTGATAGCCATGCTTGTGTTTTATCTTACTTATTCATCTTGGGAGATGCAGATATTCGGTTTCCACAGCAACCTGCCTCATTTCCTCAGAGTCAGACAGGCTCGCAAAACCGAAAAGGTCAGAGTGGTGCGCAGGAGGATGGAGGATTATTCAGAATCAGACGACAGCAAGCATCCCGCGTTGCATGTCAAATTAACTCCTCCACCCCGTCATCATCGTCGCAGCTGTTTCATCAAGGGATTGGGCTGAGCTCAGATGAGCAGTCAGTCAAGTTTCAGATGGGATGAATACAAAGTTGGAAATACAGTAAAAGGATTAAAAAATAAAAAACCCACCGGTAGTAAACAGGATGGGAAACGTGGAAAATGTTACGAGGTGTTAACCGTTACAGAGCAGCAGTTCCACAGGACAGAGAGGAAGAGACAGAAACCAAATGAGGCCAGATGAAAGAAGGAACAAACTAAAGATTTATTGAAGGCAGCAGAAGATGCAAGAGACAAGAACAGTATGGCAAGAAGTGGGAGGGGGGGAGCGGGGCACATACAGAGACACTTCTGTGTTCAGATAGGTTTAATGTCTTTGTGTTACAAAAGTTTTTTTTTTGTTTTTACAGCTCCAGAGAGCTCAATAGGTCTGTATTGTTTTATCAAAATATACATGTTTTGAACTTAAAGTGGATATAATCCAAATGATTTTGTGGTACAAAAACATGAATATATACAACCATCAACCCCGCTTCATACAATAACCCCACCCCGCCCCCATATAAAAAAGGAGAGAAAAATAAAAGCTTTTAACAAAAACTGAAAGGCATATATAATCTTCTACACTGTCAACATCACAGCTACGACTGTGTTTCAATCACGTATCCATTCTAAAGCAATCTCTACCAAAGTAGGCTCTTTGTAAAGTCAAACAAAAAGGGATACAATATACAGTATAAGTTGAAACTCAGACATTTCAACATCATGCGACTTTTGTCCAAGGCATCTGAGAAACAGAAATAAGGAACGTGGAGCCTTGTGTACTTGTTGAATAGCAGGACTGTGAAAAAACCTTTAAGAAACCACAACACTACAAAACAGCAGGGGGTAGAAGATACTTTGGTCCTTAACAGCAATAACCGTCTGCAGCTACATGAAACTTTGTTAAACCATGCATATTAATCTTTTACAAAAATAGAGACAGAGCGTGTCTGTATCTGGTCCAAAACTACAGTGGTCGAGGCTGTGGAAACTGGTGCTTTGAGGCACGCAGGAATGTGACGACGTTTAAGACTTCAGCGTGATGGTGCCAACTTGGACCTATCGTTGAGGAAAAGTGCACTAAAGAACCTGACTGTGGTGTAAGTGGACACAGACAGGGACCGGGTGAGGGCTGTCCCACCGTGTAATATCCTGACTTTTGAATTTAAGAAAAAAAATAATATAAAGTGGGTTTTTAGACTGGTGTTACTTTCAATTGACAAATGCCTCTGAGCTGCCCTCTCACAGGTAGGATCACCTGAAAATTATGAATTAAAGGCATCTTTGCAGACAGGTAAGCTCGTACACCTGAACGAGAGGTAAACAAAGTCAAATGAGGAGGCACGAAAGTGTTTCAGCCTCAGATTAAAAACTCAAGGCACTGTGATAATGATCGAACCCAGCCACTACACATAGGTATCAGTTAAGCTCAGAAGTGATACACATGTAAATGCTAACATTAAAAAGAAAAGATAAATGAATATATATGTGTCCACGTATAGATGGACATAATATGGTTAAATGAAGCACCAAACACCATTGTCCTTACTGAGAAAGGACTAAATGGAGGTGAATGGAGACTGTAAGACAGCTCTACTCCTGCCACAACACACCTGACAGAGCTACATCACCTAGCAAAAATATTAGGCATCTAACTGACTTACATTCATAGTTTCTACATACATATAATGGGGATATATGCATACAAATCCTTAGATAAACATTTGTGTGTTTAAGAGGAAACAGAAGATCGAATGAGCCACTTTCCCCCCCAAACAATGCTGGTAACATCAAAAAGGCATGAAAAGATTTTGAGCGCTACGTTTTTTCCAAATGAAGCCTGAGCTACGCTTTAGGCAACTTGGTGGGGGCAAAGTAAGGCACAAGGCTGTGGATAGAGATATTAAAAAGAAAAAAAAAAAAATATGTGTCCTTATTGAGTAACTTCAGATAGTGGTCTGGATCCCCGAAGCAAATAGGTGGGTACTTACAAGAGAACAGAAATAAAAAATGGATACTAGGGAAATAAATTGCTGGGTGGTCTGTGAGCCAAAACAAAATCCTTTGTCTCAAACCGTTTCTGACTGGCCAAACAGGTTCAAAGTGGCATTTCAAAAAAGGCACACACAAACAGATATATCCACACGACTATCATAGTAAAAGGAATGCTGAAGTGTGTCTGGTGTGGACACGTTTCATCCACATAAGCATACATCCATGGTGGAGGGTGTTTTTTTTTTTAGTTTTCTTTTTTCTTTTTAAGCGATTTGGTCTAAAGTGACAGTTCATCAGCTGCCCCTACTTTACCTCCAATATAATTATGACATGTTTCTTTGAAAAATGTTGCCCATTTCCCAACACCCCACTTTACACCCCACCAAACTTTATGATGAAACAAATGATTGATTAAGTTTGGGTTAATTAGCGTAATTAGAAATATATTGCATTCACTGTAAATCAAAAGAAAATGGCATTTAACGTTAATTTATCTTGGTGTATTATGATGACAAATTAGAACTCAGAGGTGGAATCAAATCAAATCCCATACCGAAAACTTGTAATAATGGGGAATAATTAAGGATGGAGGTGTAAAGAGCAACGTTCTACAAAGAACCACAGCCATAAATATCTAATGGTGGTCATTTCCACTGAAGGCAACCTTGACAAAAGTAGCTTTCAGATGGCAAAAGACTTGGAGGGAGGAAGGAAAGGCACTCAGATGGTGGACTTGGAGAAGGACACTCGAAGGTGGTGGTTCTCCCCAAGATCGTGGTTGTGGAACTCAATGAGGGACTCGATTGCTTCCTCGACTGAGCCCATCTGGATCAGGGCCATCTTGCGGTCTTTTCTATAAAATAAAAACAGAAAAATGTGTTCACAAAGCGTCAACATGCCGCCCACTTTTATGAGGGCTGGTTGTCATTTAATGTTGTACGTGGAAGAAATAAGGAAGTGAGGTGTCTTGTAGAGCACAAAGACAAAAACAGCTGCAATACTCAATAAAACTTAATAGCGACTCTTGAGTGCTATAAAGGAAGACAGGAATTCAACCACCACTAAACATTTAAGACAATTGAGTGTGACTGGAGTGAGGCTTACTGAAAGAACTTGAAGGCCTTGACTGTGGCTCCTGAGCTGGCAAAAAGCCTCCTGAGGTCATCCTCTACCACAGACGGCCTGAAAGCAGATGGGAAAACAAAGCATTTATGTGGGTTTTTCAATCCCTTTACTTATTTGCATTTTTGCCTTTATTTACTTGTTTGGTAAAACGAGACACAAGAGGCATCATTAACTCTAAAAAGTGTACCGCTAGAATAGCATGTTTAGAAAACACTGTCACAACTACTTAATCCTAAGCACTAAATATAGGAAAAAAGAAAGGACCAGGACTACAAAGGAAACAGCTTAGAGCACAAAAGCTGCTGGAGGGCAGAGCGGGAAAAGATTTTGAGCGCGACGGGAATGAAAATTAAACTCTTGCAGCAGCAGCACTCACGGTATGTTGGAGAGGTGGAGCGTTGCAGAGGGTGGGAAGATGTTGGAGTAATTTTTGGAGCCGGGCTTCTTGAAGCGGTGCAGCGGTGAGTTGCTGAAGTCCTTTGTGAGGCCTTGGTCCTCATGGCCTTCTCTGGGCAGCTGCACTGTGGTGTGTTTGGAAAACGCCACACGCATATCTCTGCCATGAAGACGCTGGCCGTTCAGGTGGCTCATTGCTAAGAGAGATTAAGAAGGTCCACAACTTTAAAGGCTGACATACGACTGATTTTTTGCCAGCACAAATGAACTGTTCCATTTTGGCTGTACATTTATATAGCTCGTCGTTAATAGCATAGTTTAATTTTAAATTACTAATTACTTAATAACGACTAATTAAGTTGAACAAAAATGTCCACTGGGGCTAATTTAATTCCATCTTACCCCATTAAGGATAAAAACAAGTAAATAATTCAGACCTCTTCCGTCTACTCAGTTGAGACTTACCACTAGATAAAGGCTCAGAACAACATACAGTAAAAAGCTTCAAGGCAAAAACAAGATAAAAGAAAAATTACAGATCAAAGAAAGCAAATGGTGATTGTGCAGGGCTGGAGTGTAGCTACCTAGCTGAGCCTGTGTGCCATCAGACATCTGAATTAGAGCATTCTCCTTTTTGTTGAACAGGATCTTCACTCTCATCACATCGCCATAAACACCTAAGGATGAAGAGGAAGGTGTCACAATACAGGTGCAACAAAGAACATCGAAGCCTTAGCAGGAGCCACACAGCCAATCACAGCAACAAAAACAATTTTAATCATCAAATCAGGGACATTAATATTCATACTGCTATTTAATGAACACTGGCTGATTAATAAGTAATCATCGGGCTATTCTACTAAATCTCTGTTTAATTCATCATCTATAAAACTAATCCTACATAAGCCCTCTTAGATAATAATTACACAGATGCCGGCAGTTAAAATGGTGGAGATGGGGGGAGATAGTGATTTGAAGGCAAAAATCAATGTAAAATGAGTAGTTCTGATCAGTTTGATCGCTCTACAGTGAAGATTGATTTATTGACTGACTTGAGGGTCCTACTAGAGAGACATGCAGGAATAAACTAAACATGCACATACCCACTTTTGAGTAACAGAGAGACTGCAAAAGAATAGTATGGTGACATGATCCAGGGGATATGTCAACTCACAATCACTAAAAAAACAGTAGCATTTCATTTTCCATGTACTGGTGCTGTGGCTCAAAGCAACCACAGTAAAGTCAACACAAAAAAATGAAATTTGATGAATTTCAGTGGCTTAGAATTATACCGGGTGGAACCAAATATAGTGTTTACTTTTATCCTTTTCCTGAGGGTGATGCTTTTGAATTTAGATCAGCTTCCCGCCTCATTCTCAAACAAAATGATCCACACGTTTCTATTTAGTGAGGCAATATTTTCATTGAGGGGCTGTGCTCTTTGAAGATGAAAAACTGCAAATGTTTTTTGGCCTATGGACACCCCACCACTTCTGTTCAAAAATTAAATGAAATGCTGCTGCTTTGGTGTGGTGTTCTCACCTTACTTTCTTCACACAAACCCACAACAACCAAAACAGGTTATACAAACCCCAAACAACCAACACCCCCACCCTTCATAGCCCTGTAGCCTGATGACCAGCCATCAGTGGTTAAAAAACAAAGCCAACAACATGAGACAAGACATGCCCACCTTGCGAGGTAACAGTAGTAATAAAAAAGGAGATGAAAGGATGATAACGTACCGAAAAGAATAAAGAGGCAGTGTGGCGTAACGCTCTTTAGAGACAGCAGGGGGAGCAGCGGGGCAGGGGGCCATAGGGGGATAGGGAACAGGGGACAGGGGAAAAGAGACGGAGCGGAGTGGAGGACAGTGGAGTGGAGTCGGGACATGTCCGCAGGCCACAGGCAGCGAGGTCCACAGGAAGGCCACAGTACCATGGAGGAAGGAGAGGAGATGAGGGACGAAGAGAATGAAGAGAGGATAAGAGGAGGAGAGGATTTGAACAGCATGAGAGAGGAGGGAGAAGAGAACAGATGAAGACGAGGTGGAGCAAAGAAGATTGTGACAGGAAAGATGATTTGTTGGGGTGACAGAGATGCCAATGTTTTTGTTTTCGTTGTGTTTTCAATTTATGGGTAATGTCCAAATTGGGGACAGAGGGTGGGGTAGGTGGGAGGAAGGATGAGTGGTTGTAGTAGTAACAGGAGTGGCAGAGGGGAGAGGTCGACAGAAGGAACAATTGGTCATGGGGCGTGCAGTCAGTTGGCAAGAGTTGAAGTGAGGGGTTTTAAAACAAAAAAAGAGGGAGAGGGGGACAGAGAAGGAAGAGAGAGAAAAAAGGAAGTAAAAACAAGGTCAGTATACACAAAGAAATGTAGTGCTTCAGACAGTAGAACTGGCTAAATTAAAATGCACTGTCACTATGGGAACACTAGGAGAAAAAGAAGAGAAAAAAAGATTAACAATGAAATACAGAAAAAGGCAGAGACAATATGTACTTTTAAATTACATGCTATGTTTGTTTAGATTATTTAAAATTACATTATAATAAGACAGTCAAATGTGAATATTATTTTTTATTATCCTGTTCCAACTTTAAGAATGGCCTTAAAATTAACATGTTTAATGCAATAATTACATTACTACAGAGAATATAATGAGTGTGACAAACTAATTATACATTCTACAAACTATGTATATATAAAAACTAAATCACGGACATAATGCGTTTCTAAAATACAAAGAAAAAAGTAATATTGTCTCTCCAACAACTCAAGAATGATTTCAACTAATGGACAAAAATGAAGATATGAAATGGTAAGTTTTTTAAAATAAAAGAAGTTAGTGTTTTGAATTAACTTAAAATTCACAGTGAGCAAAGTGGCAGGTCAGAAATGCAGCAGGTTTTGTCAAACACAGAGAGGTCCTGAAAGAGAAAAGGTTTTGACTCAATGATCCCCTTTTAATTAAAACAGTGGTATGGGTACCGCACTTGGTATGATCACATCGAGAGGATTCGGAACGGTAGGAGAAGGACAAAACACCAAGCCTCTTGACCAAATGGATCCAGGTCCATGAACCAGAGTTTTTAAAAAAGGCACTGACATTTGAATGTTTCCTAGCACTCCACTGATAGCTGCAGGATGTAGAACTGTTTAAACCTGCCGAGCGTACTAACCTGAGGGTTCAGATTGCTGACCAACAAGACATTGTGTCCAGCTTGGGGAGCAAGCCCTGACAGGCCAAGCCGGCTAGCGGCCGCTGCTGCAGCCGCCATGCCACCGTGGCCAACACCTAGGGACGCCAGGGCACTGGGAATGCCAGGCATCGACAGACCTAAGAGGTACAAAATATGTATTACTTTCAACCTTTGTCATACTGAAGAGATCTGTTAAGAAAAATATGACAACTGGGAAATGCATGTGGTTCACATAGAGACTTCTAAAGAGGATCAAGTCTCATTATAAATTGAATATCAGTGTGAGACCATGTTTGTAGACTGACCTGTTTGCTGGATGGCAAAGGTTGGGGGGAAGGCATGGGCTCCACCATAGGGAGAGGCTGAGATGATGCCTGGTGCAGCTGGAAGAGGTATTAACAAAAATAAGATCACAAACATCTCCATCAAATCAATACTTGCAGTAATGATCAGGGTAGAAAAATCCATAAGGATATGAAACAGAAAGTGCTTAACAACAAACTGAAATAAAAATAAATAAACCCAGAAATGCTAATTCAAAAGGCAACTGGACTATGCATACATGAGCTTGTTAACATTTTGAGAAATTATCTTTTTTATCATGACCCAATCTTACCAAATGCAGCAGCTGCCATGGCCTGGTGGTCAATGGAGGGCTGTGAATCTGCAGTGGGCAGGTCTGGTCGGGTGTAATCTCTGCTCTTATCATTGTTGTACTTCACATTGAGGCTGGTGAGCTTGGAGAAGCTGATTCTCAGGGTACAGCAGGCATTGTAGATGTTCTGTCCATCCAGAGACTGAGAGAGTTGAAGAAAGTTGTTTTAAAACAACAAAATTTGTTTTTGGACAAAATGACTAATTGGTCCCACAGTGTACACCCTGCACTGTGGTTACAATGATATGCTTTAATTTGATTCACATGTGCAGTCCAAAAGAAACAAGCTTCAACTGGAACATCATGACAAGCCCACTAGTTGTACCAGTCTTACCAGTTTGGCGTGCTGAGCTGTCATTCCATCGGCATACTGGATTAGAGCCTGGAATTGGTTGTTCTTTGTGAACGTGATGATTTTCAGCACAGTGCCGAATTTGGAGAAAATCTGAGGACAGGAGAATGCATGATTAGGAATAACATCATGATGACACTTTCTCACACAATTTTCATTTCAACTGTATCTTAAGGTTAAAGCAAATACATTTACATAAATATTTTACAAGAGTCTCACTATTATAAACATGCATTCTTTGTTTATGTAGCACTACCGGACTTGTGAAAATGTGAGCTATGGAACAAACATTTCATTATGTAAATATTTAGTGTGCCTTTTCATTTCCGCCATCTAAGAGTACAAAGCCTTTGTAAAGATTAAAAAGGAAATGGTGTGCCTACATGTAATTGTACCTGAGACTGTAGTGGCTCAGCCAAACCACAAAGTATTTACCTGGTGAAGCACATCCAGGGTGACTGGGTAGAAGAGGTTTTCCACTATGACTCTGAGGACAGGGCTTTGGGCACCTGCACCTCCAATGCTACTGGCATCTGCAGAAATGGCCATGCTTCCCATCCCACCTCCATGCAGTGCGTTGACTGCCTGCAGAGCTGCCTGGGCACGCTGATGGGAGATAACAGAGGAAATTCTTAACACAGACAGGGGAAGTATATAGTGATAAATAAGTGAAAGTGGGTGACAATTCTTTGTTCAAGGCAACAAACTTACTTGACACAAATATGAGCTTGAGCATGAACAAGAACATTTATACCAATAAATATTTAGTATTAGATATTAGTATCTGGCAGTGACTTCAATAGTAAGAAAGTGTCTATGCATGTGTCAGTGCAAGCCCTTACCACTTGGTTGGGGGAGTTGTCCGTCTTGAGCTCCTTATGAGTTGAGTATTGCATGTAAATGGGGTGGTTTCTGATGACAGGGGTGACAGAGGAATAATAGCTCACCATCGTCTGTGCACACTCCTCGCTGTTCAGTTCCAAGAACGCCTACACAGGGTGACCAGAGAAACATTCAACTTATTTCTTTTCATTGCATATAACAATATTTATATAGCATTGCGTCCAGACATCTAAATTTCTTTTTTTTTAGTTTAACTTAAGACATCAACAGGTTTCTACACTGAACTGCAGGTAATAGAAAACGGAGATAATGAAGACATTCAAGAGGGACTCAGTGTCTTCCTCCAGGAAACCTCAGCATGTAAAATTATCATCCTACCCACTAAACCACAAAAGGGTCATTGTCAGAATGCTCAGGTCAGGACAGATGGCCTGAAAGCTGATCCCTTGTCCCAGGCCAAAAGACAAATTTCACCCCTGAGTGAAAGACATACAGGTTTGGTGAGCAGGCCTGTATATACACACCAGTCCTTACCTGGTTTTTCCCTTTCAGCATCAGCAAATTAGTGACCTTCCCGAAGGGCAGTCCCAGCCCAATAACCTCAGCCTCATTTATGTCATTGGGCAGTTTGCGTACATGGACCACACGTGACGGAACACCAGGACTGCGGACGTCACCTTTGAATTTTTTGGTGTCGTTGCCATTGGCTGCAAGGAAAAAACAGAAGCGGATACAATCAGGGAGGGAACAGAAGGCTCTGGTTCTTCTTGAATAATGGATTGATCGTCATGGCAACACAAACACAGACACGACAAGCACTTCAATAAAAAAAGGATTCACCCCTCCATGGCAACCCCCTACCTGAGTTCATGATATAGGGCCCGTTGGATATGCAGGAAGAAAAGAGTTCGTCGGATCCCCTCTGCAAAAGGAGAAAAAAAACAAAAAAAAAAAACAATGGTTCACTTCAGTGCATTCACCAATGAGGACACAGCATGGCAGGTGGAGAGCACAGCTCTCATATTACGAGCCATTGTGTGATATAGCAGCAAGTAATCTGATAACCAAAAGACGACTGAGCACACATGCCTGAGAAGAACTCCACCTTCCTCACCAGGAAGAATCAAGTAACCTAGCTTGTCAGCACAGATATTTTACGTTGCATCATAAGCATGTCTTCCCATTTCATTTTACTCTTCTCTTCCCTAGCAGCATTGTCTAGCTAAAAACCTTGAAGTCACAGTGGGCCATTTTACCCGACTTCGGGAAATACGCCCAATCATCATGTTTTGGCTAATCACACTCAAGTGTGAACAGCTATAATGGGGAAACTATTTCGGCTTAAGTGCAGTCGTCAGCAGTAAAAGCTCATCTCAACAGCAGCTGTCAGTCAGTACAGCCCATCTACTCATAATTCTTACTAGGAGGAAGGATAACACACTGAAACCATCTGGATAGGAAGACAAGATGGGGATACTCCCAGCCCACACTAGTTTACTGTCTGCTGAAACAGCCCTGTTTGTCTCCAGTCTCTCTATTTAGTAGATATAAAGTGCTGTTTCAGGGTTGTGCATGTGTTTGCGGTTGTGAGAGATGAAGTATAGCAGTCACAAGAAGTGGCTCAGCAGCCTAAGCTCTACAACACCCTACAATGAAGGTCCTGTTCAGGGTGAGACTAGGGGCATTGTTTCATGGCAGCACACACACATATGTAGCCCCAAGGACACTCTGGGAGCTGAAGAGCCCCTAAACAACAACCAGTCGTGCAGGTTTGCAAGCATTCTTCTCCACCTTGTGGATCTTGGGTCTTTTGAATATGAAAAGTATTGGAGGAATGCTTTTCAGTAAGGCTGAAAACTCTAGTCCTAAAAGGCAGAAATAAGGTGATCTGAGAGAAAACATTTGGTAAGCCTTAGGCGGTGCAGGGTACCGAGTCAGTTGCAGTGAGAGCATAACACTGTAAGCAGTAGTATAAACTACCCTTTGACTTCCAGATGGGTTGGCTGAGGCGGTCACTCTCACTATGAGGCCCACACAAATGGGGTCTGCTATCTCAATTCATGAACCTAAAGCAATGAGACATTCCTCTGCCTGTTCATTGAGGCTTCGGGATCAGGGGCCCCACTACTTTGGCCAGTATTCAGATCTTTACATAAATGGAATGCAGGCAGTCACTGACCTAAAATTATTATGACGAATAAAAGAGTGCAAGACAGTGTCTCGACAGGACTCAAAATTATATGATAAATAGGTTATTAAGCATGGGATGATTTCTTAAACGCAAGGAGAAAATTATACCACCAATAAAAGTTGTGTAATATATTACACTGAATGAGTTAGAGTGGAGTGTTCTAGTTGGTGGGAAACATTTAAAACAGCAATATTTGTTAAATAAATGAGACAGGGGCTCATGCACGCCGTGAGAAATGAAGGAAGTGGCTCCAGCCTGACTCAATGGTCGTGGGCGGGCAGCGACATATTATCAGTCAGCAGACTAACTCCAAACAGGAAGAGCAAAAAAGATCAGGCCTGCTTCCAGGGCTTTGCTGAACTTCCTCCTGGGGACTGATGCTTACTGTTCCATGTTAGACTCAGGCGTTTTCTCTCTCTCTCTCTCACCCTACTTCCTCATTTCTAATAATAACCACAGAGCTATGGCAGGCTACAGAGCAGAGCAGGAACTTCAAGTCTTATACAAAAGGGAGGATTGTCTAACAGTCGACTGAAAAATGCACCTAAAGCTTTTGGAGGGAGTGTGGTAGAGAGTGTAGAGCACAACAAAGGGAAAAGTTAAGTTACAAAGCCAATGGGAGAAAAACTGAGCTTATAGCTTCTTTGTTAGTTGCCTCCAACACTGTGCCAACCCCATTTTTCCAACACAAACCCACTGAATGAGTATCGACTTGTTCACATCCTTTGTTTGCTCAGGACACTGACAGGATAATGGTAACCTTCAGGAGACGATGACACATTACTGGCCCACGTTGAAACTGTTGAGCAGCTTCCTCTTGCTGACAATGGCCTTCCTTGAACTTAATTTTAAAAAGCGAATACGACTGGGGGGCAATGTCCCTGCTCCATACACCACATCACACCTGATTTGCATTTAGTCAAAGATAAAGAAAAATTAGCAAGCAATCTCAAACTCTCATCCAGCAGCACTTGGGAAAAAAAAAATACTTTTAAGGCACCTTTTGTTGGCGCCTGCTAGCAACCATATTTTGGACATTGCTGGGGGGGAAGGGGGGTAGAAATCTCTAAAGAATAGCACAAAGGAGATGAGCACAGGTATAGACATGTTTGTTAACTGTGATCAGCCTTTGCCAGTGAAGGGGGCAGGGAGCTGTGCCTCACCAGGGGGCTGGAGGGGGGAGATTGGAATGCAACCGCGGAATGCCAGACACTCTGCCCAGACGGAATAATTACAGATTCCAGCAAGGCAGCGCTCCATAACTCACCATCATTATTACCACAGGACATCGAATCCAGAAAACAGGGAAAGTTAAAGAATGACAAATTACATAAGTCAAATCTCAAGTATCCATCAGTACCCATTAAATGAATCATTGTTAACGTGTTGAAAAACAACAGGCCTTACAGTAATGAATAGAGGGGGTGGGGTGTGTCCCTGTTACGGGTGTGTGCATCACAGTGCTTGTTTAAACAGTGTAAAGACCTTTGCCCGGGAGGATGAGGACAGTTGCGGGAGGATGGTTACAGCCCTGAGTTGAGTTCAGTCACTCCACCTACACATAGCTGCCCCAGGCTCTGTTACTAAGGAATGCTACTTGAACAGGCATCTTTATTGGGTACGCAACTTGAGAAGCAGTTTGCCAAAAACAAATGTGTTCCTGCTTCAACAAGTTTGCACACCGCGTTTACAAACACAAACATTCAGAGGAGCTGCTGTTTCAGTTACATGAGCATGCAACAGTTCCGTCATCACTGAAAATTTTAAGGGCAGATTCTTGCAAAAAGGATCAACACCGAATTACTTTGCTAATGTACGGATTAGACTTGTGAGATGACTAGTGAAATGAAAGTGACCAAATACCATGCGATGTGGCAGGATTCAGCTGCTTTCTTAACATTCCAGTATGGCCAACAGGCTATTAAGGAACACGCAAAATAAACAACAGGAAGTTTAGTTTCTCAACAGCCACACAACCCAACTGGAACAAAACAGGAAAACAAAGCCCCAGCTCGGATAATCTATTCTAACATAATTATTACATATTATATGTTCACAGTCTTTCAGTGTTGCTGCAACATCCATGCACTGACCATTTGGTTGTATGTAATAAATCTTTAAAAAGAGAGCCAGCCTGCAACTGCAAAGTCACTACGCATGAGAAATGGCTTTGGACAGCAGTGCTGTAATTATAGAGGAAGCTCTTGCAAACTGACAGACTATGTTATTCAAGTCCCTCATGTCAGCACAGTTCTTTTCCATTTTCATTTCTCTGACTTACTCAAAAAAAGCCCTCAAATCTTTCTTGAAAATGTTTATCGTGGCAGTGGGACACCTTAAAACCTTGTCATAGAAAATTATAAATACAATGAAACCTTACAATGTGATCTCAAAGTTACTTTAACAAAAGGGTAATCTAATTTACAGCTCAAATTTCTTGGTTCAAAATTTCAGATAGGATCATAAATACCACAACGGAAGCCGTTTTTAAACTATAAAATTAATTGCAATTTAAATGGACAAATGATTCAATTGGTTACCACAATTAATACCACTCACACAGATCGCAATAACAGCACACATATCAAGAATGCTCTAAGCATTCTTGCAGCAGATGAGGGAATGTGAAAGTTAAGATTAAAAAGTTGCCTACCTTTGTGCCAACTGATATGTCATGGACACTGCTGTGAACGGGGGAAAGAAAGATCATTACTACACGGGAAATGAAAGAGCATTAACCATAATCTATCACGAGATCCTGCTGAACAATTCATTACAAGAGCACATTCTGCACTCTGGAAAAACACAGCGCCTTACAAAATGAATGGCGCCAGTGGTGGTCGACCAAAAGCTGCCCGACTTCCTCATTCTGCTTAACATTCAAAAAGCATCGCTAAAAATAATAATAATGATCAGCAATGGAGAAATATAGCAAATACTTACTCAATTTCAGGGACGTAGCCGGATCCCAGAGGGTACAAGTCAGCGTCTAGGCGGCTGGAGTGGGTTGGCAAAACATAAGGAAGTTAGAAAACTTAACAGTGGACAAATAAACAGAAGTGATAATGTTTTGTATCTCGAGTTATAATGATGCGTTGACACATAAGCAGGAGTAATAATGAATCGGATCTCTAATTATAATGTTGCGTTGAATGTTTTCTATCGCAGCGACTTCGGATCAACATCGCTGCGAACACAACCGACTATCATCCAGGTGATCAAAACAGCAGAATTAAACATCTCGGTTTTAAAACAACAGGCTCTTTGTGCATCCTACCCCGTTTTTAGATAAACACGATGTAGAAGTCCCTGAGCGAATCAACGCGAAATGTTCAGGCCAGACATCTTCAACATGGCCCTGGCACTCCGCAGACAAATGAATGCGGAAATGAGACACGTTGCTTTAGCTAGCGCTCGAGCTCCGGTGAAACCAAGTTAACGTAATCAAGGTATAGTTAGCCACCGTTAACCAACGTCCGCGTCAGCGAACGACGGGAGTATACGCCAAAAAGTCACCTAATTGAAAACCCCCCCTGCGCTCAAATCTTGATTCTTTATTAAGTTACATTTGCTTCGCGTTAGTCCCGTTAAAATTCAACATTAAAACGTCAGTCGAAACGTTCGCCTAAGTATCTTAGCGACGGTTAGCTTCTGCTAGTTAGCTCACGCTCCAGCTAACTGTTGCATGTTTTGATGAAAAAAAAAATGTTTCAAAACTTTCGCGGTCTCACGGCGAAGTGAGGCGGCCGCCCGACTCGAAACGCGCCCGACGAGCAACCGAAGTACGGAAAGAAACAACTCGGATGTCTTTTGGCCGTAGAAAATTAAGCCTTAAGTGTCGTTCTTTTTCCACTTACCCGTCCATTGCACAAGAAAAAAACTGCAGGTCTGAAGCGAAGGTAGGGCGGCAGACTTGCTTGATTTTCTTACAAAATGGCTGAACACACGGAGGCGAGCGCTGATTAGTCCAGGCACTTTCAAGAGCCAAAAGGAGGCGGGGACAAGCGTCTATTCGAGCCGCGATTGGACAAGACGACCATCATTTTGTGGAAAAAAGGAGGCCGCGGCAAATTTCCAGTACACATCATGTGAAGTGGCGAGGGTTGATTGAGTTAAATGTGATGAAAAGCAAACAAGAGGTCTTCACACCGATAGAGTGAAAAGGTCAGGCTGTCGAGTTTTGCTTTTGTTTGTTTTTGGAAAGAAAGTAGGGGAAGAAAGTGGAATATATTGGCAGACAAATGTACAGTACACGTCAGAAGCAAAAAACAAACAGTCAAAGATGAATACCAAGGAAGTTTGTTTCAGTAGTGTTCTTAAGTGAGTGTCCACTAAGTCACTCCTTTACTCGATTAAACATAGCAGTAATGGCGTAAAAGCATGCCATTTTAAGTCCCACAGCAGCTAAATGCGAGCTACTTGCAAAAGTAAAAGTAGCCTACTCATGCAGAAACACACGTAAATCCGAGCCTGTTTATTATGGTATATTGTTAGTGACAGACATTGATAGATTCTGCAAGCACTTTTATTTGATTATGGGCCACTATTGGGTAATCTTCGGATAACCTTATAAAATGCCTACATATCTTGTATGTAAAATCCTAATCTGTAAAAAGTACAATATGTGCCTCAGGAAAGTAGTCAAAGTAATAGACGTATAATAGACTTATGTCCTTATTTGACTTGAGTTCGCCAGTCGTAAATATAATAAGACAATTTCATAAGGATTTGAGGAGTCAAGCAATAGCCTAATTGTATACTGGGTTAACATTTATCCTACACTGGTCATTAAGTGTGAATCCTGTCTTAAGTGGAAAGTGGTTCAACCTGCAGCCTACAGATTTCCCATAATCACAAAGATCTAAACTTTCTGGACCCATTCAGATGGCTTGAAGTATTGAGATTTAGGGCACATATTCTGCAGTTTTCACCATGAACAGCAGTACTGGTTTGGGTGGGGTCCACTACAAATGAGGTGACTGCCCCGATACCGAAGTGTATCAGTACAACAGGTATCAAGGCAGGACAACATCCTTTAGCCATATAGTTTAAAATTGCATAAGGGCAGAGGTTTCACGTGACATTGAAACGCAGAGACTAAACAAATAGGCTGTGATGAGGGCCACAAGGTAATCAGGTCAAAGTTCAGCTCAAACACACACTATTTAGAGTCGGTAAGTACCCAACTGGGACATGTACACACTAACCAAATCAGTTGTGTAATTAAAAGGTAGTGCACTCTTATCACAACTGAAAAGGACCAAAACATGATCACATTTTCTCATTGTGGAAGTTGTAAAGCACTTTGGGTTGGGTATGAAATGTGCTACATAAATACATTACCTCGCCATGCCTTCAGGCAAGACATCGTAAACTGTCAGATTCAAGTTTTTCATTAAGTTTATGTTGTTGCCTGTAATGCTTCTCGATCCTGCCAAGCAGACAGAAGTTATTGAATGTACGTACTGTTTACATTATAGACGAAGTAGAAAAGGGGAAGAAACACAACGTTCTTCAGTTCACACCTACAATGGGCTTCTGAGCTGAGAAGTCACAGAGACCCTGATAAAGTATCTAACTGCGGTACAAAGTGGCAAACTGACACGGCGATGTGTGTGAGAAAAGATGTCTCTGCAGAGCTTCTTCCTGGAAAGTATGAGCCATGTGCATCAGCTGGTGCTGACTCGCTGTTGCTTTATCAGGGACTCATTTCATAGTTTCACATGTTATCAGAGAAAATAGTTATTTTGGGGGAATGACGTCGGAATTTAACAGATAAGGAGTTTTATTGTTTCATTGCATTGTGTGTGCGTGTCCTCCTTAATCCGTGTCTCATACTGTGGGATCTGCTGACAGGGTTATTACTCATACCTTTTACCAAAGCAGCAATTACATTTAACTTTGTCCTTCATAGGGCCGATTGAAATGATTTCTGTGTTGGGACTTCTTGTCTCAGTGATGGATTTTCCTCTTTAACCTTTCAAATCCCATCTTTGAATAAACAAACCTTCCATCCCCTATTTATTTCCGATGACTTTTCTTATTCCACTGGCCAAATCCAGCCCAGTTATGTTTTCCTTCCAGTGCCAGTGTGTGTTTTCGTGAGTGTGGGAAAGCATTTCCATGGGCTTGACCTAAAAAATATCGCACAATATATTCTGTGTCCTGTCATGTGGAACACTCCTGCCTCTTCTATTAAACGGTAAAATCTGCCTCATCACAGGGAGTGTGCCCACGAAGTGAATCTGCCACATAGACACGCTGGGATCTAGAGATTTTTTTTTAATTGTTGTTTACTGACGACTGAACTGCTACGGCATAAGGCTATGTAATAATTGCTGTGCTGTTGATTTGTGCATACCTGACCTCCATCTGATGAATGCCTTATTTAAATGCCTCTCTGTCTTTGTCTCCCTGACTCCCTCCACCCATCTCCCCCTTTGTCCTTTTTCTCTTTTCACAACAGTATTTGACAATGTCGAAACTAACTTCCAACACGGTCGACGTATGCTCTCTAGTGGAATGTGATGGGTAGTGCACTTTGGTACTCTTAATGGACGTAGCTGCAGCGTGTTCTGCTTGTTCTAATGATGCTAAAAACCCATTTATGCTTAACACACATTAATAGAGCTGCTCCTCTCTTACTTTGTGTTTCCACACTGTCTTTAATATCTCTCTTCCAATTAGGGTTAGAAAGAGACCCTAAGGACAGCATTGTAAACATCTTGGCCAGAGAATACAGATGGTTTGAAAGAAGAGTAAAGGAATCCATCTATGTCAAACTGGAACAACCGTCTGTGAACAGAGGAAGTGGCCTAAGACATACTTACCACCCACTTCACTTACAATGCAGTACTGAGTTCTCTCCCCAGACAGCTTAACAACATTAACACCTGGGCTCAAACCCCCATGAAAGCCGGTTGGACCAGCGACCCACAAGTGTCCCTGACGACTCTGGAATTCAGAGCTCACCCGTGTCTTTAACGACTCTGTAAGGACACACCCACACAGAGTTTAAAAAGCCTGCCAACTACTCTTTATCTAGCTAGAACTGAAGAACCCTCTTGAATGAGAGGTGAAACGTCTTCAAGAAACTGAAATGAGTGCAGTTGCTTACGATACAGCACCTAGATGAACAAGACCAATATTTTAAACAGATTTATGTTTGTGGTAAAACTAAAAACCTTAGTGTCAAACTTTAGAATAACCAGTGATGGAATGTAACTAAATACAATGTAGTCAATTACGGCCTCTTATGCGGAGCAGCAGCTGCAGGATGCTTTGTCTGAATTTGTTTTAACACTGAGGCTGATGTCAATGCTGCATTGTTTCTTTTCCCGCGTGCTGTCGTGAAAATGGCAGAACCCGCCACCAAAAATAAAAACTATTATGCGGCAGTAATCAATTTTAGGAACCAACGTGCTTTTGCAGTAAAAATAAATATCTTGTCAAAATTTAAAATAGCCGGTGATTCAGTGTAATAATAATTTACTCATGTACTTAGGTACAATTTTGAGGTACTTCACTTGATTATTTACATTTCCTGCCACTTCATACTTCCTCTGCACTATGTTTCTGTAACAACTGTAGTTACTTTGCAGATTCAGGTTATTCACTGTTGATTGGCTATTAGTTGTGACTTGTCACAAATCTGATGGTGATGTGGGCTGGGCGTTGAGTGAGAACACAGACAGAGAGAGGATGCTGCATCAGAGCCGAAGCAGTGTATTTTTTAACATAATACTTTATCCACAATTGTACACAAAATATACCATAACTCGAAAAAAGCTGAATGTCGGCCTCAATAATCAGCACAATAATTAGTCTATCCCCACTTCTTTCCTTACTCTTATATGTTATTCATTCCCCATTAATACACAGTATGGTTAAATGGGTAGCTCATTTATATTCTTTTGTGGTAATTGTATTCATCTTGTTAGGGGATTGCATTAGTCCTATAATAAATGGATCTCTGTATAATTGTCTTCTCCACAGAAGGGTGTGTTCCCATCTGTGGCTCCATCAGCTGAGATGCCAAATCCACACACGTCATTAACCACAGCTTATTTGTACTGCTTCTCTCTACAGTATGTGTACATTGGGTTAATTATATACACACTTATGTGATTTGCAGTAAACAAACAGTAGTTTTATTCAAGATTAAACATTTAGACGACCACAGAATAGATGAACAGGCATTGGTCTAACACAAGGTTGCTTTTTCTGCTGCTGTCCCAGAGACCCACTATCAAGCGAAACTTTAGCTCAACAAATTTACATGTCTTTTTCTATGTACACAGATGTATGTATGCCTATAGATTATGCACACATATATACATGTGTAGATGCTGTACATAAATACATAGACTGTCAGTTAGTCTCCTGCATAAAGTTTGCACCCTGGCAAAATGTTCACTTAGGGTGTAGTTTTCTTGTACATTTAGAGATTTTTCCAAGACACCAACAGTAGTCTGCATATTCTCTGTTGTCCCAGCTGCATTTGTTCGTCATGAAAAATGAGTGTAATATTTGATCATAGACATGTTAGTGACCCTCCGGACTAGAAGGCAGTGTTCCTAGTGGGTCATTGTGACCAGGAGCAGTAAGTAAGAAACCCCGGTCTAAAAATGGCAGCAGACAGACAAGTCCAACCAACTGAACCTGACAAAGGCACCGACAATACACAGATGTAGTCATCTTTTGTTTTTTTAAAAATACACACATCAAATACAATATACCGCCTTGCAAATAGGCCATAGGAAAGAAAAAAACAAAAAACATGAGAGTCAATTCCAGAAACAAGGATGCAGGCAGTACAATTACAGTTGAACTGTTTGTATGGCGAGCATAGACTATATTTCATCTGCCCACGCCTGTCGACCTCCCTTTGGAATGTTAGAAGGGATCATTTCTCTGGTGGTAAATGTAGGCAGGACTCGAGAGAGAATGCATCTGGCACTGAAGGTTGCAAAAAAAGACTCTCTTATTCGACAAGTGTATGCAGGAGGCAGTAGATTCCCACAATCCCTCTCACCGGCAATTTGAGTAAGACGGCGGGGAACGAGATGGAGAACAAAAAAGAAATAGTTGGTGGATGGAGAGTGTTGGATGAGACTCAGGGTTAGCACCAACTTTAGAGGTTTTTTTGAACTGCGTGTCTCCGAGCATAGAAAGGTGGGGCTGTGTGCGTTTTGAGGATGAAACGGTGGAGAAGACGAGATAATGGTGACGGTGAGTGTGTGAATGAGAGACATGGATGAACCTGGGGGGGGAGAGCGGAACAAGTGGTGGCATGGAATCACTCACCCAGCTGTCCAATGGCCTCTACTGTATTCCCTTTAAAGGATAAGTTCACTCAAATTAAAACTCATTATTCTCGCCGTCTTGCTGATGGAATGTCGGGGTGAAGTTTCGTAGTCCAAAAAACATTTCTGGAGCTCGACAGCAAAACAGATTTCTCCTAAACAACTGAAGTACATGGGGACTTGATTTATAACGTCACAAAAACAACCAAAAGAATCGGTGCAATCTAAGTCTTGGAAAGCCCCCAAAATCCCAAATTGAATTCAAGAGGTGTGTTTGTACTCTTCAGTACAGATGAGCTTGTGCACCCGCTTCAGACAGGGTGCTAACTCTTTTAGCTTAGTGGCTACAGTGAAAGTTTTGGCTTAAGCGTTAAAATAACTTATTTCCAAATCAATTTGGGATGCTGTGGCTTCCCCAGACTTGATTTAGCTGTATGGAGCAATTCCATTTTATTTGGTTGTTTTTTTTTTGTTTTTTTTTACATTTTAAAACAACTCTTTATATACTTCAGTTGTTTAGGAGAATGGTGCCCTAGCTCCAGAAATGTTTTGTGGACTACGGAAATTTACCACCGGCATGAGTAGATGATAACTGAATTTTCATGTTTTGGGTGAACTTATCCTGTAAGAGCTTTGAATCGCCATAGCGTACATGCACAATTTGTCTGGCTAGCAGCGTGCACAGCTTAAAATGGTTAGACTGTTTTCTTCTTATAGAATATAGCCTATACAGTGACTAAAAAGCTTGGGTATCCAGGCAATACCAAATTCTGCATATTGTGTTCTAAGGCTAAAGAGATTTAAGGTCTTTAGACTACTCAAAAGTCCCCCCTTTTCTGTAAATCTAGTTAAAAACTATTGGGCCCAGGTCTACGGACAAAAAGGTCAGGGGTTAAACTGGGAGCGAGCAGGACAGAAACCAGCAGCCGACCAACACACAGTGAAATTACAGTATCATCAGATTTTATTTGGTTCATAAAGAGACAAAGAAAGCTTCATTTTTTTTTTTTTATTATTTTCTTTTTACGGTGGGCTGAGCGAGCCGGCCTCTTCTCATTACGCCGCAGAAACGAATCCCAATTTAACCCCTGGGTTTTACATTCATGTGAGCGTGATAGCGTTTTAATAAAGACCGAACAAGTGACAAGACAGTCAAAAACAGTTGCAAGGCTTCATGCAGTGCTACCTCATACAGATTTACATTGACTCTACTGTTGAGAGAACAGAATTATTCAAGCATTTTCTAATAGTTGCGCAATGTTTTTCGTCGTGACTCTATAGATCGTGGAAGTGAGTGCGTCCATCTTATTTCAAAACTAAAAAGAAAGCTGTGATCTCCATGTACGTGTGTCACATATACTATCTATGAGGAGCTAACGTGGTTTTGCGGCGTGACTCTAATTAGCCTCTTTGTCATCGTGCTGCATATTTTAAACTTAATTTCTAACACTGCCAGTTATATGAGCCGTCACCGATAGAAAGGCTCCTTATGACTAAAGATATGAGCGTGTGTGAGTCTAAGAAAAAGCACAGACACTTGTTATGATTGTAACGCAAAATCTGGTAGTGCTTACAAGCTTTTACATGCAGTTAATGGTTGGAGATGATATAGAGAAACCAGAAAACAATAAATACATTGTATAAAACATAATTTCATATCAATATATTAAAATACTATTTAAAATAATATCTTAGACAATATTGCAATATGAAATTGACCGATAAATAGTTGGTAGGCCTACACAGAGAAATATATATATATATATTTAAGTGTCTGTGTCCTTCATAGTTTTGCTGTTTTTGACTTAAATGATTTAAAGTTTTTCCAGATTTTTCCCCCCAGGTGGGTAGCAGTACAATCCAGCGAGCTAATACATTTTTCTTGTTTTTTTTCTTTTCTCCCCAACAATAATAACGATGAACTTACAGTACACAGTCCCATAATAAAGATATACATACTGAATACAATATAAATGTCAAGACAGAAAAATAGAAAAATATCAATAGAAATCAAAAGTCAAATACATATCAGAGAAAGTATACGGAGTAAAGTGTACTTATGAGTCTGTGGTTCTTGTTGTTGTAGCTGGAGCGTGTTTTGGCTCTCATTGTTGGTATATTGGCTGTGGAACTGTACTTTGATTTTTTGTTTTTTTTCCAGTCCTGACACACATTCGCACACACACACAGGCACACACACACACTCGCACACACACACACACACACACATAGACATGAAGTTACACACATCTGCATATACAGACACATGCAATGGCACACATGCCATGCCTGCACAGGATCAGGTGTGCACTCACCCACACACTCATACACACACACACATGCACACACACACACACACACACACACACACACAGCTCACATGACCGTGCAGCATTTGCAGGTCTGTTTCTTCTCCTTCTCCTTCTCCCCTTCCTCTCCACCTCCGTTGGCCTTCTCTTTCTCCGCCATGCTCCCGTTGGGTGGAGCCTGCTCCGCTGTGGCCGCCTCTCCTCCCGCCTTCCCCTCCCCGTCCTCGATGACGACGAACTCGGCCTTCACGTTGCCATCCACCCCTTCCATCCCCAGGGCCGTGCGGCTCTCCTGCTCCTCCTCCACGGTCTTGTAGCCCATGAACACCAGGGTAACGGGGTTGTCCGCGCTGGCCTGGTCGGGGCTGGGACCCAGCAGCTTGGCTTCAATCCCTGTCACCTCTCTCTTGGGGGTCTGACCGGAGGACTGCACTACTCCATTCTCACCTATAGGGAGCACCAGAGCGTCATTGAGAGGGTTAGGAGGGTGCCAAAAGGAGAGCGGGTGATCAGGGTTAGTGAGAGGGACAAAGACAAGAAAGGAAATATTGTTTTAATGACCTCCGGTGGAGAGGAACAATTTAATAGAGCAAATGAGGGAGCCATTATTAGCTCGCTCGCTCTTCGTGACACAGGTGCTCAGGCTGCGTTGTCATGGTTTCTATGTGATCATACGTTGCCATGGGTACTGAACTTACCTCCATTTTCTTTGGCCACACCCTTTTTGGCTGGAGCGTCTGTCTCCAGCTCCTCTATCTCTTGCTCCAGCCTGTCTCAGAAACACACACACGGAAACATTCATTCAAATTAAGCTGTAATTCCTTTACACCATCGAGATTGTAATAAAAACCCCAGATGCTTCATTTTTATCAAGGTCAAACGTCAAATAATCACAATATTTTGAAAGTTTCGACGTCCAATTCAATTTCGGGATTACATCACGGTAATGTACTGCATAACTTTCATGTGACATCTGAAGCGTCTTTATCACTGTTCACCGACACGTCTAACTAAAGTACCGACTGAATGGATCTGCTGGAGTATGTGTCCTCTGTGTGGTCAGAGGTTTGAATTGAGTGTTTACTTTTAACCTTTGTGAATTTATTGGTTCAAGGTATTTACAGAGAACAGCTTTTGCACACCTTGACACTGACAGGTGCGTAGGAGAAGGCTTGAAGGCCGACAAAATCAGGAAAAACACTCCCGCACACACTGTCCACTTCACTTGCAATAAGTGAAGTGGACAGTGTGCGGGAGTCTTTTTACTGGTTTCAGGTACTTAAAAGAATATTTTTCAGTCACAATATGGTTAGGGTTTTGACAACAAAACTACTTGGGTTGGGTTTTAGGGAAAGATCGTGGTTTGGATCAGAATATTAAGTCCAACTTTTGGTTTCACACGGGACACGAACAGCGATGATCACAAAGAAAAAGCATCTCTGTTTGAAGTAACAAGTGAGGAGACATCCGATGTGAGCGGGTGAAGACACGTATCCAGCACACAACACTTTGTAGGACACAGGACATAAGGCATCACCCCGGATGAAATACCACGTTTTCAGTCCCGCTCACTGACCGCGGTTTCAAAACATACACATCTGTCTACGATAAAATAAACATGCGGCTTGTCGCAGACCACAGGAACTAATGTATGCAAACCACAACATATTTGACCTGTGCACAACTAAAATAATGGACTTTCATGCTGACATGCAGGGGTTTTCAGACGCTGACCTGAGGATGACCTGCTCCAGGAGTTTGGTCTTGATCTCATCCTCCTGCAGACGCTTCTGAGTCTCCTCCTCCGCCGGAGCGCCGTCTAACAACCAGCGCTCCCTCAGTGCCTTCGACTGACGGAACAAACACAGACATGAGAATTATGAGAATGAACAGAAGAATTCTTAAAAAACACATTTAATGAAATCGCCCTGTGGGTTTTTGTTATATGAGTGTGTATGTTGTTGGCTTTAATGAAAAGAGCCTAAGCAGGTGGAGGACTTTGGATCAATAACCTTTCATCAGGAGCAGTTGATTAATTCATTAGCAGTAATTCAATCTCCCCAAAATGCCACCCCATTTCTCACTCAGACATAGGGGCGATTTCTTTCAGAGGAGATTAGTGGCACTTTCGCTGAGAACGACAGGCCCTTTAGCTGACTGACAAAAAAAAAAAAGGAAAAAAAAGTCCAGCACTGAGCGTGTCCGGCACGTCCCTGCAGACTGCCGCCTCTCACCAACTCTGTCACATATTTTCAGCTGCTGCCAACTTGTTGTTGCCAAGTGGACTATGGCGCCGAGCCAGAGCATCAAGGCCTCTGGCGCTGAATGGGAAAAATCTAAACTAAGATGTAATTATCCTATTATGCGCAGTTAAGCATGGGATTGGAAATCTAGATAAAGTCAATGAGAGATTAAAAACAAATATAGTTTTAATCTGAAACCGCATCAAACACTTCCTGGAGGTTGATTATGAAATGAAGATGTACTCACAGACAAGTTGAGAGCACTCTGTGACTAAATTTGTTAACTGTTAGTCTGATTATAATTACACCAGATAAGGCTGATTCCAGGACAAAATAATGAAATACTCCCATGTGAATAGAAACAAGCAACATGGGAGAACAAATGCATTGTTCTGAGGTGGAGTTTTCACTTTATTACCCACTTTTTCACTATTTCATTCCATGTTTATTTCCCTCCATCAATTTGCAAACAGCCCCGTGTTCTTATCTCGACTCCCCATCCACATTCCCTCCCGCTGATAAGCTAATATCAAAGCGAATACTTGGCATGCTTTGAGGTAAATATAACAGTGTGTCCTGCTCGCAGCTGTTAGACCACGCAGTGAAAGACAACCGCGCGTAGCCGTATGGAAAAAAAGTGCGAGAAAAAAAAGGCTTTTCACGAGTTCGGCGGAGAAAAAAAATCTGGACCTGTGCTTGATGTGAATTCCTCTCCAGTGATGCAACGAGAATTTCAACAGCAAAACTCCCCGTTTTTTTTTTGCTCCTCGTACCCGACCACCGCCCCTTCCTGTCTCTGGCCTGCATCTCTATCCATCGTAAAGTTCATGAACTTTTTTTTTTTGGTTTAAGTCACACTGAATATTGCAGTAAATGTCAGGATTTATTTCCCTCAATTTCAAATCTGTGTTTATCTATTTTTGTCTGTTCGAGGGGCCTGTCGCTCTGCTTCAGCTCTTACTTTCCCCCCAACATTGAGTAACTCTGCTCCAGACGCCCAGCTGCACGGAGCTGCTTAAAAGCACGCGCACACACACACACACACAGTGTAATTTAACACTGTTCATACCCCGGCCCTGCACAGTCTCATGGGCACTGAATCTAACTCTGCTTCCCTCTTTCTCTCTCTCTCCATGTCTGTCTCTACTACTCTCGATCTTTTGCTCACTCTCTGGCCACACCCTACTACCCTAACGCCTGACATCACTTAGTGTACTCACTCATGCGTACACACAAGCGCGCACACACACGCACACACACACACACTGGTCCGCACGAGCAGTCATAAAGCTGGTGTGCTAAAGTTACGTCTCTCTCCATTGTTCTTTGGAGTAAAAAAGCTGCTAACGTAGCAGACAAAGGGCGGAATTGTGATGCGCACACACACACACACACACACACACACACATACATCCAAATGCACCGAGCAGCTGTTTGGGAAAAGCGCTCCGCTTCGAAACTCATTCGGCTATTTATCTCTATAAAATTGACATCTAAAACTTTTTTAAAATTTTTTTTATCATTCTTCTGTCTTGGGTTGAAAGAACAGTTGGATATTTAGAGATAAACACTTTGATTTCTTGTTTTTGTGTGTGCATGAAACAAACAAGGTGCAAAATAAGCTTTAGAAGTGCTGGTGGTCAGATTTTGCGAGCCGCCTCTCCCTTGTTTTTTCTGCTATTTGCTGAAACACGTATTACCTGTGACAGACATGCACTCATCAGCAGAAGCACAGGTTTTGGCCGGACGGTCCCCAGGACTAGAGGAAGAGGGCTGGGATAAGGGCCATGCTAATCCATCTTGATTTAAGGCTGCGTCTGGCTAATGTCTGGTACCGGGGAAACGAAATGCACGAAATGGGGCACGAGCCGGCCAAACAAATGGGAAAAAGTTGTGTGCCAACGTCTTTACAGAGACGTGTCGCCACCACAAGATGTGCAGTCGAAGGGTCGACCGTGTTCTTAGGCAACAGAGCACAAAGCGAGGAGAGGTGGACTCTGTGTTTACGCCAGTGATGTTTGGTGCTCAAATGCAGTCAAAGCCAATGAGCAGTGTTTACCAGAAGTCAGACATTTAATTTGAAGATGGAACCATAATATCATCATATCTTGATATATCTATATGCTGTACATGTAAATAAATGGATATGTGTTTGTGTAGCATTAAGCGAGCGAGCAGTAAGGAACTAAGCATGTTTTCTTAAAAGAAATGTGGGACCATGTGGCAGGATAAGGTTGTATCATAATCAATAACTTTTCATAAGCTCACCTTATGTGTTTTACATACTGTGTCACATGTCGACATTCACAGGTTTTCATTGAAGGGTGGAATCATCTCTGCTATAACTCGCTAATTGAAAACAGAACTCCTGCGAAAGAGTTCTGTAACAACACTGTATTACGTCACTGAACAATTTTGTCTGCGCTGTAATAGTGAGACTGTGTGTGTATGTGTGACCCTGCATTAGTGCGATTTAATGGTGGGGCAGGTACACGCTTATAAAAAGTGTGGCGTGTAAACGGAGACATTTATTGGGTTTTCCACATGAACGCCGCCTCTGGAAAAGCCATACTTGCTGTGGTTCGCACAAAGAGCCTTCTAATGCTCCTCTACAGCATGGTTACACTTCCCCTCAGCGTGTCCGTGTGTGTGTGTGTCAGTGTGTGATACGAAAGTGGGGTGCGGTGGGTGTAAGAGCCGTTTCCTGTTGGTGGGAGTGGGACAAAAATCTGTTTCCTCTGCCAAAGCCCCTCGCATTGTCTGAGGCTTCTGTGTTCTTTTATGAAGCGACGCACACACAAAAACGAACACACACACACACACTTACAAAGGTTTGCTCTGAAAATAGAAAAAAAGTGGGAGCACGCAAGGCCAACAGCACAGGTCACAGACACTTTGGCCCACAAACGCACACAGACACACAGACACACACACACACATACGCACGTCTGTACACCGCAACCTTTCTCTCGTATCTGTGACCTGCTGGATTGTCCCAGGCTGAAATAGCTTTGATAGTGCTGACACATGCGCTGACAAAAGCCTTGGCTCTGATATAACGAGTGTGTGTCCACATGCACGCAGCTTTGGATGCGTGTGTTTTTTAGGGAGTGTGTGTGTGTGCGTGTGTGTGTATAAACAGCATGTGGAGGAGCGGCCGGTGTTATCTGGTGTCCATTCTGAACATTCCGTGACAGCAGTAGTTAGGGAGTACCTAACAATGTGGGGCTGATACATTTGAATAGGAGTCGAGTCTCACGTGAAGTTTATTTACCGAAAATCACAGAACCGAGTGGAGGGGAGGGGGAGGGTCACGTTCCACCCAGAAAGACTTCTACTATCAGTGTGAGGGGCTCCAGAACAGTTCAAACAAAGTGTTCTCCAAAGATAGCAAACACAGCTGTAGGTGCAAATATACCCACCCTAATTTGATATTCTTTCCACACTGTATGGTCAAATATGCGAATCAAAATGAGGTGACGATGATCAACAGTGTATATATATAAAGACAGTAGAAATGTGTGTCATGGCCACAAAGATATTTTAAATCAGCCTTGGCATTGTTTTTCGCAGTAAAGAGACAAAGGGACAAAGGGGGGGGGGGGGATTGTTTGTCCTTTAACCAAACAGGATGGACAGCCTTGCTTAGCAACAGATGACGAGTATGGATGAGGAGATTTATTGTCATTTTTTTCACTACTTTGATGATTCATTCCCACAAGGGCAGTACAAACAGGGCACGAGCTAAATGATTATGCCTACAGAGTGTGTGTATGAGTGTGTGTGTTTGTGTGTGTGTGTGTGTGTGTGGGTGTGTGTGTGTACCTTGAGATGCTGGAGTTGCCGTCGGTCATCATCCAGCTGCCTCCTCTTGTTTTCAATCTCTGTCTGCCTCTTCCTCTTCTCCTGTTACAACAGCGTCCACACATTACGATTAATAGCGATACTGAGAGCATCATGAATGAGGTGTTTTTATAGAACACTTCACTGTTCTTAACGGTCCCCTGGTGCCCCGAGCTCCCACTCTGGACCGCTAACCAAGCTGAAGTGCGGCTACAGAGTAAATTCTTTCATGCTGCACCTTCAAAACACTTACCCTCATCCAACATCAAGTGCCTTTAAAGGACATTTCTGATAAGACACTAACAGATGTTGTACATTTCACCGTCTTTAACGTAAATCTGGAATTGCTGTGTGAGTTTTGTTGAGTTATTGTGTTGTGAAACTACTCACGGCAAACAGTTTTGAGTTAAAGTAGCTGCGGCTTCTACCGCTAAAGGGACAAAATGTAGCTTCCCGGAGAAAGGTAACTGATTGCTGAGTTCCGTCCACGTTTTGATGTGTGAGCAAATATTTAATGATATAATGTCCATACAGTGCAGAGGCGTGGACAGTGTGCATCTTGAGAGACAAGGGAAAAGCAAACGGAAGTGAGACGCCGAGAGAGATAGACGGAGGATGGCAGTGGGCTGTAGCTACTGCATTAGCGTTCAATGTCCTCTAATGGGTGAAGGAGATGGGATCTAAAAGGTTGGGTCATTAAGAAGGGCAGTCAGATCCCGACAAGCAGCAATGATTTGTTCTCTCTCCGGCCATCAGCGTGCCCTGATGTGCACTCTGCATGCGAATGTGTGTGAGTGTGTGTGTGAGTGTGTTCAGAGAGAACTTACAGCGATGGCCTGGAGTCTCTCCTCTTGTGACACCTCAGCCATCCTGAAGAAAAAGAAAGAGACAGACAGAAAGACGGCGTCAGAACCACACAGGACCACCAACCTGAGAGATCACCCGCTGTGACAAACAGCTCTCCTCGGCTGTTGCATTCGCTCCCCAGCCATTTACCTTCCAACGGCTTCCCTGAGACTGAGGTTAACCGTCTGTCTGTTTGCACTAAATCAGTGTCTCTTTCCTGTCAGGGAGAGTCAGCGAGCGCATGCTAATGCGCTAGCCGGGCGCTGCAGGAGATTCCTGCCCTAATGGGTTCCAGATCTGAGCTCCAGGATGGACGGAGGGAGAGCTGAGGCAGGAGTGGAAGGGCCGCAACTGTTGCTCCACTGAGAAGCTGTCACAGCAACGTGCTCCCTCAAAAATCACATATCTCACATCGAATCATTTCTTTTACCACGTGTAGTTAATGGCTGACATTGCTTCCAAGTAGAACAGTGTTCCTGACCTCTGACATCAGCCAAGGATTGGCATATCATCCGGAATGACATTCCTGGAGGAACCAGTTTCCACTACACCTCCCTTTTGGAGGGGGAGAGTTACTGGAGAGCACCCAAAGCCATGATCTAACTCAACTAATGCTGTGTGAAATACACATATAATATAATATAGTATTATGATGTAAGTGTTGTGCCTCTCTGCACAAGCATCTTCTTTTTTAAAACTAAATTCAGTGACATTTTTTTTGCTGCACTCGAGCTCTGGAAACATCCCTCCAGCAGTCAGACAAAAGGAAACGTTCTGAGATTTCTTGTTCAACGCTTATCATAGTTTTCTAATATTTCAGAGACAAAATGGTTCAGTGATTACTTGAGA
Organism: Acanthopagrus latus; assembly: GCF_904848185.1. Lineage (NCBI taxonomy): Eukaryota > Metazoa > Chordata > Actinopteri > Spariformes > Sparidae > Acanthopagrus > Acanthopagrus latus. The sequence continues at coordinate 7,504,863 of NC_051054.1, read as the reverse complement.
ATCTCTGAGTCTCTCCTGAAAGTAAGAGCGACTGGCGGCAAAATGAATTTGAACATTTGTTACAATGTAAGTACACAACTCAACAACGCGCACAACAAAGATCTACTTGTCTGCAGACCTTTAAATCAGAACAATCAATTTACAGAAAAAGAAGAGAACCGCTCTGTCTCTGACTTTGACTTGTGCACCAGGTTTGTGTTTTTTTCTGGAGGCGTTCCACAACATCTCAGCAGCAGCGTGCCTTTTTTTTCCAGCCCCGGACTGAAAGTGCATCACAACACATGGGATTCTCGTTTCTCTGCGCCGGTTCCAAAACCAAACTCTTACAAAAGAGCTACGGCGACAACAACAGCTCCGCACAGCTCCCCACACACCCTTCTCCAGTGCCAGTTCAAAAATGCGTTAAAACTGCTTGATTGTGTCACTCCTCCTCCCACTGGGTGGCGAGCACGCCCGCTGTTGCTGCCTAACATTTGCTTGCATCATTTCCCAACTGGGTACTCACAAAGCTCGGATTGTGAGCGTATCAATAGAGCGAATCCCTCCTATCCTTATCTCGCTGTAGGCTCTCGTATGATTGCTACACTTTAATTTACCCCACAGAGGCATGCGACGTGACAACGCAGGGCGCCTCTTGAAATATAAAGACGCATACATTCCCTGACATACTTGTTAGCGCGCTGTCCAACCACAGAGGCTGCACAGGACCGATAAAAAAAAAACCTCAGGGGGTGTATTATGGAAGGGTTAGATTGGGGTTATTCTGTAAAATGCAGGATTTATGTACATATCTCCATCACACACAAACACACACACACATTCAAACAGCCCACACTGCTTACTGCTCTCCCACCAAGCCGCATCATCACATGGACACCCTTTGGAGAAAAAAAAGTTAAAAAACCACAATCATCTGATCAACCCCCGAAGTACAGCGCACACACGCTGTACTGTCTAGACACATTCTTTCTAATTTTCGCCTTTCCCACTCATCCAGCACAAACAGGAAGGAGGCAAAAAAACAACAAAACACATCTGGAGACGCAACAAGTAAAATCAGGCTGAATGAGAGACGCCGACCACGTCAAATTCATTAATGGACAATAAAATGAGGCTCCAGGTTCAAAGGTACGGAACTTATTTAGAACTGAATCTCCTTCCCTTCCCAGCCCTCAGGTAAGAGAGGAGGGCAGGGCATCTGGACTCATCTGGATCAGTTCACCGGTGGTATGAAAGGAGGCCTGGAAGCCACGGCTGACCATCCTGACCTGGGAAGAAAAAGACGAGGTGGAACACACCCACAGCGGCGCGAGAAGAAGAAGAAAGAGATTCCCCTGTCGCCACAAACAGTCACACTCAGAACAATCTGAGTCTTTTTCTCCGCATTTAAGGAGAGTTAACCCTAATACACGTTATTCCTTGACAGGCAGACACTGCACAGAGACTAGAGTCACATGATTTAAGGTTAATTGATGTTAAATAAAGTTAATTAACGTTGGATTCATCAAATGTGAATAACTTCGCCACCCCTGAATACACCAGCACACGATGTGAATCACAGGAAACAGTATATTGTTTCTAGCTACTAATTTGTCTGTGTAATTATGCCAAAAAGATTTAAAGTCTTATTAAAGACTTAGACTTAGACTTATTTCCTTAATTTTCTTGATCATTACTGCTTAAATCAACCTCAACCTCAAGCTCTTATTGGAGATCTTTGCTTCAGTAAATAGCCTAAAATCATCCAAAAAAAAAAAGTTTAAGATCGCATCCTGACAACTGGCCGAGCTCCTTCTAGTTTAGAGATTTGGTTGCAAATTCAGCAAAAAGCAAAGTTAGGTGACCTCAAGCTGACGTTCCCACCGGACCAACTGGGGGCTAAGTGTTCAGACTCCTTTAAAGCTTGTCCCAGCACTCACACCTGAGTGTCAGTGTTCATCCTGCAGCTGTGATGAATTTTTAAGATGCATTGGAACAAAAATGTGTCCACCTTGTTGGAACACTGAGAGCCCGCGTCCTGCTGCCTCGCTCATAAATTATGAACAAAACGGGGAAGGAGACGAGAGCAGACACAAAGACAGGCTCTCTTTTGCGGCATGGTCAGAAGAGTAATTACATTTATTGCCCGAGAAAAAGGAAGACATCCAGGGACGACCGGCAGCTGCTCACAGAAACATATCGAGACAAATAAATACCGGCGTAATAGATCAACATTATCAGACAGGCGGGACCCAGAGAGGAAGAGGTCCTCGTCATCATACCAACAACAAACTGAGACGAGGGATGTTTTCGTCGATATTTCAAAAGCAGGTGCAGAAGAAAGTCGAGGAAACGGACTAATGACCGGCCCTTATTCCCCGCTGAGTGCGCTGCTGCTGTGGCCTTTCCAGGAACACATTAGCTGCCTGCGTAGAGCACCAGCTAATAGCATTGTGCTCATGGTCCTCTGGCACCAGCAGTCTTAACACACTCTCTATCAGGCCCTGAAAGTGATTACCTTAATGCCTGCGGAGCTAAATGAATAATAATCCCGCTGAGCATCTTTGTTGATTGATATCATGTTGGTCTAAAGCCCAGTCAGGATTTAAAGACTCTCCTCTTCAAGGTGATGGGAAGTGGTTTTGGCAGGCTGCTTCAAACCAAATTTAGATTTATACGCTACTGTGCTACTACTACATTGTAGTCCTCACTGTACAAAATCATCCTGCAGTAAAAAAAAAAAACAACACTTTCGAAACTTTTAATGCCTGTAAAAATGACAAAGTCCGTTCAGGCCAATTGCCCTAATATGTTCTGAAAAGTCTGAGAACCGTTGGATGAATTATTAACGGCACACAGTCTGGGAGTGAAAAGGTCAGCGAGTATGTGCCGTACTGACCCGCGCATCAGCCCACTCGCACTGTGGCGTCAGGACATCCACGGGCCATCCATCTATGTGTCTGTCTGTCTGTTGGCAGGAGTGGCAGATTACACCACTTTCCATCACCGCTAATCTGGGATTATCTTAAACAAACACTGAAAAACCACCTGGAGCTGGACACACACACAGCGTACTGGACTCATCCCGCCTCCCACGCTCACACAGATTGTTTTTAAAGCTTTTTTTTTTTTTTTTTTACAGCATCTGCGCTTCATTATATAGTACACACTTCAAATGCACAATGCCTGAACGGATCTAACACCTTCAGCATTGCAACCATATGGGATGCCCGTCAGGTTGATGGAGAAGAATTCAGGGGTCCTCCCCACCGTAGGTGCAGCACTCAAGTCGTTCTGGGCACAATTTAAGCTGCATGGATGTGAAATCACTCTGGAGAGAATCAAAACTAACTATATGACTCTTCCTCGATCTCATCTTGCGATTGTAGTTGGTTCCCAGTGGACTTCATTAACAAGTTTCATCTTAAAGCGTCTTGAGTGTTGTTTATTTACTATCTGCGCGAGCTTTAGGGGCAATAATGAGCAGGCCAAGAGTGATTAAGTCTTTCATAAACCACGAGGAAAGTGCTGGAATGATTAAATCAAACAGAGGTTTTGTGATATTCTATGTTTTTCTTTTTCATTACATGTTTGCCTGACTTTACTATCAGGTGGTGGAGGAATTACATCTTATTTTCCCGTGCCGATGACTTCCACTGTGGTCTAAAATCTATCAGGACGAGCCACATTATCATACCGCACGACGTGTTCCTTCATTACGACGAACACAGGCGCTGTAGTTTGACTTGAGCCGATTCTTTAAACAGCATCCCGCTGCCCTAAAAACTCACCAAATTCCGCAGCTGAAAATAGTAACTGTTAAATACACCACTCGAGTTTGAGTAACGTTTGCACGAACACTAGCTGAGCTTGAGCCACTGGTGTTGTATTTTTAAGAAATATAATAAAAAATTGGTGAATATAGTACATTATTGGCCCTCGTATATGAACTGTTGGCTTGCTCACCATCTTATTTACCAGTCTTACAGTCGGGGTAACAGGAATGCTATTGAGCCAAATGAGCAAATGCAAGACATTAAGTGACTCATTCAGATTTTTCTACTATTCACACTGAAATGAAATGCCTTGAAAATAGCCTCTGCGGGTTCCAGTTATATGGTGCTGGATTTTGTGAGAGAGAAAATGCGCAGGTGTTAATTCACAGCAGCAAGAACCTTTTAACTGATAAAGTGCAGCTATAATGATTGTCCAAGCACACACACACACACACACACACACACACACACACACACACACACACACACAGGCTCACACACACACACAACTAAACGTGGAAATTAAATGAAACTGAGAGGCAGAAAATAGAGGTTAGGGACAAATCAAATGACTAATTGCTACTATTATTTACTCACTTAGAATCTGGAAAGATGCAACCAAAGATGCAAGGGATTTTTCTGGCTACACATACATTCGCGCGCAATAAAAAAAATCAACACTGCCTGGCACAAAACTGTTTTCCTCGCCAGAAAAGAACGATGACTGTGAGAATGACTCTCTCCAGCTTAATGACCCAGAACCTGCATTAGAGAGCTGAGAGAGAGCGAGTCTGCGAGAGGAAGCTAATCTCAAATCCCCTTCACACTCGCTGTGTTGGAGTGGCACTTCTTTCTCCTTCTCTCTAACTCCTCACTTCCACGGCTTCCTTCCTTCGGGGGCCAAAAGAGCACAGGGACAACAATGCCCCTCCCCTGTCTTTCTGACACACACACACGCACACACTTGTCCCAGGGCATGCACTCACGCACGCCGCGACTCCTCCACCGCCGCGCACGCGTATCTGGATCCTTCTATCCGAGGCGCAACACGAGATCCTGCCAAACGTAAACAGTCCGGTGCCAATAAAAACCGGAGGAAGTCCGCTGAGGTCACATGTTAGTATTCCAGGGGTCAGAGGGTTAAAGCTCCATTCCCCCCCACCAGAGGACGGCCATAAATAACAGCTCTGTCAGTACAGAAGAGAGTGAAATACTGTGCAACATCCACGCTGAGAGGACAAACGACGAGCCACACACACAGGCCGAGACACGTGCTGCGGAGGACGAGGAGGTCAGAGAGGAGTGAGAGTCAGTCAGAGCTGTCATTCTGAATATTTTCAACTTACATAATATTGTGGGCTTTACAAGAGACAAAACAAAGAAACAGAGGCCAAAACATCGTGATACGGACGTGTGTGAGCATTAGTCAGGCCTCAAACATCCCTGACCCTCGACTACCCGCAGCACACCTACTGTAAACACCTTCAAACCCTCCCAGTGTGCACACAGCCTTTGGCGTGATAGTTGAACTAAGCTCAGATAACCCCGGTGACATCACTGTTATAACAGTTACAAGTCGTACTGCGCGGAACCCTTTGGACGCCACTAAACTGTATATTTCATCAAAAAGATCTGGTTTAGCTTTTGGACAGGGACTGTCTGCATCGGCCGTTTTTTGTGTAACGTCGTGACAGCTGAGAGCAACTGGCCCCGGTGCGCGTAGGTGTGACGGAGGGCCGTCGTGCAAGCAGCAGCGAAGAGGCGTGTGTTTTTCAGAACACGGTGGCGCTGCTGGAGATGATGTAAATTGTAAAGAAGATGTGAATTCCCTCGTTTGTGCAGCTAAAGTTGACGAATGTGTAGTTGTGTGACGGATGAAAAAAACGACTTCTTCACCTCTCCACACCTGAGCAAACGCTGCCTCAAGCTGGTGTGATTGTTGGAGTTTTGAGATTTGGGAAAGTCACACAAAGGACTGAACGCACCCGCCCCGACTCTGATGTCGGTAAGGTGTGTGGATGAAGGTAGAGGATTGTTAAAGATCTATGTAATAATGATTATTTAGCCCAAATGCTAGCAAAACAAAGGTTGCATGTTTCAGTACAGCAGGAGTTATCTTTGGTCTAATGCATTCATAATTGCATTTTATAATCAACAACCTTTTTGGATAAAGCTATCTTATATAAAGCTGACTTTCATTTTCATAGAAATGATCTCAGCTCGTGTTTAAAGCCTCCATGCTGATGATGATGTGCGCTCCTTCGTGACTGGTGGAGGCTGTCGGGCCTCAGTTCTGCCGATTGTAGATAGTTTGCGAAAACTCCTCGGCGATTATTCAGTCGAGCTCTTGAGAACAGGGTTACAAGACACCGCTCAACACTTGACAGGCAGTTTACAGTTCTCACATACCTCCCAGAAACCCCTTTTTCTTGTCCTGCCTCTAAAACACTGAGTTGAGATGATACGCTACCCTGCGTCTCCTCCTCCACTCCGCCTCATGTTTGCCTTCCTTCACTTGACCACACTCGACCGCCGTTACTTCCGCAACAATTAACCTTTATACTGCGAATCTGTAGAGTGGTGCTCTCGACTTGTTAATTTCTCATACAGTATATCCAAAGGGAACAACTGCTGAGTCTACAGCTCCTGTGACGCTTTTATCGATTCCCGTGTTTTGATCACAGCCACTGCACGGAGGTCAGAACGCGGCTCCGGCTTGTAGACGGGAGAAAAACACTCACACAGACAGCAACTACCGGTGTCAAAGGATAGGTCTAGAGGTTCGGTTGCACTGCTCAGAGAATCTAATTTTGGGCAACAAGGTGGAGCAGCGAAGGAACATGGCCGATAGTGATATAAAGGCCTCTTAGCTCCACACCTGGCGAGCCATCTGTTCTGATGTGGAATCAGCGTGTTTCTTAAGAAGGGAGGGAGCAAAGTTACAAAGACAGCATGGATGGATGCAGAAGGTTGTGAGCATCTGGCCACGAGAGGAGAGGAGATAAAAGATTTAGTTGTGTGTGGCAACAACATCACACGCTGCTAAATGTTAAATGAATGAATGGGTGCATTTATCCAGTGCTATTATCCAAAGCGATTCCAATTTGCCTTCACCAGCTGACACGCAAACACATCGATGAGCACTTCGCGATGTGGATACCGGGAGCAGCAGCGGATTGAACCGCAACCCTATGATCGATGGACAACCTGAGCAACGGTCTCCAATGCTAGTTTCGTAACGCTACAAAGAGCACACTCGAAAGCGAGCAGAGAAAGAAACTCAGGGCTCTGAAAGAGTATTACACACAGGTCCATGACCACAACAGAGAACTGCAATGGAGTGGGACGCATGCGTGGGCTGTACTATGATGTAGAGCTTCGAATACTTGTCAGTGACTCAATTGACAGGATTGCAAACTGTTATGATGAGGGATTAATCGTTTCTAATTATTTTTTTCCCATGCAACAGTGCCAAATATTAACTGGTTCCAGCACGAAAGAAAACAAGTTGCCAGCTATTGTGATAATTAATAATCCCAGTCGTTTTTTTTTTTTTTTCAAGCCAAGTTGTCACATGTTTGCTGATTCCAACATCTCAAACGCAAGATTTTCTTTCTTTTTTCCCTCTTTGTTGTTACGAAGAGTCATTAGGTTTTGGACGTCACTTTGGGCAGGTAATCATCAATAATGAAAATAATCAGCATTCCTCTTGAAGCCTCTAGATTTTTATCAGGACCTGCATCAAATGCATTATTTCCTGAGAATCTAACAGACATGCCCTTGCAATGTTAAAGTAAGTGAGAATACAATTCCTGGATCTGTCTGTTTATCTGGATCCACACCAAAAGTTAAAGGAGTATAAATCTGGGCTGAGATCCATCTTCTATCAAAGTTTCGTGGGAATTTGTTAAGTAGTTTTTGTGTAATCCTGCTGACAAACCAACCAAACAACCAACCGGACATCGCTTTGGGTCGTGGATGGTCAGTTGGACAAAAGATGCAAGATGAAGACTTCACTTTCGGCTCTGGGGAACTGTGGTGAGCATATTATATAATTATTATCATACTTATTTTGACATTTTGTAGACTGCACAATGAAAATGATCTGCAGATTAATCAATAATGAAAATAATTGCTGGATGTGGCCCTTCTGACCCTGACCCCTGGGAATCTGGATACTCTCTCCCTGCTACTGTTGCCACAGAATTGCTAACACGAGCAACTGGCTCTTTACAAAGTGTCCTTTGTCTGGCGTGTTCTCATGTGTCTGGGTTTAAATGTACATATAGGCTCCCCATAGCAACAAAAAGTCCTGAAATGTGAACGCAGTGTCCTAAACCATGAATAGCACATTAGGAATTTATCACTTGATTGTTGCTTAATTACAAAAATGCTGCACAAAATGATACAAATGCCCGCTTGTGTCTCCCACTGCTGGCTTAAACATATTCCAAGAAGTATATAGGTCGGCGGCTCTCATGATTATTGACTTATTCCTCCGTCTGCATGTCTTTGTGAAAACAATACAGCAGCATTAGCATCAACATGGCCTGCTGACAGCGCCGCTTTTACGTTTACAGCCGGTCAATTCCTATAGTGGACCGTCTCCTATGTCCTGGTGTGCTCTCCGGTCAATCAGCAAAACGCTACGCATCCGGACATAGGAAGCCTCACGGACTTGCATTACTGCGAGCAGCCTCTCAACGTTAACACAGGAACCATTAGGCCAAATAGGTGCCTTCCCTTATGGCAACATCCCAATCCCCACTTAAGGCCCTCGAGAGGCTCAGGAACTGTTTATGCTAAGTATGTTTGTCCAATATCACACTCTCCGATCCCTTAAAAAAAAAAAAATGCTTAATCTCCAAGCGGGACAAGACCTCGTATTCATTCTCCCCCCCGCTGTCCCCAAATGTGGTGTGTGTTGGGTTCAGGTTATCTACAGTGCACAAAGAGATGGATGATTCCCCTCCTGCCGCTTATCAATAGTGCTTTTGATACGATCTTTCGCAACAACAACACTGCTGATCGTCATATGAGCGCGTGGGCGTGGGGCGCGCGCTTTTGGAAGGGGTATGCATGAAGACACACACATACTGCCGAGCACATTTCCCTCCAGAGATTAAAATGACTTAGAGGGCTAAAAATGACAGTTTATCAGAAGAGAGACTATCTGCTGGGAAGAGAGAGTAAGAAAAAAACAAATCCTACTCTCGTCTTATCTGTCATGACAAAGCAGAGCAGGAGGTGGGGGGGGGGGGGGGGGTTGTAATGAGAGATAGTCTGAAAAAAGAAAAGTGACTATCCAGGAGGAAAAGAGGAGGCTGAGATTAATAGAAAGAAAAGAAAAAAAAAAGCAGACAGAGACGGAAAAGGGCAAGGTGGAGTGAATCACATCGTCAAAATAATATCTCACATCTCTTCAATCTGCCCAGATGTTACTCCTTATCGCTCTGTATGTATGCTGAGCGAGCGTTCACTCCCACTTCCTCTTTTTACCCTACACTACCATCTTTCAGAACAAAACGGGCGACTTTGAGGGCCTCTGTAATGCGTGACATTCATTTATCTCGACGAGCATGCCGACGTGATTTTATAACCACCGCATAGATGGCCTCTTAATGACAGCAGGGTCAGTGAGTGTAATTAGTAATATCCATCACTCTGGGGCTACTCGCTCAGGGCAGGATATGAACCCGTGAGAGGCCTGTTATTCTCTGGTAATGATGTTGTACCAGCCACTTCTGCCACTGAAAACTCCGGCAAACTGCGATCACAATCACAACAGCGGTGCCGTGTTGAAAATAAAATATTTGCCTTCCTGTAGAAGTCACCTTTTGACCCCTCAGCATTATCATCAAACCCGCATTAGCAGGTTTTCTTCTGTCTTTCTTTTTCTGACTCGAGGGGCAATGGAAGCGAGCCTTAAATAAAATCCTGAGATAAGAACACCTCTAAAGTGGATAAGATAAACGTGTCAGTAGCTTAGGTTTACCTCCAGCAGAAACAGGGCACCTTCAGCATTAATATGGAGATGATGAAAGAAAGTTAGATACCATTTGAGCTCTGTTTTGGTCTCCACCAACTCTGAAATAGGGTTGAAAAGGTAGTGCGATTATCACGGTTTAACAGTATCACAGCTATTATGATGTCCTGACCCGAACATTGTCACTCCCTGCACATCAAATTCAGAAGATCAGCGGCCTTATGATTCCAAGTGTGACGCTTAGACACCTTCCAGGAATATCCTGCCGTCGTTCCTGGGAGTGGTATGAGAGCAAGATCCAGGGGCTTGACGGGTTGGTAGGGCGGTTCATATGCAGGATTTTCCCCCAGGGAACCGAGGTTGGAGATGTAAGCTTATGTTATGTAAGCTGAGTTATGTAAATTACGTAACAAAAGTGATGCGTTTGATTGTTAGAACTCCAGTGTGGTTTTGTAATTGCTGTTTGGTACTGTGGTTTTTTTTTTTACAGTGTGTTGTTGTATGCATGGCTGTCTGGTGTGTGCACTGTCCGTCTGACGGGTGCGGTACTGTGAAAGCTAATTTTCCCCTTGGGATAATGAAGTTATTTTATAGGTGCCTATTTTATCTTATCTTTTATTCATGCGTTTACAAACGTCCAAAAGTCATTAAAATGTCTTACTAAGTAAAACATGTGTCAGCAAGCTTTATTTTGAAAGTCTAACTGGACCGTGGAGCAGTAAGTGTGGTGAGTGTGATGTTTTTGAGAAGGGACCAAAGTGTTTCAACCATTTAAAGCACATTATTACTGGATATTTGAAAGAAGACCTTGTTAGGACGATCTCCAGCTGTGTTTGTGATGACCAAAACAGGTATTTTGAGCCAGAACATGACCTTTTCCTAAACCTAACCAATTGGTTTGCGTGTTTGAACCTAACCAGACCATAAAAGCAGCTTTCCCACAACAACAACAACAACAACGACGACAACAACAACAACAACAACAACAACAAAATAATATTGAACCTTAGGACACATAAAGTTGCAACACAAGAAATATGAAGTTTAGACATATCCTTGGTTTGTCCATTACCATTATCATTTGGTGATGGGCCGATAGCATTCAGCTGCCTTCTGTGTTGATGAGGAAGGTGGAACTGACCCAAAATAACCAAAACGAATAGGCTAAAAGAAGCTAAAATTGTCTGAAGCGCTGAGGGGAACTGTTAGAGCAGGATGCTAATTCTTTGTGGGTTTGTCACTACTAGCAACACCTTCCTCATATGAGTAGCAATGCAATCATATGCTAATATAAGAGTAGTGAGTATAGCTGCTTTCATTTTTTGCATTACTATCAGCAACAGCACTGATGTCTCTTGGATGTCTCCCGTGCCTAATTTAAAATGTGTTTATCAGGGCAGTTAGTGACTTTGCTATTTTCGGTCTTTCACTTCAAGGAGGTGCTCAGTATCATCAGTTCTGCTCACCCGGGGTAACTGTTGGGGCAATCGTAGATTCAGAGCTCACTAAAGGGCACTTTGGCTGTAGTTAGTTGATGTTAAGGAGCATCTCTCGTTCACATTTTGCCTCATTTTTCATTGACAACCCAAGATTAGGATGAATGACCTTCCTGTTACCAGCCCCATTTCCCCCTGTCTAAATTGGTGAAAGCAGATCCATCCCAGTGACCAGGCTGCCAGACCACGAGACAGCCATCAACACACACACACACACACACACACAAACACACACCATCCATCTTTTTTTTTTTTTCGCCTCGCATGCATACATGCATACAAGGCTGCACATGTGCAAACACACAGGGACACATAGCCGCACCAACACACACACACACACACACACACACACACAGAAATGTGGCTGTCCAGAGTCATAATGCCACATGATGATTGGGTGGAAAAGACAAGTGCTGTCAGCTCTACTGCGAGTCGCTGACACAACACAGAGCAGTCGACCGGATATAGACCCTCAGCTAACACGCTGCCAGGCTGGGGCCTAACGTGGACTTAACATGTCTCGCTCATACAATAAAATGACAGAACAGACAACAAACAGCGTTCAGAGATGTGCTGATAGCGTAATTCATCCGGCCTTTTTGTATTTGTACCGGTTCAACCCTGCAATCTTCTCAAAGAGTCAGTCTTTTAGTGTTATTACTGCCCATATTCTCACAATTAAGATGATTAATTTGATGATTTGCTTTAATTATTGACTCAGAGATCTGATTTTGTGTTAGTGAGTTTTTGGCAACCAACAATCGACACTACACCAAGTTGTACAACAAAGACTCATGAACGCAATCTAACAAAGTAGAAGTTGTGATTCATAAGAAACAAGAGAACTGTGATTCTGAACAGTCATCTTCCTGTTTAACTGAATACTGTCGATCATAAATATTGATATCAGAAAATGGCAATGAAGAGCCAAAATCTCACTAGTGCTGGAAAGATTTAAAGGATAAGTTCACCCAAAAATGAATATGAAGTCATTATCTGGACACGATGTTCAGTGAGAGTCGGGTGAATTTCTGGAGCTTCACAGCAAAACAGCGCTGTAGCATTCTCCTAAACAACTGAAGCTGATGGGGACTTGAGATACAGCTAGTCCGACCTAAACCAAGACTCCAGAAAACCAGAACTGCTTTGCACTGATTTGAAAAGACATTCCTGAATCCTCTATATAGCTGCTAAGATAAGCTCTGAAGTGGGTGCACGAGCTTGACCGCATGCCAAGAACGTCCTTTTCAAATACATTTGGGGTCTAGGGTTTCTGGAGTCTTGGATTACTCAAGAAAAGCTGTATGGAGACATTTTACGAGTTTTATCATTTTCTTTCTTTTTAGAGCAACAACTCGTAACTTCCTGTAGAAACATCGTTGATTGTTGATTCTCATCCCTGGGTCAGACTGGGTCCGACCCGAGCTGTCAACACAAGGCGTCCGTATGTGACAATTTGAGGTTGACACTCAACGATCAACTATGTTTCTCCAGGAAGTTACATTTGTTTGCTTCAACACTGTTTTACTTTGAAGCTACAGAAATGTTTTGTGCACTACGGATCTTCATTCGACCTTTTCATTGAGCACTGTTGAACTGTTCCTTTAAGCTTCACACCAAAAAATGCATCATTCGTTGCTCAAAGGCCCTGGAATTAAGTCACTTTTGCCTTTTATCTTGAAATCAACACTCATATTCACACCTGGTCTGCCACCTTTTGAGGAACCTATCCTGGAGGGAAGGCCTGCACTTATTTTCCCAGCATTTCCCAGGAATCAAACAGGTGTCACTGCTCCGAACAAGAAAAACAAAAAGAGTTGACGACCTCACGTCCGTACTTCGAGGACTCTCATGAATCCTCTTCTCAGAAATCCGATTGGGCGTGTTCTGTTTACAGACCCAGGCATCATCGCAAACTTCTTGTCAACAAAAGATGTTGCTCACAACAGTCACGTCCAAGAAAGCTGGGGGGAGGAGGGGGGACAACAATGACCGCGAGACCAAACAAAAACACTCTTTGTCTGGTTGTGCCTGAACCTGCTGTGTTCAAACACAATCGGACAAAAAAGAGGCAAAATCAGGAGTCGGTCCAGTTGATGTTGTTATGTTTGGTGACAGGAAAGGACAGCGCCCGCACGCACACACACACACACACACACACACACACACACACACACAGGGGCCTACGTGATATTGTGACACAGGAGCCAGACATGGCAACCTGAGCTGAATCTGAGCTCCAACCTCAAGGCAGCTTGGTGATGCACCGGTCTCATTCTCTGCTATCCTAAACCCAAAGTGCCTGGTCCACTGCACAGTGTGAATTCCAGACAGGAGTATGTAATGGCCAAGGGTTTTTTTTCTTTTCTTTTCTTTTTTTTTTCAGCTCATGCGCGCCATGTTGGAGCAGCAGACTGCTCACATCACAACACACCATAGAATGCCCTGTTACTCTCCTCTCTCCTCTCCCGCACAGCCTGTAACCAGTCAGCATCCCTCACCCATGCGGTGACGGCCACGCACGGGCTGGCGCCACTTGGAAATCCACCGTCGAGGCGCAATAACAAAAAAATAAATATATAAATAAAAGAGACATCATGAAAAAAAAAAATTAGACTCAACACGGATCGATGTTACATGATGATGGATCAGAGCGTAAACATGTCGTCCTGTTACACCTGTCGGGGGGCATCACGGCTCGAGAGTGCAGTACAGTGAAACAGGCCTCTGGGCTTTTAGTACAGAGGGATGTTGACATGACATAATAAGAACGCAAGCCGAATCGAACCAGCGCGGGGCTTTAACGTGAGGTGTTATTGAAGGGATTTGCATGTGCGCGCCTTGAAGGGATGCTGCGCCTCGGTATGTTTGGATCCTCACATCAACGCAACCGCCGTGTTTACAGGAAGACATCTCACCAGCGCAGCCGATATTTCTTTTATGTCCCCTTGTCTCCATCCCTCTGTCATCCCCTCCAAAGGATGCTGCCCGGGGGGCTCGGGAGCTTAAATATTGCGCCGCTGCACAGCCCCAACCGCTGGACAGATCGCCAAAAAGCAGGTCAGGGGAAAAACCGCGGACGCGAGCCCCGCAGCACAAACTGTGCGGGGTTTGTAAAGAAAAAATAAATAAAAATAAATCACGACTTACTCAGTTGCAGATCCCTGTCGCTTCCCGCCACAGACAGACGTCTTCCGAACAGGGTGTCTCCTTGTTTATCTCTGAGCGTCAAATTCGGGATACTCTAACGCCTCCCTTCCTCTCCTCCTTCTCCTCCTCCTCCACCACCTCCTCCTCCTCCTCCTCCTTTGGCTGGCACCCCTCCTGTTACTGCCGAGGTGATGCCGTGGGCAGCCCGAGCGCGCAGCCTGACAATATTAATAATAATAATACTGAGAGAGCGATGTTTTTATTTTCCCCTCCCGAGCGACAAGGACGCACGACGCACTTGGCTCTGCCCACCGCCCCCCCCACCCCTCGGTTGGAGATCTCCTGGGCGCCGGGGCGTCGTCTGAAGCAGGTTGTAGTCTAGTTAGTGTGTGTGAGAGAGAGACTGGTATGTGGAGGGGAGTGGGAGAGGAGAACGAGAGAGAGAGAGGGGAAAAGGATACGCCTCCCCCTGCCTTGTGGAGATAAAGGGGGCCCTGGCTGCCGCGCGTTGACGGAGATATGAGTCCTCCTCTCCAAACGGGGGCCCTGCTGGCTCTCCTCCAGCCTTATCATATGACGTCCAAGGACCCAGGCTGTCTGCCACAGGGATGCAGAGAGGAGCGGCGTACGCGCAGCCTCGAAATTGGGATCAAATGGAGAGGAGAATAGGAGCCATTATTATTCCAGCTTCTCCCGTCCGACTTCTCCATCTAGTGGCGGGAAAGGCTCAACGTCGAGACTTTCCTCACGAGTCAGTCTGTTACATAAATAACCCCCGGCTCTGGGGAAAGAGCTTAAACCGGAGCTGCGATTCTGAGCCGGAAGCTTTAACGCGTATTATTTATTTATTTATTTTATAAATACGTTTGAAAAGGAGATACACTGACTGAAGCCCACTGATGCGTGTTTTTTTTTTTTTTTTTAAATTATTATTATTTTGGTTGCACGCTAGAGTCGACTATTATTATCTGACCCAAATTATTCTCTCACATCTGCATCCTCGGGGGGTCGATAATATGTTGCACCTGCAGCCTGAGTCCAGCAGATGGCGCGCACGCTCCAAATATGTCGTCAGTCCAGGTTTGCTGGCTGGGAATCTTGTGCATGTGTCAGCTCACCTGTGATGGTCAGACGAGGAAATCGATTTTATTTTCTTACGTGTACAAAAATTAAATTAGAGCCATGCCTGTTAACCTCACCTGCTCGATACAAAGAGACGTACAGAGGCACACACAATCATCCACGTCTAGTTGATGATATGCTTAATTCAGGGGACTACACTAACATGAAGTGACAAATGTTTGTTAAGCATTTTATTTTTTAGGCTTCCTGTCACAGAATGAAAACAGGGGACACTGGGGAAGGATGCGACACTGTTTGTCTCCTATAACTCTGAATTCTTGCGCTAGAGCTCTCAAACATTTCCAAAAACTTCCATCGTATCATCTTGCCCCCCCCCTGCTGCCAGGGTCGAAGCTGTGAGAAGTGATGAGAGACCACACCACAGAATATGGATCCGGCCATCTGTCTCAGTAACCAGTCGGGACGTGCTCTCGCTTGCAGTGTTGAAGCCTGCATGCTGTAGGAGCCCACACAGGGCGGCAGTCTTGATCCTTTGTTCTCTCAGGGTTTTGTGATCTCTTACGTCATCTGCTCGGTGTCACGTTGGTTCGAATCAAGATAAAGAATTGGTCCAAAAAGTGACTTTAGTGCTTTTACCGTAAAATCTACATGATATTTTACATGCCGGGGAGGAAGTGGTCATACATGACATTAATCACATGACTCGCAGGTCATTGGCGCTCTAACAACCATCCCTGGTCTCCCCTACATGTCTGTTAACCTCACTGTGTGAATAAGTTGAACCCATCCAAGTGTCCCTGGTGGATTATATACTTCATTAAGGCCATTTTTTTTATAATGCAGCCCTCTGTCATAAAAATGAAATCTGTATAACACGTGGTGGATGAAGTCTCCTGCACCCTCATCCCTGTGACTCAGTGATGACTTAAGCTCCTGTGAAATCCGAGCTAATACGCTTGATTAGGAGTGCGTAAGTGTGGCGTGATCAGATGTGTGTCATCGCACTCTCAGATTTAGCGACATTCGATCCTGCCCAGTTCTGATCGGAGCACATGCAAAAAGCTGCCTTTTTCCCAGCTGAGCGAGAAGAGGTGTGTGTTTCAGAACAAGGACAGAAGCAGTCGACTTTCTGACAGAACATTTCGTATGTTTATCCAGGACCCCATCTCGCATATGAAGAAGCTGATGGAAGGAAACGGGATTTCGGCTCCTTTAAGGATTGTTTAAGGAGGTCCTTTTTTCCTCAGTGTCACCTCCCCATAAGCAACGACTCGGTGATTCACAGATGTGAACTAAATGTGACTGAAAGTGACATTTCTTCATGTACAACTGTTTCAACATCTTTTGAGCGACTAAATATATGTCAAAAAAACAATCTTTAGTTAAATTTGACACAGCTCAGGTATCTTTTCACCCTGCCAGTTCAAAAGTGGCTCAAAAAACAAGTCTTCTTCTCACAAAAATGCTGTTTCATAGATGATTTGTCTAATGTCATTCTTTGACTAGAAATTAGACAAACACACTTGACTTTTTGTACAAAATGGGGATACAGAGGGCATTTGTGATCTGCATGTTTCCTCGTCAACGTCAAGAACAAAACAAAGTTTTGTCCTATTATATCGTTGTCACCCAGTTTATTAATCTCTTTGAAACCAGCACTAAAACCTGCAGGTGTGAATATAGCCACTTATTTTTGGGGACTTTCACCGTTGTGATCAAACTCTCGGGCAGCAGCACACCAGCTGAGGCTCTGTCCCTGGTGTTTTCTCATAATTTTAGAAAGGTGCAGAGGAGACACACAGAATGGGATCAGATCGGTGTGATTTGTCAGGGGACTCACAGGAAAGGTGTGGAAACAGGGAAAGTGGCTGGAGCAGATTTGAGGAGGCTGGTGAGGGAGATTTGGGAGGATTTGAACCCACTCGGAGATACAAGCGCCTCACTCTCTTTGCTCACTTTCTTGTGCATCGCGTCTTTCATGTCTCTCTCTCTCCCTCTGGCCATGCTGCACTGCAAATCTGTCTGCACACACACACACTCAGAACAACCAAGGATGTATAAATGCAGGCACAAACACAAGGAGGAGAGAGTTGTTTTTTTTTTTTTTGTTTTCAGAAAAGAACCCCAGCCTCCCTTGTGGTGGCGTGCGTAGCTGTCATGACATCATGATAAACACTGCTGACAGATGAGGGTCAGACATGTTTTGGTGCTGACATCTCCCCCCTCCAAAAAAAAAAAAAAAAAAAGGAAAAAAAGAAAAAAAAAACCAAGACGAAGATTTCCTCCTTGACAAACAGCGACGGGAGGCAGTCGGCTCAGTCTCAATCTGATAACGATATGTTTTGCGGACAAAACGCCTCCATTTGTACGTGGCGAGGAACGAAAAACGGTGCGTGTTTGTGGGAGGGTGTATGCAAACATGCACTTGTGTGTGCGTGTGTGTGTGTGTCTCTGTGTGTGTGTGTTCCCAGTCTTTTTTTTTCATTTGTTTGTTTGATGTGTTTATGCGCATGTGTGTTGTGTGATGTGTGTGTGTGTGTGTGTAGAGACTCGGAGCCCTCGCAGCCCTCGGGGGGGCCGGCTCAGCACTTGGCTTCTTATCTCTCTCTCAGAACCTTGGTCATGAATAAACATCGGCAGAATACAAAATGTACTCCCCCCCGAAAAATGAAAATAACTGAGTGGAAATTTTGGAGGAGGCGGGTGTAAATCCACTGGAAGGGGGGGGGTTGTGTTGAGGAAGGTGAATGGATAAGGGGAGAGTGGGGAGAGAGAGGGAGAAGAGTGTTGAGGGAGGGAGCTGAAAGGCAGATTGAGGCCTCGGGGAAAGGAGTACAGAGAGTTTCCTCCATCCTGGCAAGCGCTGCGGTGCGCTGGGCCAGACAAATGCCAACATGCTTCGCTTCTCCTTCGTCTGCCTTCTCCGTCTACACCTGCCTCAGCCTCTGTCTCCCTCTGTATGTTTTTAAAATGTCAACCCTGCCTCTGTAGATTCTTTTGTACTCTCCTATCTCTGTTGTTCGCCGCTGTGCCTGTCCGTGGGAGTGTGTGTGTGGGAGTCGGGAGAAATTTTTCCTACTTTCCTCCGTCGCCGCGGTTTGTAATGAGCTGTTTCACCGGCGTACATCAAAAGATAATGTTTTTCTCTCTCCCTTTTTACGTCGCCTTTAACTAACTCGCCTCTCGTTTTTTTTGGGGTTTTTTTGTGTCGTCCCTTCTCTTTGTGCTTCTCTCCGCGGTGGCAGAATACCGCCACCGAACCCGACATGAATAATGAAAGACGAGCAGTTTTTTTGGTATGCGCCTGGCTCCGTTTTTCTTTTTCTTTTTTTTTTTTTATGCCGTTCTCTTAATCTGGCCGTCCTTTTGAATGCGGCAGGCTGATACACACCAGTCTGCAGCCTTCGAATCCACCAGGGGGAATAATGAGGGTCATGCAACAGGAAGGTGTGAGTGTGAACGGACGTGTCGGCCTCATTATGAGGCGCCGTCGGTACTTACACACCTACTGTCACTGTCCCATCACTGCATCCACCCACACACACACACACACACACACACACATAGTCTTTTGGCTTATGCCTCTGGAGCTGTATTCCTATTTTCTTCCTGGCAGCTCTTCAATATCTGTCTGTCTATCTCGCACACCATCATTGCGACACACACACCCTCCCTCCCTTGTTGCGGGATCAAGTTGGCATCAGATGTGACAACGTGTTAATCGGTGGCTGTTATGCAGGTCAGCGAGTATCCTGGTGTAAGCCAGTGATCCATTCAAAGGGCTCAACTGGGAGTCGCGGTGGAGTGACAGCTCTTTTATTGCCATCTTCCGACCATAAAGTCACTCGAAAGTTGACTTGGACATTTTCCCTCCCTAATTCAATTGCTTGTTTCTCTGTTTTTGAGCCCTTTTCCTCTTTCCCAATGTCTCTTCCTGTGTCATTCATCCTATTTATAGCTTTCTCACCTTCATTACTGTCATTCCTCCTTGAGCAACACATTTGTGTGTTTGTTCATTTCTTTCTCTGTTTCTCTTTCTTCGCTCCTGTTTTTGTCCATCCAGTTTCTCTCTTTTCATTCACTTGGTCTCACAAGCACTTTTTTAAAGTCTCGTCTCATCTCGCAGTTGACCACATTTGTACTTGGTCTCATCTCAGAGAAAAAGAGCTCTGGAATTTATATAAAGACTGCAACAGCAGGGAGACGCACTGAATAGTTGTTTGATACAAACTATATTTAATGATGGTTTCTATCGAAAGACAGAAGCGTCTCAGAGAGCCGCAGGCTTGCACCAAAAATGGGTCGTGTTGGAAGGTAAAACATGGAAAAGTAATGTTGGTCAGATCAGTTTTAGGAGTGCCTCTGGTTTGCATGTTCCACCTTTTATTGTGTAACCTGGACTTTGGGACTCACTTGGTGTTAGCTGGGTCTTGTCCTCTCTTGGTCTTGACTCCGTCTTGTTCTGGTTCTTGACTTGGTCTCAATCCCTTAAAGTCTAGGTCCTGTCTCAATCTCAATATACTCCGTTCTTTGTCATGACTTGGTCCCAAACCCTCAAAGTCTTGGTGTTGTCTTGGTCTCAAGACAACACCAATGGCATTTGTGGTCTCAGGCTCAACTAATCAAGGTCTCGGTTTTGCCTCCATTTCGACACACTCTGGTCTTTGTCTTGACTTGTTGTAAAACCTTCAAGGTCTCGGCCTTTGTTGGTCTCGGTCTCAACCCCGTCAAAGTCTCAGTCTTGTTTCTGTTGTGATACACTTCTGCTCTTGGCCATGACTTGGTCACAAACCCTCAAAGTCTTGGTCTTGTCTCTGTTTGGATACACTTCTGGTCTTGGTCATGAGCTTGTCTCTGTTTCGGCAGTCTTGACTACACCGCTGCTTTCGACTCTTCCCTTTGCTATTTTCTTTCATCCTTGCACCAAACACTTCTCCCTTCCTTCCCTTTTTCCTAATTGTCCTCTTCTTTTCCTCCCCATTTCTCTTCAATCCTGGAATCCTTTTTGTTGTTGCCCTTCATTTCTCCGCTCTTCCTTCCCTTTATCCCTCCTTGCATCCCGCTGTATTTGTTTATTTATTCATCCCTTCATTTGTCTCTTCTGTGTATTCTGTCATCTCTAATCCTTTCTTTCCTGTCTGTCCTACTTCCTTTCCATCCCTCTTCTATTCCATGCCTTTATTCCTGCCTTCCCTTCTCCTGCTGCTGTCTGTGTTTTTGTTCCCTTTGTTGCCTCTGTTGACACTCCAGCTGATTCATGTTCATCAATCAATGCGGTTTTTTTTTTCGGTCCCGATCAACGCTACACAAAATGTAGAGTGAATTTTTTGGGTTGGAAAACATGGAGACATGTGCAGACACCCTGAGCAGACCCAGTCAGCTACATTTAGATGCAGTCTTTGTCTCTGCTCTCCTGCTCGCAGCTGATATGAAATAGGACGGATCACAGGCTTGAGTACAGATGAGCATGGTGCCGCAGCGCTCTAATTTACTCATTAAGTTGATACTCCCAGACCGACTGATTTAGACTGGATTAGTGATGGGACCGTCTTTTTTAAAATTTCATATTGGATTATATGCGCTGGTGAAACACTAACACGAGCTACAGTGTACATACGCACGTGTGTCCTCGCAGGCTTTTTTTGTGTGTGTGTGTGTAATGCAAAATATCCCTCAGCATCCCAACCGCGGTGACGTGAGGAGTAAAACTGGGTCAGACGGTTGCAAGGGTGCGTTATCCTCTGCCAGGAGCTTCCATAGGAAATCTCTGACACATCTGACAGACTTTCCTGGCAGGAGAGATGTTCTTGAGTTTTGAACCGCGGTAAGACGGCGCACTAGGGGGACCTAGTCATGGACGTGACAGATGCAGTCATCCTTACAAGATGCATGGAGGGAAAGAACAAACGCAAGCTTACTTCGTTTCCAGGATTCGCGCTGGAGAGGTTGCAGAGGCGAGAGGGCAGCGAAGGGGAAGAGACAGACGGAGGATTGCGGATAGGGTTCGACCCAGCTGCATTAAAACGGGTCACACATACATCAAGACGTACATATACCGAGGTTCTCCTGCACGCATGTACACACACGTAGTCCCAGACCCAATTAGTCTGGTCTGATAACTGTGTCAGTGTGTCACTACCCCATCGCTAGGCCTGTAGGGTATTCAAGTCATGTACTGTAAAGTCTTACTCATGCATGTAAGGCCACAACCACATCAGCCCACTCATGCTCAAATGCACTGCACTGTGTCCCCTCTCCTGCCCCTACATGGAGACAAACAGCAAGAGGGCATCTGTGTATGTGGATTTTTATGTGATTGTGTGTCTATTTGTAGATGTGGATGTGTGTCTTAATGAATATATCTCTGGAGCTGGGCTTGAGCAAGCGTGCTGCCACCTATGTTCATATGCCTGCGCCCCTAACATGTGGCGTAGAGAGGTACAGGAGGAGTGTATTGTTTCCATCTCTCTATCTTTACCGTCTTAACTCTCAGAGGAAGGAATGAGGAGACAGCCAGGCGGACACATCAAGTATAATTGGAGAAGCAGAGAGAAAAGGAGTGGAAAGACTTGCATCCCCTCTCTGCTCGGCAGACTGTGTCTTTAAGCTGTCGCATGAAAGCCTTGAATCTTCGCCAAGTCAACTTTTGAGGAATTTTTAGAAACAGCATTATTTACAGACAGTCAGCCGATCCATTTTTTTTTTCTAACTCGACCATGGAATGTTTTCATGAATTCTCAGCTATGTGGCTCTGGTGATGCAACGTCATGCCATTGTTCGGGCAACAACTATGGCCGGACAGAAATATCTTCATTTTTCGATGGGTTACCATGGAATTCTGTACAGATTTTCGCTGAGGGATGAATCATACTGTGACTTTTCCTCTAGTGCCACCAGTGGGTTGACATTTGTGGTGTTGTGGTTTTCAGTGCAATGTCTTAAGCAAGCAATGCATGGGCTGCATCAAGCACTGAGGTAGACTGCAACAATCTACCCTCCCCTACAGTAACAATACCAGCAGAACTAATGACACTCCCATCCGCCTTGGTTATACTTTGTGTGCAGTGCTAACAGGCTGATTATAAAAAACCAGTACACTGAACAAGTATGGTGAACATAGTAAATATTCTATCTGATTAAAGCCACTAAGGGACTTTTTTTTCCTGTTGATTCTGGCGGCCCCTGTGGCATGTGCACGTGCATTTGTTTTGATAGCCATTGAAAGAAAGACGCAACATCTTTTTAAACACTGTTTTTCTCTTTGAAACACAGCCTTTTGCAGGATGCATGGCAATGAGGTAATAAATAATAGTTTAACCGATTTAAGTAAGTTGTTCCCTGACCAGGTGAGTTTCTAGTTTCTCTCAGTGTGTTTAACATTAGCGTGTTAAATTGTCATTGTAAGCATGCAGCTTCAAAGCGCTGCTAGCAGAGCTGTAGGTTCAGGTGAAAAATGAAAACAGTCCATGTCAGAGCTGTCTAAACAATCAGTGTGGTTGGAAATCAAGCTCCTGTAAAGCAGCAGTTGCCTTGAGAGGTGAGGGCTACTCTATAAAAATGTCAGGCTCCCAGCTGGACTGAAACAGTGTAATTGTAGCCTGGTTGGACATTTATCACCCTCTATAGCCTGCGGGTTAAAGAGTGGGCGAGCTAGCATATATTCTCAACAATACGACAGCATCCTTGGAGGGAAATGATTCTACCCTCCAGCAAAATTATACCGCGGAGGATGTTGTGTTACATTACCAGCTAATTTGGCAGGTAGTCAGTCACAATTTTATTGTTGCCTTTCTGGCCATAAAAAAAAAAAAAACTGCTGAAATGTAGATTTTGAAGAGGGAACTTGGACTCTCGGACCCCTAGGTAGAAACAAGCTTTGAAAGTACAGCTTCTGATTCAGTGAATCCGCCCTGCCAGAAATGTCAGTCTCAGCCTCCAGCTGTGTCAGTAGACGACTGACCGGCACGTTAAAGGCTGGTTATCATTTGGGATCCAAAGGACCTCGCTACAAGGTCTGCGTCTGGTGGGCCCACAAATGACAGGATTTCTAACATGGTTTAATAAGCCCATCTGAGACTAAATGTAATGTACTGTGGGTGCAAGGCTGAACACTTTAACAACCGTAACTCCATGGGAATATGAAACCATCACTTTCGTTTCCTTTCATAATTGGTGAAGCCCTCCATGAGGGCTGTTAAACAGGGAGTCTTTGGCCATTTCAGTCGCGAACTCTGATAGAGAATAACTCTCTCAGTGCTGGAATCCGTTATCGATATAATCAATCCATGTAGATCCTGATTAGAAGGCTTTGGATACAACAATCAGTTAAGACCTAGAGCAACTTTTGAGGTGCCTGACTATCCTGTGTTCATTCTGTTTTTTTTTTGTTTTGTCTTGTTTTTTTTTTTTACCCTTTTCTAACAATCAATATCAATTTCTATACATCATTTGATTCAGGTGAACCAAAAGCTTCAGTCTGACTCATTTTAAGTCCAAGTTTTACATTGGCTTTGTCTGAGAATAGGTGAATTAACCAGAATAATAACAAAAAAAAACAGTCAACTCGAGCAGTTTGTCTATTTTTATAATTTCTTTAAAAAATGTACTTGGACTTCCTTATGCATTTTTGTCTACATCTGACCTTTGCTTATAAAGTTTCACACAATATTATCCTATGTGTACAAAAACAGGCGTAATCCTATTATTTATTACTGATCATGCAGCTGTGTCCAAAAATGTTCAGCGAGTAAATGATTATCAAACTTTAACATACGGTACTGAAGCAAAACTGACATTTTTCAAGAAATATATCATCCATCGAATATGAACATACAGGAGCAGCTGACTGGGTTGTTGAGGGTTAATGCTTAAAATGGATCAATATTACATTATTTAAAGAAAAACTATCCCTGCTATTGATTGGACTGAAAGTAAAGTGATCCATGTGACCATTAAGAGCTCCAAATCTCTCATTCGAGAAACTGAGAGCTGCAGGAAAAATCAGGATATAAGCCCCCAAAGCTCACCAAATCCTTTCTCCTCCATGCGTAAGGGAGCCGGGGTGAGATGGCAGCAGGTAGAGCGATGGTGACAAAGTGAGTAAGATAAAAGCAGAGCTGCGGACAAAGGGGCCTTTGTGCTGTTCTGCACTGGTAAATCAGTTCTGAAAAGAATGTCAGCAGCTTCCCCTGGACAGCCACTGTCTCACACACACACACACACACACACACACACACACACACACACACACACACACACACACACACACATAAGCATATACACACGCACAGTCACAAAAATAGACACATGCATACGGACAGCTCAGTCTGCATTTTTTTGTTGCCTCCCACAGTTGCGCGCACACAGACACACACACACACACACACACACACACACACACACACACACACACACACACACACACACTTGTTGTCTTGTGCTTACTGGGCCACCAAGGAGAGAGAGAGAGAGAGAGAGCTATTGGCTTTGCAGGGTGTGACTCATGGACAGGCTGACTGTCCTCGGGCCTCAGTACACCATCTGCACCCCTACTGCCTGTACGGCCTCATCACACAGCTCAGTGCTCCACAGAACTGGACACACACACACACACACACACACACACACACACACACACACACAAAACACGCGTGCATAAATCCCAGAACAAACGCTTAAACATGCATAAAGATAGAAAAATGAACAAAAATGATGCACATCTAAACGGACACGACACCTCACCACACCGGGATGTGTGCTGCGTTTATAGTTATTTATGATGCACAAACCCCAGTTAATGTCTGCATAATGGATGTAAAATACGCTATCTACATCAGAATAGACAAATGGGGCTCATTTTTATTTACAAGAAAACAGCCACTCAAGGCCCACACATAATCACATTTACACACACACACACACACACACACATATACACACACATACGCACACACAGCCAACGCTTGCTGCATCCCTGCGGGTCATCTGGGACTGACCAACATTCTAGCAGAATTCATTATGGGGAACCCGACACTTGCCCACAGGAAACGAGCAAATGTTGCATCGCAAATGTGCATGTGCCGTATCCGTCTGGCCGGGTGTATCAGTGCGAGTGTCAGTGTGTGAGCGTACAGTACTGATGAGCAGGGAAAGCACTCTTAGCCAAAAGAATCAATAGAAGAAGATCCTTTTCATTAGAGTGGCGGTAAAAGCCCCTCGCTACTTTGAGCAGCATACACCTGCCACGGCGCGGTCGAGCAACACAGGATGAAACCTTGGTTAAGAAGTCTTCCATTTTTTTTTTTATTCAACCAAGTTATTAATGTTACACATCACCACAGATAGAAAACATGAGCCCATAAAAAAGGACCGTGGAATAACAATAGTATTAATAATATTAGGGAATATCAAGTATCTTTTTACAGTCAAAATGGGGGGAAAGTAGAACGATAATCACCAGCACTAGAAAAATGCTGCACGTCTGTCTGTAAAAAGGGGAACAGCGCACACTTTAAGCACAGAAGTTTAAAAAAAAAAAAAAAAAACACGCTCGTACACACATGCAGTACAAACCGACGAGCAATATTATCTACCAGCTCCTTGTCTGAGGAGCTTCACTACGAAATACAACTTGTTCCATTTAACTCGCTCCCTTTCTAGCACAAACTCTACAAAAATCAGTTCATGTACCCTTCAGATGTGGTGGTGGATGGGTAAAAAAACCCCTTTTTTTTCCATCTGTTGGTGAGCCTTTATCTTTTAACGTGATATGATAAAAATAAAAATAAAGCACTTGCTGTTGGATGGAATATCTTCTGATAGAAAAAACTTGGATGTATGAAATGATCGGTACCAGATAAAAACTTTGTACAACAGAGTATAAGTACACACAAGAAACAGGGGTGAGCAGGAAGAGCACGCACTTCCTCTCCACTGGTAGATGTCGACTGAAAAGATATTTCTTAGGGCTGCAATGACTGGTTATTTTCATTATTAATTTGTAATTTGATTAAGTCTAGGAATTATCATTAATTGTTTCATCTAAAAATATTAAAAACTAAAATGCACACCTTTCAGTGGTCGGCTCATTCTTCGACTTTGAAACAGTAGTGAACGAAGCTCATCTCATTGCAGACTCACTTGCTTGTTCTAGCCTTGCGACCATATTACCATATCCTCATTAGCAGATGAAGTTTGCCTGTAATTTGTTTCAGCACAAACACTTCCATGGCGACATGAGCAAACAGCATCTGCTGATGACGGCTGTGTGATACAGGTTGAAAGCTCTAGAGTTTATGGTGAGCAAGTGGACCTTGAGCTGAGATTGTGTTGTCTATTGTTTTTGGAGAGCCTGTCACGGTGGTGATGGTTGGGTGTTTATGTTGTCATCTGCTTGATAATTTAGTAAAATATTTAAGATCAAAGATGAACAAAAATCTTGGTATCACTTTCTAATCAGGCATATTTAAAGCAGCAATAAGGATTGTTCTTTGTTGGTGATTCTGGCGGCCCCTGTGGACAAAAGTGTTATGAGCACCACCACCTGCTGTTGTACAGATCTGGATTTAGGTAGCTCGTTTTTTTAGCTTGTTGTTTTGGAAGCAAGGAGCTATGTAAGATTAACAATTATAAAATGTTGTGACATTCATACACCTAGTTTACAGGTAAGTAATTGTGTTGTGCTATAGCTCAAGTTATCAACAATCCTTTGTAATGTTATGTCTTCATAATAAGCCAAAAGAAAGATGCTAGCAAGCCAGTTGTTCTGCTGCCATCAAGCAACACAGATTTAGCCACTGCCGTACCACCAGACTACAGAGCCAGCATAAAAAATAAGTCAGATGGACACCTAATAAATGCTCAATAATTAAGCACCAACTCATTAACAAGATAAAGTATGCATACTTAGAAAGTGGTACCAAATCGTGTGTAATGCTTACAGACTTAAACAGAGACTGCAAGCAACACCCAACCAGCACCTGCTTGAGCCAGTGTGCATGTTGATGGAGACGGCCGAGCTAGAATATGTATTAACATGCACAACACCATTTTGATTCACCAGAGGGGCCAAATGTGAAGGACTTTGGAAGGAAGAGTGCACCAGCATGGTTTGATAAACAAACGTTAATCTCCTTAGTGCTGCTTCAGGCTCTGTGGCAGGTTTTTGCACACAGCAAAGACAGACTGGCTTCCTGGCTGCCTCTTGTGCTGTGCGGCCACCCTCTTCACTTAAGAAACAATTCTCTTTCCATTCCACCACCCCTCATGTTTACAGCAGTAATCCATTCAGTGACGTCTGTATAGGGGTGCTTGGCTGTGCGTGATCCTCCTTATGCCCACCCCTCCCTCCTCTTCCTCCTCCTCTCAGACCCGATCCAGAGAAACCCTTCCTAAGCCTGCTCTCTCTGGTGGATACTGACAGATTTGCTTGGCATCAAATATAAAATACCCCCGTTTGGTTTGTTTATTCAGAGGGGGTAAAATGACTCTCATGCTTTTGTGGGTTGCGGCTAATACTCCTGAACCTGTGGCTGAACTTCGCTGCCTTCTTTTTCGGTATTCAAAGCTTTGAAGCTTGAGTTTTTCAACTGGTTACAATAGCAAATTCTCTGTGTGTAATGGTTGGCAACCTCAAACAGCTGCGCCAGATTCAGGAGAGCTAGTATTGCCTGTAGTTGTTTTGTTTTGTCAGTCTAATCCGCCCTCTCAAGGGAAACTTGAGTTAGCAAATCCCAGGCCGTGCATTGTGATATCTCTTTCAGCTGCAGCCTCTTCCATTCCGTCTCTGAAAGTGTCATAAAGAAGACACGGAGGATGTGCGTGCCAAAACGAGAGCTGAACTTGGGGTTTTTAATTCTTCACCCTGCTCTCTCTTGACTCCCGTTTCAGCGCTTGTCTGTTCTTTTCACAGTCAGAGCCGCTGAGCAGGCGCTGTGGGCAGAATGTCTGAGCAGGGAAAAACCAGGTCCCCTGCTGAGTGTGTGTGAGCTGCCAGATCTCCCGATGGTCCTCCACCCTCACACACCTCTCTCTCCAGCATTTTGACTGAAGCTGCTGTTCTGGATTCTCTGAACCTTTCTGTCATTTTTTCATAAAATCTCTGTTCACCGGCCACAACCCCTCTTTGTTTCACTGTCTCTCTCAGTGAGTCTTCTGAAGTACAATCATTGATGTGACAATGATTAATGTTGTCTTTAACTATAACATCCTCTCGTTCTGCATGGCCTTGTAGTAGTGCTCCTGCTCAGCATGGCTGCGAGCAGAGACTGAGGGCCGACGAGGCAGGGTGGAGGTGCGGGACAGTGCCTGGCTGTGGCCGTCCATCAGTAGGTCAGGATGGGGCGGAGGGGGAAGCATGCTGGAGCAGGATGGGTGCGGAGGCAGCGGCATGGTGGATGAGGGGTGAGGTGGCGGTGGCAGAGGGGAAGAGGATGGGTGTGGAGGTGGGGGCATTTGAGTTAAGGATGGGTGTGGAGGTGGGGGCATCTGAGCTAAGGATGGGTGTGGAGGTGGGGGCATTTGAGAGGAGGATGGGTGGGGAGGTGGAGGCATTTGAGAGGAGGATGGGTGGGGAGGTGGAGGCATTTGGGAGGACGTCGGGAGGGGTGGTGGGGACATCTGAGAGGACAGGTGAGGTGGGAGAGGCATGTGAGATGAGGCATGGTGAGGAAGAGGAGGAGGAATTGGAGAGGAGCTTGGGTGTGGAGGGGGAGGCAAAGGGGAAGAAGACGAGTGAGGGGGAGGTGGTGGGAGAGGGGATGAGGACAACTGAGGAGGGGGAGGCAGAGGGGAAGAAGAAGTGGGGAGAGGTGGGGGAGGCAGCTCTGCTCCTCCTTCTGCACTGCCGCTGGCTGAGGAGGAGCAGAGTGAGTCCGTTTTCATCGGGAGCGTCCGGTAATCCCGGTAATGACTGACATTTTCCTGTCGCTGCAGCGCGTTGCGGTGTTTATCCCCTGACGTGTCGGCCGCCATCATGTTACCACTGATGGTGTTTCTCCACTCCCACGGCTTGCCGTTACTGGCCGACACCCGCACCACTGGGTGGTGGGGGGCGTGAGCGTCGATTGTGACGATGCTCCCACTTCCCGCGATGCTCCCTGGGTTGCTGCCAGTGCAGCTGTCTCGATCAGATGGGATCCGGTAGTAGGGCGACTCGGAGCAGTTGGACCCACCGCCGGACGATGAGCCACCTTCTGATGTCTTAGTGGATGATGTGAGGTGTCCATGACCCTGCTGCTTGGACATGGCTATCACCTGGAGAGAATAGAAGAAGATCTTGTCAAAATTTACAAAGGTTAGTGCTCAGATGAGCTCTCAAGATCAGCCACCAAATGGACCCATGTTGGTGATAATACGTTGTGAGCTTCTGTTTCCTAAGCAGACGCACCAGATGGTTTGTTACACAGAACCATCTGGAAAGGAGCCGCTACAAATTGAAAATGGCAGGCACTTTCAAAAAATACTTGGCAGGTGATTCCATGAACCATCTGCCTATCACCATCTATCTTCAACCAATAGATCAACAGTGGGTGAGCACTTCTACCAGTGGAACCAATTGGTGAATGTTTGGTGAAGCCCTCTCCTTGATCGAGAAAAGCCTTTCATTTCCATTCTTTGCTCTTCTTTCAATGAAATATGCATCTGCTATAACTGGTGCTAGAAACATCTACACTAGCCCTCTTGAACAATCCCTTCTCTCTCTTGCCTAACCACACTGGCAGCTGCCGGTAGCTCCTCATTGGACATTGACTGGTTCGACCACTGCATGTTTGGCCACAGCTGCCTTGTAAGGTAAGCTATTTCCAGGGTACTTCAATGACAAGTCCCTATGTTCCCACAACAACTAGGCAATTGTATGTTATGAGGAAGATTCGATATGACCAAAAGCCGCAGCTATTAAATGAAACTGATCTGCCAATCGCCTTTTCCAAGGTCAAGGAAGAAGTTTCACTTTCAAGAAGAGCGGTGATTACAAAAAACCCCAGCAATTTGGATTAACAAAATTGATTTGAACCACAATAAACCCAGAATTCCAGGGCCTTTTATTACAGTAAACATTGTAAAGGTTAATGGTAGCACATTCAATTTCCCTCCCAGGCATTTTTCGCAGATTTATCTCCAACTGTAATTAGTGTCTGAACCCTTGTGAGAGTATTTTATATTGGAAACTAATCAGTGGAATTGCTTCCACACATGTTGTTCTGTTCTGATTTTTACCAACAAAATAAATCATAGCTGCGTGGTGTACACAGAGTTTGGCAGCTGTGAAATCTCTTCTCCTGTGTCAGATATATTTCTCAGAACTGGCTGCTTGTCAACTGATATAAAATAATGAAAAATGATTGCTTGAAGTAATGTAGTAATCATGATTTGCAGGCATTCACTGTCTAATTTCTTTCAAACCTGAGTGACTCTTTGCTGGCTGGGCGGCTGGTTGGGCTGTGTGTTGGGCACGCGGGGAGTGGACACCGCGATGGGTCCTGGTCCCGGTTCTTTTACTCCTCCCTCGGTGAGTGACAGCCACTTGGCGCGGGTCTTGGCACTCTTGGGGGAGACAGGCGGCGGCCGAGTGGCCTCCTCGGGTATGTGAACAAGCGGGGGTGCCACCACCATCCGCGATCCGGTTGGTGTGGCGGTGCCTTTGTTGGCTTGCACCGTGGGATAAAGAGACGAAGGCATCTCCTGATCCCCTCCGTCTCCCCCCTCATCTCCATCTCTCTCATCCATCCCCTCGTCCTCGTCTCGTGAGCTCTGGCTGCGGATCTCCAGCGAGCGCTGCTTCCACTCTGACACCAGCTGCCGAGACCTCTGGGGGTCGAAGGGCACGTGGAAGGTCATGTGACGCTGTGTGGTGGCCGGCTCGTCCGAGGGGGAGATGGGGCTGTTGCCATTCGCGACGCGGGGCAAGGTGTTGCTGAAGGTTACCATGGTCTCCTTGCCCATGGGACCGCGGGTTGCGAGGAGCTCCACGTCAGCGCTCGCTCGTTTGAGAGAGGCCAAGGATGCCTTCTCCCTCCTCACCTTACTGCGGGCCCCGGACCCCAGCCCCGCCCCCAGCTCCTCTCTGCTCTCAGACACCCTGGGAGTCTTCCTGTACAAGGAGTCATGACTCCGCTGAGTCAGCACCCTCAGACCGTCCTTCTGTTGAGCCGGGGTCAGTCTCTGTAAGGAGTGAGTGTCTTCTTCCGATGCTTTGAAGTTTCCCACCGCGAACACCGCCTGACAGATGACACAGGGAGACAGAGAGGAGGTGGGGAGGAGAAATAAATGAGATTGAAGTACCCAGCATGTTACATAAAGACTGAAGCGTGAAAATTATTTTCTTTAATCTTGAAGGGGGGGAAAAAAAGTGATTTTCTATTAGGGGGGATGCAAGTGCATGAATAGGCATCTTTCCTTCCTCCTTCCTGCTTAGTCTGAGGTCAGCATGAATCACTCTCTTCCCCCTCTCCATCCTTTAATGAGGGGGGAGAAATGCTCCCCCTTCTTAAAAAAAAAAAGAAAAGACGGGAGAGAAAGCGAGTGAGAGGAGGAGGGAAGCGTGGCGAATGGCGATGGCAACTTTTCTTAAAATGAAGTGTGAAATTGTTCCGGAGAATTCTTATCGGATTATTCATTCTCTCTCCCTTCCCCTCTGTAATAGAAAAAGCTATATATAGAGCTCTGCAAAAAAAAAGAAAAAGAAAAAAAAAAACGTCTGGGAGAGAAAAGTATGGAAGCCACGCAGAGACGAGAGGTGACGAAAAGAAGCCGCATTTGTTAGCGCCCGCTGCGATAGTGTTAGAACAATACAATGAGATGATTCAATCACAGCAAAAACCAAGAATCAAACCACTTTATTTTAAAAAAAAAAAATCTATTTATGCGCTATTTAGTCATTCCCACCATGCTGCACGCCGACTCCTAACTACTCCCTGGGGACAAAACAAATCCCTAAATACATACAAACATATGCTGGCGCTCATTTTCACAGAGTAAATCCCGAAGTAGCAAATCCATTTCACTTCTTCAAATGTCTCTAAGTGAGTTATATCATCATAAAAAGAGCAATTATCCTGACACAGGCTAATTAAATTAGGACATTTTTACATATTTCGCCTGTAGATTGTAGTTGTGGGGCTTGACAGGTCTGATAAATCCTTTGCCCTGCTTGTCACACGCGCTTAACTAACCAGGTAGACTCCGATGCCGGCTCCTATGAGGTATCCCACGTAGACATCTATCGGGTGACTGCGGTGCTGAGTTATCTGCGTCAGGCCGGCGAGGCCTGCGGCCATGCAGAAGGCGAACACCAGCAGAGGCTTCAGCAGCTTGGTCGTGCTGTTGATGCTGGCGTTGAAATACATCTGTGGACAGAGATGCACGCGTTAACATGCAGAAGAGGCATGGGCAGACACATGGAGGCTGCGGGTGGAGATGTCATTAAAAGGTGTAATAACACACAAGCCAGGTGTATCTGACCTCAACAGTGGAAAGATTTAAAGTCTAAAGAAATGAAGGAATGATGTCGCATCATCGTGTCCATCTTAAACCGGAGCTTAACTGTTGTTAAAGGAATAATATGGAAGGTTGGGGAATACGCTTGCCAAGAGTTAAATGGGAGTATTTATACTAAAGTTGCTCCCATATGGCTGGCTAAACCCAGAGTCGATAGGAGTCTTCGTCAGAAAAGTTTTCATTAGCTGCTTAGCTGCTGAAAAAACCTCCTAACATCCATTTGGGAGCTCTACTTTGTCCCTTGTTGGGCCCAGGTAGACAGTATCAGGGGTACAGTTGCAGCACAGACCTTTTCTCTTGTAACACGGACGTAGCTAACTGCTCCTAACTTTAGCTGCATGTTAGCTCAGTTAGCCTTGAAGGTAGGCACGGGGAGTACTGGTGTTTACACTGCTAACACAGGAGCTTTGGACCGGCTTGGGGAGGAGTTTTGAAAAATGAGCGGCACCAGGGATGAAGAGGACGGAGCAGGGATGGAGGAGTCGGGAAGCATCAGAGGAGCGAGTTTGTAGCGAGTTAATCAGGGACTACTGGTCAACGAGGAAAGTCTTTAGTCAAGGGCAGCCCTTCCTAATTGGTACTTTCATAACTGTCCGAAGCTACAGCCGGTTTTCTCAACTTAAAGTTAATCTAAAAACTTATCCGACTTGGTTACAAAATGTCACTTCTTTCCAATGCCACCGATTTGAAGAATTCTCTTTCAAGTTAAATTAGCTGTCTCATTGTTCCCCCCCCACCATTAAGATTCTGCTTATGAGGTTAACTGGGTCATTAAAATGGATACTGCTTGACAGGAAAGAGGAGTGGGGAAGAAAGCAAAGGAGAGAGAATATATCCACATTGAATTGAAATTCTCCACATGCATTCGATTATATACAGAGGACAGCTGAGTGACAGGATAGCCGGCTTTGCAAAACTTTCCATTTTCAAACAAGCTTGTCCATCTTGTGTTGACCATAAAAATCCTACTATTCTGGAAGGAACAGAGGGGAAAACTCTATCAGCAGTGTGACATTTCATTTCCTTTCGCCGCAATTCAAATGCAAAAAAACTAAAATGTCAAGGGTTTCAACAAAACATGACATTTCTGAGGGTCTGAGACGACATACTACATCTTAATGTCTTAATATGATGGGGGGGAGTTTTAAAAGCAACATTTTGTGACCCTAGCAACCAAAAACAGCTGCTTTTCCTTTCCTCCTCCTCTCCTGATTTTTCTCTCACAAGAAATCCGTCTGGTGAGCTTTAATGAGCACCCTCTGGGTCCGGTGAGGCAGCAGTGATATGGCCAATAGCTCACAATAGCTGTTGGTGGAGGAGGGTGCGTGGGTGTGTGTGTGTGTGTGTGCAGCGGGGTGTTACCTTGCGGAAAAATGACAGCGCTGCTTTGCTGTACAGTTCGCCAACTGCTGCCGTCAGCACTTGACCACAGAGTTGCAATAAGCTGCTCGATATGCAGTGGGATGTAACGAGGAACACAGAAATCTGACTATTTTTTTAGTGTGTTTAAATTTGGGTGGATCACTGGCCTGAGGGTACCGCCGTCTAAAATCCTTAAATCTTGCAGTGAGTAAACACTATCATGACGTGTATGACTTATGTATTAAGTGACAGCGGTTTCATTCCAGCAAGAAATCCTTTGATATGTTGGAACTAATTACAGTATGTCCTTTTTTTAATGTTTTAGTGCGGTAACACAGATCATTGAACAAATAAAGATGTTATTTCCATCTGTACTTTTTTGCGAAAGATATCACACTGCGGCAATATCAACACATCGCCAAGAAATAAACAGGGTCGACTGGTTATAAGACACATGCAGGCACACAATACGTGACGCAAATGCATCACAATCAAAGTACACAAAAACACAGAAGGCAAGTAAGACACAGAAGTGCTTACGGATATATAGACAGCAGCGAAGCCAGAGAGCGTTGCATGCTGGGATGGAAATGTTTTCCTGAGGGGGAGAAAGGGGGAGAGTTAGGTGTGAAAGAGTGAAAGCAGAGAGAAAGAGATTCACAACAAAAAAAAAAAAGGTTTTGCAAACACAGGCTGTGTGGGTCGCGAGTGTGTTCGGTGCCTCTTGAATAAAAAACCTGGATATAAAGCTGTCGCAGCCGCTTGCTTTGTTTGCCACGTCTGGATCGCGTTTGACATTAAAACCACTGCGCCTGCCCGACACTGTTAGTCAAACTGAGCATGTGTCCTTGGATGTGAGCATTAATAAACACAAACAGAACACCGCGGGGGCATTAGTGGGGAACATCAGGGGTGAGTGACTGAGTTGCGGTCAAAGTAATCAGTAATTTAGAGTTTAGAAAGCTGAAGCACAGGCTCTCATTTAATCTGCCTTGTGAAGTTGCTCTTGGCGTGGGTGCATTCATCCTTGCCACTTCGGCTGCGGTATTTACCTTCTCCCACTCCCTTAAACCTGTGTTTAAGTACCCCTTTTATGTCTGTCTGTCTTTGTGAATACTGCAAGAGTTTGAGACCTTCAAGGTGAGAACATTTTGGAAAGTTTTCGGCTGATTCTTACTTTTGTCAAAGGTCTGTTCGAGGGTTGGTTTTATGCCTCAGGTTAGAGTTACAGATATATGCAGAAGTTTATGCTGAATGTTCGGGGTTGCGATTGCAAAAGCAGAAGTTCGACATTTGGGAAATACGCATATTGGCTTTCTTTACTGAGAGGTGGATGAGAAGATTTATACCACTCCTGTATTTGTTCATTCAGTCCAAGGCTACAGCCAGCAGCCGGTTAGCTTAGCTTAGCATAAAGCCTGGGAACAGGGGAACGGCTGGCCTGGCTCTGTTGGTGCAGTAACTTCCTGAAGTCTTGGCTGGATTCCCAGGGACTGCTTCCGGCCAACAAATAGTACAACCTCTCCTAAAAAGGCCACACGAGCAGCGACAGCCCAGACACACCAAACAACTAGCGGCAATCAAGCTCGACTGTTGCATCGCCTCATGTTGCCTGTGTCTCCGTGAAGATGCACTTGAACACGCCGCAAAGACTACAGCTGACCGCAGTCTGGCTTGTGTGTTCCACGCCTGCATGAGAGGAAAAACCTCTCCATAGAGGTTGCGGTGGTCTGTATTTATTATTCAAAAAAGGGATAGCCCGGGTAAACAAACCACTGTCATGATCAAGCAACATTTGTCATTTTCCCACCACTCTTGCTAATGTAGCTATTTCTCATCAAGAATATGTCAGATTAAAAAGCTGCAAATGGCACTGATGAAGAGGTGAAGGTGAGAAATAACGATAAACTGCAGTAAATTGGTGAAATAACGGGGAAAGGCTCTTGGACTTGCCCTTTTCCCTTCCATTTCTCTTTGTGTGGACTGATTTGCTTAGCTGAACAGCCAATCAGAAGTGATTTCTCTTACGGGCGGGGTCCACCACCGATTCTACATGTTCATTTCACCCAAAGTAGCTGCTGACGAGGGCCCATGTGTGTCAGGGGTTACGACGATGATGACAAGCCATTATCCCCATATGGGCTATATTTACCTGTAATCCCTCCTGTCTGCATGCGCTTATCATGCCTGGCTAAAACACATATGCTGTTGCTGTAGCTTGTTTGTCTGACCTATGCATCAATGCTAACACATACGGCACAACAGGGAACATGTAGGGGCATCGTAAGCCTCGTCATACAGAAAAACGGCATATCGTGAATAAGCAAAAGGTTGAATTATTTTTAAAAAATCCAACTGTTGCAACAACAATTTGACTCCTCCGCTGCTTTTAATCTCTTGTAATCCTCTTCAAATGCAAATGAGTTTTGATGATTCCTCACCTTGTGGTTTAGTGACGCGTGGCGGCAACATACAGAATACGGTGCAAACCGCAGTAAATCCTTTTTTTATCGTTGAAACTCAGTATGTTGGATAGATGCATCTGATTGAGCAGAGAGTCAGCTGCGGGAGTGTGTACAATATTATGGTCCTGTGCTTCAGCTTGCAATTTAATGGCATGAAAGCAGCAGAGCTAGAGAGCTGAGGGGCATATGAGTAAAATCCTGCACAAATAAACTGAGCTTTTATTGTGATGAATGCACTTTATCTGTATGCAGGGATGAAACTTTTCGAAACCGGGGCAGATGGAGACTCCTTTTCATCTGGCTCTGAGCGCACGCCCGTGTCTTACCTGGCGGACATGATGGCGTACTGGTCTTTCCCCATGCAGATGTCCCGCGTGACGTAGGCGTTGTTGTCACATGACACTCCCGGGGCCGTGTAATTGGGCTGGCAGACGGTGAGGAAGAAAGGGGCGTGGTAACCGGTAGCTAACTGGATGACATCTGTCACCAGGGCTGTTGCCAGGAGACCGAACACATGAACACCTGAGGGAGAAGGAGAGAGAGAGCGACGGGAGGTAGAGATGTTGAAGAAGCAGCCTTGGTAAATGAACTGAAGGCCCCCGGTGACTTTGTGACATTGAGCCGCTTGCTTGTGAACACCTGCGAGTGGAAAACAACGTTGAGCTTGCTTCCAGCGACCTGAGGTGACACCACCAGCACTCAGTTTGTCACAATGTGAAGCCTTTTCCGCAGACAGTCAAATTTGGCAAGGTGAATTAATTACTCTTTCTCACTTCAAAGCTCAAAGTCGGCCTTAAGATATTTCCCGCGGAGCATTATATCATCCCCGTTTCGTTTTTTTTTAAGCCGCCCTTCACTTAATGCATGTAATTAGCTTATTTTGCCTCCTCTTTAAAGCGGAATCAGGTTGGGGGATCAGCCAGTAAGTGGAACAATTTGTCTGAGCCAAAACCGATTTCCATCTCATAAACAACAGCACTTTGTTCTCTCGCCACTGACGGCAGGTAGTTCTTCACAAGTGTTAACGCCATTAGTGACGCGGGGCCAGATCCGATATATCTGGGGACGTGTTGATCCTCCATAACTTTGAAGGATTAGTCCCTCCGTCATATGGCCGCGTATGTATAATTCATTTCATTTACCTGGACGCCACTGGCATGAAGAAAAAGCAGGCATGAAACACAAACGCTTGAAGTGAAAAAAACTGCCTCTGCCATCACAGTGATGCAGTCACCATTTCACTTAAAAGACATCAGGATTCACTTCAGCG
Source organism: Acanthopagrus latus (assembly GCF_904848185.1). NCBI lineage: Eukaryota > Metazoa > Chordata > Actinopteri > Spariformes > Sparidae > Acanthopagrus > Acanthopagrus latus. The sequence continues at coordinate 7,466,800 of NC_051054.1, read as the reverse complement.
AAGATGGTTTGTTTAGTGCCACGTGATAAAAATGCTATTTATACATCGGCCTCTAAATCACCAACAGAATACGCATAGATGAAAATAATGCTGTTTGACAAACCATGTGGTTAATGAGACCTTCCAGAAGAAGAACCCCCCGGGGCGAGCTCCTCCACAGCTAAAGCAACACATCCTGTCCAAGTTTTCTTAAGCAAACCCTGAACCCTATTCACGCACCGAACAAACAACAACTGTGGATTAGAAAATGACCATAATTCCCAATACTCCCCTAAAAAACAGAAACGGAGAAAAGGGTTGTTAGTTGGACGTACCAACGAAGCGCACGGTTCTGCGTAGGAAGGAGTTGAAGCTGCAGCCTCCAGCGTTGATGCTGCTCTCCGACTTGGGACACGTCTTCAGTTTGGATTGCATACAGTACATCAGGCCCTCCCCCATCATAATCTATAGATGGAGGGAGAAAAGTGGGTAAGAGGTGAGAGAGAGACAAAGAGAAATACACATTTTCTGTCATGTATGACACGCTGTGAGGTAGAACAAGGAAGCGAACAACCAAAGATGGAGACCAAAATGGAAAAAGGCCGCTAAACTGCTATTAATGTCAAACATCCATTGCTGATCGTGATCTGTGGTGAGAGGAAGCTGGCGGAGCGGGAGAACGGACGCAGGGCGCAATCGAATAGTGATCACTTCCAATCAGAGTGATAGATGAGCGCTAGAGAGGTGTGCTCACTTCCATGCCGCTGATGGATTAGTAGTGTGTGAGTAGGTGTGTGTGGGACTGCGAGCATATTGATTTGGGAGGGGCCTGTGTTGTGTGTGTGTATTGGAATGCCAGGTGTGTATTTATCAATGTGTCCATTGATTTTGGATTCCAGAGGGGAGATTGAATTTGCTTTGGGAGTGTTTGAGAAGCTGTACCTTTGCATATCTGTGCATGTCTGTGTCTGAACAGTTTCTGTTTGATGTACGTGTGTTGGGCGCTGAGCCCAAAACCCCCAAGACACACATTAGATCGCTGATCCTCTGAGAGTCTCCGTGGAGAAGATTTTATCCTTGTGACTCGAGTACGGGAAGATTTTATGGCACTGGCTGACATTTTTACATGAACAATGGATTGCTCGGTGACAACCCCACAAGGAGTTACAACTCTCATTCCGGTTCTCAGCAGTAGCATCGGTTTTTGTAGGGATAAAATATCAGACATTTGGTGAGGACAAGCTTGCTGAAAAGGCAAACACCCAGCAACTAAAGATCAAGATAGTTGTCTTCAGGAGTGGGAGGAGACCAAAACAGAGATAAAAGCAGAGCGGATATTAGACTTTGATTCATGGTGGCCTGAAGAATTCAGTTCATCCATTCACAAGTGAGCAGAAATGACTCAGGTTTGCTAAATCGACAAAATGAAAATATTATTGTCACAGTCTTGTTTCTTTGTTAGCAGGAAAGCCTTGCATCCTATTATCCTATGCAAGATTTCAGGAGAGGTTTTGTTCCATAGATAGCAATTAATTTAACTAAGCGTGTCCACAATCACCATTCAGACACCTTAAAACTAAATATGTTCTTTTTCTGGGCAACAAGAATAAAAAATAGCACAGTTTCTCCCCAAAAATCTAGGTATTACTTAAAGGCGCAGTAGGCAATTCAGGACAAAGATAGCTGATTGGTCAGCCTCACTCTCCATGACTGCTTTCATGCACAGCCCGGCCACCAAAACAAAGACTAGAGGAGCTTGGATTACATCACACACAGAGGGTGTGTCACTTCATTTTCTCTCAGGACGCCATTACAGTGTATATCCTAGTGTATAGTGTTCTCATGTGCGTGCGATGGAGTTACCGACGCTGCGGGTCCAGCGAAGGCCAAACTCAGCAGCATCAACAGAGGGATGAGCTCGTCGCCCGTCTCCACGTAGGGCATGGAGAGGTCACGGTCGTAGCAACGGTAGCCCACCATCGCGGGGGACAGCACATCTGTCAGCTCCAGGAAATACAGGGACACCAAGGAGGACAGGACGATGGGGAGCTAGGCGGGCATATGCACACACACACACACACACACACACACACACATGCACAAGGACAAGGACAAAGAAAAGAGCGACCTGCATTTAATATTTGCTTGGAGAGTGGTGATTCATCCAGTGTTTTATCTCAATACACACACACACACACACTGGGGTAGAGAAGTGACTGCACCAAAATGTTTGTGGAGTGAATCAAACTCAATAAAGGTCAGATGCATTCAGGTACAATCAACATAAAAACACACAGTTAGAGAGAGTGATTCAGCTTCTGATCAATTCAGTAAATGCAGTGAGTCGTGTCGACCCGGTTCTAGCATATATTAAAAAAAAAAGAAAAGGTGATTTATCAATGCATCTGATCTCTCTCTCTCTCTCTCTCTCTCTCTACACTTACCTCTACAAAGTAAAAGCACGGCAGCAGCGTCATGCTGTCTTTGGGCGGTTTCTTCTTGGCCTTGTTTTTGGGGGACGTCATCTTGGGGTGGGGCCAGTCACAGCCTGTTGGGGTAACAGATTGCAAAGAGATGTCAGAGAGGAGTTTCAGAGCGCTTTCAGAGACTTCCCGCTATCCATCATGTGTCTGAAAGCATCAAAAAAAAAGATGTTGAAACTGCTGCCAGGCCTTGACTCTACTGATGAATGAAACATAGGCTCAAAGAAAAAAAAAAGTTTTCAAACGCTGGCTGAGCCTGAGAGGTTTCTTTTTATTGTGCACATTGAGCTTGAATACCAAGACCTTGTTAATAAAAAAGGAAATCAATTAGTTCTGAACAATTTTGTGTAGTGAAAGTGTGTTTCTTTTGAGATTTTGCACACACATACAGACACACTAACCAGCCCTATAAATGCCTCATTTAATGACCACACTTTGATTTTCACACGTTTGCACGAAGAGACAGAGAATCACACAAACAGTCATAAAGTCATATTGAAAAAAAAGATTAAATTCTAATTAAAAGGAGGATTTTGAATTACTGGAATGAATCCTCCAAACGGCTGTTACACACTGAATTAATCTTCCAGCACGTCCCCGACGCAGACATACACACTTGCATCTCCTGCTATCAGTAACCTGTAGGCGATCACAAGGCCTCTGAGAGGAGTCAGAGCCGAGGGGCCCGAATGGAAAACCAAACAGAGTTAAATATTTACAGCTCCCCTATTTCTGCCCGTCTTTCTATCTCCGTCCTCTACCCACTTTCATCCATCTCCATCGCTCAGTCCTGGCCTCTTTACCTCTCCCACCTCTCCGCGTCCCATTTTTACTTATCATTCTCTCTATCTCCTTCCATCTATCCAATCCCACTCCAACCAATCTCCCCTTCATTTTTTTACACTTGACTTCCCTTATTCCTTTACCTCTAGTTCCCCATCTTTAACTCCTTTTCTATCAGCATCTGCTGTTATTCTGACAGCCTGTGTTTAATCAGTATGGATCATTCAGCTGAAACTGCATTCTAGTCAACATGCAGATTCGGTTTGGGCGCGTGACTCCAAAAACCACACAATGCCACCTGGCGCGCTTTGGGTCATGGACCTGCTGATCCGACTAAAATAAATTGCAGCATTTAGAAGTTGCCTAAGCGGAAAGTTCAACTCTCAAGCAATTGTGTAAATGTGATTTTCACCTTGTTTGTGAGTGAAACATGCTGGGCTCGACAATTCATGTTGCGGGGCTGTTTTCTTACCACTGAACTGAACACAGCTAACAGTGTTGTCACTCAAAAGGAAGCGTAAATCTCGGCTCATGTTGAGCATAGTTGGCCGGCGTCATGTGCAGAAGGACATGTAGATTTTTTTGCCACCAGTACGATTACATTCAAGAAAAGGGAGACATCTCCAGAGCCGATTATCTCCAAAAGTCGGCGACTACAGATAAGATGGAAATTATTTCTGATTTTGGGGTGCACTGTTCCTTTAAGATAGCTTGATCATAGGCAGTAGATCTGCTTGCCTTCCCTCATTTCTCTGTCACCTGCCCTTTCCCATCTCCATTTTTGTCTACTTGCAGCACGTCTGCAAACCCCCGACTTGACTTTTTTCCACCTGTCCACACCGTTCCCTCCTCTCGCCTGCTGTCCATCTGTCTCAGCACCTCTCTCCCTTTTATCTCCTCTCTCCCCTTTCTGTCTGTTTCCCTCTCTTTTCTCTCCGAGATAAGAGGGCCTGACCCTGAGGCGATGTGAGGCACAGAGAATCAAAGACTTCTCCAGTCTAATTTCCATGACCGCTAGAAATGAAGAGGAGAGGAGATGAGGATGGAGGAGAGAGGAGAGGAGAACAGGAGAGGAGCGGGGACAAGTTGGGAGATCAAAGAAATAAAGAAGAATGATAACAAAAAGAAAAAATAAGTCTTGAATCGAAATGCAGCTGGAGTTTGGTTTGCGTACGTCTGGTGGATGTGCATGTCTGGCGGTGCTAGTGGGGGGAAGTGGGACGGGTGGTGGTGTTGGTGGTGGGGGGTGAGGATCAGAGACGGGTGTGTGTGTGTGTGTGTGTGTGGGGGGGGGGTGTATTGGGATGGATGGATTCCAGTGTAGCTGAAAGCAGCTTAGGAAGACGCAGGGCCCTGGGTCTCACTCTCCCAACCGCTTGGTCTCGGTGACCTACTCCAGTCACCACTTAAACCTCACCCTAACACACACAACCACACACACACACAAAATGAGCCTCTTTACTGAAGAAAGAGGCTCGTTTATCTGTCACACCAGCGTTTGTCCTCTGGGGCATGGCATATATGTATGTCTGTGTGTGTGTGTGTGTGTGTTTGTGAGACTGCAAAGCATGTGTACTCTGCTAGCTGCAGTGTGCTCGCAAACATCACATTAGCGTTCACATGTGTGCATAGTCTAGAGCAAAGTGTGCACAATCGCGTGGTGTGAGTGGGGGGTTGTTTAGCCTGCGGTGGACGGAAACAGCATGTCAGACGGCGAGGGAGATATAAGACTCTGTGACTACCAAACAGGGGAGCGGTGGAGAGTGGGAGTGAGGTTGTTAGAGGCAGACACCAGTATGGACTAGCAGTGTAGGAAGGGTTTGCACAGTACAGTGTAGCGCAGTGAGTTTCGATTGTGGTGGTATGGTGGAGTATTACTACCAACACCAAGGATGTTACATTTTGTTGGTTTGTAACCAGGATTACACAAAAACTACTGAACAGATTTTCATGAAACTTGGATGGAGGATGAGTCTCTGCACAGAATAGACCCGAGTGACTTTTGGTGTGGATCCGGATAAAATGATGCACAGGGCGTTTTTCAACATTTTCGTTAATTTCTCAGAGGGTATTGCATGGATATTGATTAAGAGAAACTTAAACATTTACGTTGCTGCTACCTATGTGTTATTACAGTTAAGTTGTTTTGGGTGGTTTAAAATGTAGAGTGTTACAGTGTGAGTGAGTTTGATATTGGATCTAGTTTGGTTGAATCAAAAGGGACAGTTCAGCCTTGGTGGAAGTATGGGCTTTACTGAGTGCCATTCTAGTGTATGTATTGTAAAGATAAATTCAAGGAAAAACCAGACATCAAAAAGTGCAGGGCCACCATCATTCTTCCAAAAGTTAATGGAGGAAGCCCGATCTGCATTAGATGTTCAACTGATTTAAGATCTGCTGACTCATCTGGCGACCCCTGCAAATTAACTTGTGACCCCCTGAAGCATCGAGACCCCTAGTTTAAGAACCAGTGCTGTATATTAAAGCATTTACTGTACACTTTAGTCGATCTAATGACACGCTGGAGCATAAAGCACTGCATGGCACGGAGCTGAAACAATCAACCAATCGATAAGCCCCGAATTGGAAATCAATCAGCAGCTGTTTAGATAACATCACCCTGTTCTCAAATGAAGGGTTTCGCTGCTGTACTTTGTATCACGTGACAGTAAATTTGATCTCATCGGGTGACATTTGAAGGCATCGCCACGGCCCCACAGTCTGTGATCTCATTCTCAGATTGATCAATACACTGAGAGTCCACTGGTGCAGCAGCGTGGCTCGATAAAGTCGAGTGTTTGAACTTTAGGGGAGATTTTAAAAGGAGGAAACATTTCAATCACATTTATTATGCATGTTACTCAAAAAGCACTTTTTTCTGTCCGTCTGTGAGGTTGTGCAATTCTAATTAGCATGTTTTCATGAATGTATTAAAAAAAACTGTGTTTAATGTAATCACGCCTGAGGATAACTGACAGTCCTATTTCCGTAACATCAATCTGAATGTGAATTTTGCCAGATTAGAGCAAGAGAGCACCCAATATCTGACATAAGAAAAACATACTGGTTGATCAGACATAGGTCTGCTTCTGTATGAGCACAAATATGTACAGAATTTACCATATTATCATGTAGTGTAGTATCATATAGTTGAGCCTGACTGATATACTGGTTGGCCAAGAGTGGCCTATCACAGCAGTATTGGTGTATATTTTGTCCAACATGTGCTGATATGAAAACTTTTGTTTTTCCCCCCCCCAGAACGTTATGCAGACTAGCATGTCTGGGCTACTTTGTAATGATTCAGCAAAGTTTATTGTTTAGCTGAGCCTCTATTATGTATGTTATTTTTATCACAAGCATGTATTTTATGTGTATATTATGTGACTAGAAGAACACCGGCCCATATGTCCTTACTGGAATTTCTTGACTCCCTAATGTCAGTATCAATCCCAAAAAATCCAATATCCGTCGGGGCTCTATAAGACACTGGTGATATGGATCCATGGGGTCCCAACAGGCCATTGACTAAAGATTAAATGCACAGAATGCACAGTGTAAAGTCACCACTCTTTTATGAGACAAAAACATGAACTTGAAACTGGAAGAACGAGGGCGAACATAATGTCAGCGTACATTTAAAAAAAAAAAAAAAATCCATTTGCAATCCACTCATGCATCCACTCTGAGAAAGTTACAGTGCTAGCTTGCAAAGCCTTGTCCACTGCAGGGGCCTTCACCCACAACCACAGAGACATAAAGGGCCATATGCTCTGCCTGATGTGTAGGAGGGTTTACACAACTCATCACCTGGCTTCATATGGAAGAAAAACAGCTCATCCCTCAGTTAAACCGCCATTAATCCCCCAAGAATATAAATGGGGAAAAAAAAACCAGATGCATGAAAATGGATAGTGATGGTTGCATCTTTCCTTGAGTCTGCACATCTGAACATGCGATTTGCTTTAACGGCAGTTTGTTTTTTTTCTTCTCACGGTTATAGTTCTAGACTCTGAGCAGCCTACAATATGAAATGGAGACGCAGTAAAATAAACAGAAGCTATTGATAACAAAGCTCCTCCACAAGCGCAAATCAGCAGATTGCGTGTGAGATCATCAATTATGGAAACGTGAAAACCATGTGCTGAGAGGAGCGCTGGGTTTTGGATGGATGCATACATGCAGGGGGAGAGAGGGCGGAGGGGAGCCGCGGTAGTAAGCTGGACGAGCCTGAACACTCACCTCTGTCCCGGGGGCTCCGCGAATTCACCGAGTCCCGTCGCCCCCTTCCCCCGCGGCGTGGTCGTGCGTGCTGCTCCAGCTTTGCGGTTGCACGGGTCCCCCCCTACCCCCCTTTTTTTAATCCATCTCCGGCGTCTCCCGAGTCAACCCCGAAAATTCAAAATACCTCCTCACTTAGAAAAAAGAAAAAAGAAAAAAAGAATCACAGAGCGCTCCGGTGTGAGGCTATTCTGGGAGCACAGAAGGACACCGGGAGAGGGAGTGAATATGGGGAGACCTATAGAGGAGAAGCAGGGATGGCGAGAGAGAGGAGAGAGGAGGAGAGGGTTGCTGATGGTGGAAAGTCCAATTTGCGGCACTTGCGTCCCCCTCCTGTTCTGTTCCCCGGCTTTGGATAAGTGAGAGATTCACGTGCGTCCGGCCCGGTTCCTCCCCTCCACTTTGCACCTGCAGGTCCTCCCAATTTTCCCCCGTTGAAGTGAATCACACGGATGTATTCTAAATCCCATCCACCTGCACAAAAAAAAACGCTTTTTTTGGTGTTGTTTTCACATGCAAGGCATCCGTCACACGGTTTTTCGGGTACGCAGTCAGCTTCACGGCGCGCACACACACATACACACACACAAAGGCACGGGGGCCGAGCGGGGCTGTGGAGGAGGAGGGAGGGAGGGAGGAGGAGGAGGTGGGGTGTACAGGGGGAGGAGAGAGTGTGGTGTGTGCGCTTAGGGTGGGGGGAGGAGACAGTCTGGTCCACACACACACACACACACACACACACACTCCTCTCCTCCTTTCCCTGCTGAATTCCTGTTTCGGGGCTACCGCCGTGAGACAAAGAGGGGAGATTTTGGAATGTGTGTGCGAGCGTAGTAAACGCGGACTCTGTGCGCATGTGTGCGTAAAGGAGAGCAGGGAAGGGGCGCGCGCGTGTGTGTGTGTGTGTATGTGTGTGTGGAGATAACCTCTCATCTGGAAAGCAACAGCCAATTTCACTGCAATTACAATATTAGGCTCAGCATCAGTCACGCCTCGCGCTTCTCTGAAATGCCATCAGATTGGTGCGCGTGCGTGAGTGCGCGTGTGATCCTCACCTCACCTTCCTCCATCCAGGGCTCACACGCCCCTGCCTTTGTTTACGCTAACAGGGTGTGGCAGGAGTCTGACCACTGTGGTGCATTTGAACCCCCCCTCAAAACCCCCAACCCCCCCTCCTCCTCCCGGGAGGATCCGGTGCGGAGCTCGAGTACACGCGCGCACCACGCAACCGCGCAATGGCCCCGCACTCACGCCGGGAGTCAACACACACACACACACACACACACACACACACACACACACACACACACACACACAGACACCTTCGCGATGCACTACTGACTCATCATGAATGACATTGCGGCAATTAACATCAAAGATTGCCTGCACGCCTTGTGTGCGTGTTCGTGCGTGCGTGTGCGTGTGTGTGGACGTGCGCCTCAGTGGTTGCTGTTTCAGATCTATATCTCCTCCTCCCACAGTTATCAATTCTTAATGGGGCTTAAAGCTGAACTTAAAACGTCCATTCTTCTCCCACGTTTTCTTCTTCTCCTGCAACTCAGTGCTGTGACATATTTAGGGACACTTGCAAGCCTGTGTTAATATCTGTGCAGGCTAATTTGAAGGGGGGGAGTCGCCTGCTGACCAGCCTCCAATGGTTTTTACACTCATTCAGATATTCGCAACACCCTCCCTTCTCTCTCTCTCTCCTCTCTCTCTCCCCCCTGTCTCTCTCAATCTCTGTCGTTTTGGCTCTGTGTCCCGGCTTGGTGCTGGATGAATGGGGGCGCCCCATTTAGTGTTGATCCTGTCTCCGGTTGCCAGGGAGTTTCTCTGGTTCTCATGGGGTCCTCCCTCGTCTGCGACTCCCCCTCTCCTGTTCCCTGCCCGAAACCCCCCACCCCAGACATCCTCACACACACACACACATGCATACAGCCAACACGGCAATAATACCCAAAGGGTTGGTCACAGCTGGCAGGGGCTAATAAACTCATCACTCACTGTGCCTGGATCCTATTTACCTACTAGACAAAGCCCTATACAGAGGGAGGGAGGGAGGCATGTGAGGTGGAGGTGGATGAACACCCTCCTCTGCCTCCCACAGGCTCCTCACACTCCTCTCAACATGTTCAATTCGGTCACAGTTACAGCACATCTGAGATGCAGAAATCACCGCACTTGTATTTCCTTTAATGCAGAGTTGGTGCAAAATCAGCACTCTTTACTACAACCCCAGTTGGATGGTAATTGATTGCCGGGAGGGGAAAGTACATCGGGGATTCTTAAGTTTGATTAAAATTCTTCTTGACTGCTGTTCACACATGTGACCCAATTATTTCTTCCACGGAAAAAAAAAAAGGCAGACCATCTCCATTCAGACACACACTTGGAAATGTGGGTTTCCCTTTGGGACAGTTAAGATAAAGTTAAAGTGTCTGCATGTGCACACCCACACGCAGACACCCACCCACACATTCGTTACGGCTACGAGTGAACGAGGGCTGATGCAGGAGTGGGCGTTCATGCAGGGACACACATGTGCATACACAGTAATGCAGGCTTCAAGGCTGAGGCTGTGAAAGGTAAGCATGGTAACACTTTCTATGTCTTTAATGCATTATAGCACACTATGGACAAGCTCATGATGCGTTATAACGCACCTATAACACTGAATAATCGTTGTTTTAAGTGCTCATGAGTTTTAAAAATGCTTTAAAACAATAATCTTGCTTTACAACAATGCATTATAATGCATTATAAACATACTTGCATTACAATGAAACTAATTCATGGAATAATAACAGTTCTATGTTTTATGCTTTTTAACACTAATCATGGCTCATTATGATGATTATTTATTATAAAGCATGTTGAACATACTGCATTATAATGCACCTATAACACTAAATAATCATAGCTTTAAGCACTCACATAAACGTTAATAATGAACAATCTTGGCACTGACACCTATAATGCATCATAACACAACATGAACATTCTAATAATGCATTATAACGTGCCTGTAACACTGTATATTCATAGTTTTTTAAGCACTTGTGAGGATTCATAAAGCTTTTTAACAATAATCATGACTTCTTATTATGCTTATATGGATTTAAAGCATTTTCAGGCATCATCAACATGCCTGTAATACATTATAATGTACATTTATCACTGTACAATCATAGTTTTAAGCACTCATGAGTGTTCATAATGCTTTAAAATGTAACTCGTTATGATGCTGGTGTGTATTATGCATTAAACATACTCTTAAAATGTGTAATAGTGTGCCTATAGTTATTTACAATCACAAATTCTTCATATAAAACAAGTTATAATATATAACAAGGCATTATAATGACTTTAAAGGTCAAGTGTCAGTGATTCATGTTTGCTGGTCACTCACTATTTTCACAAACAGTGCTCGGAATGATCCATTACACTTGTGTTTGCATTGCATTATAGACTTATATGATTATGCTTTATGACTAATATCATATGGTGCTGTGGCCACGTAACACATTATAAGTATGTTCATAATGCGTCACAGTGCATTACAGACGGGGGCATAGGGTTTGCATGAAAGCGTCTGATATAGGTGAATGTCTGCCTGCGGACACATTCACTCGTCCATCTGTGAAAGCCCACACAACCTTCCCATTGGATTCCGATTGATTTTCTTTATGCACCCGGACACCTGACAGAGAGCTCTTTGTTTGGCTTATTGCGAGGCGAATCCGAGCGCGTGCGAGTGCAGAGAAACACGTGATTGATTGGCTTCATCACGGCGCGATCATCCTCACTTCATACAGTCTGGTCGATGCACCGGCACTAAATCATCAGCATGCGACTCCCATCTCTCTCTCTCTCTCTGTCTCTCTCTCTCTCTCTCTCTCTCTCTCTCTCTCGCTCTCTCATCCTCTTCAAACATCCCACATGCTGTTAGCACTCATCTGTGCTGAAGACTGATATTTTGTGGAATCAATTTCTCCCTTTACCTTACACTTGTCAGGTGTCAGGTTTCATATAGGCTCTCGCCTTTTCTCTGCAAGATGGTGAAGGGGTTTTTAAGGACTATTAATGTGGTTAAGAAAACGTGCCCCTGCGACGTGGAGTACGAGGGTTTGAAAAAAAAAATAAAAAAATCAATCCAGATGAAATGTGTAGCTGTGAGTTCTGCCTGTGTTTTGCAGGCCGCCGCGTCACGGGGGTGAGTCGAGTGTGACTGGATGGCAAACGCGCGTATGCACACATGGACGCGTCGCTCATCTCCGTGATAAAGCGACGCACGTCTCCATTACACCGAAACTGCAAACATCCCCCGATGTGAATTCTCTGCACACTCACACTCCGCACTCATGGGACTGCTTCAAGTGCCTCTGTGTGGCTGAAAGCTGTCATTACACGCGGGTTAAACAATGGCATTATATACTCCCAGATGGAGTAGTGCTGCTTAAAGCCTCCTAAGTGGCCTCAGGAAAAAAAAACAAAAAAAACACACACACACACACACACACACACACACACAGGCTGTTTCTTGAGAAAGTCTCACACTGTACTCCGACTGGACTTGTGTCTGGTTATTATAGTGGGTATCGCTCTACGAGGACGGACTTTCAGTCAAACGTGATAAAATAATTGAGGCAGGGCTTATTCGGGCTGTTCAAGTTTTTAGAAGTCTTCTGACAAGATAAAAACCGTAATCTTCTGCAAGTCCCTCGTAGATCAATTGCTCAAGTGCTCTACGGCGACACTCAGGTTTACTCATTCGAGGCAGATAGCTGAGCACCACGGCAGCCTGCGTGGCACCCTGCATGTTCCGAATACATTGTCCCAGTCTGTCACATCTTTATCTCATCCCGCCTCCAATTACAAGAGATAGTCACAGGTCGCCGACTTTGCTTTAGAGCGTCAACGGCTTTTCATTTTTCCTCACCGGAGTAACGTTACACCTTTATCAGGCAACACAATGCGAGCGCCGACACACGAGCGCGGAGAGTTTGCCCTTTAGAAGCTGCTCCACACAGGCTCCCGAGCTTGTTAACAAATGGCTCCTACATTAGTGATGCAGCCCTGGTTTTGAAGTGAGGCTTGTGAGGCCAGGTACACTTTCACACAGTGGTTACCAAAGGAAGGCTGGGGGTGGCGAGCCGAACAAAGCCGAGACAAAGACAAGAAAGTATGACAAACCTGAGCTCGCCCTCGGCCTCCCCGGTATGGTGGGTGCTGAAGGGAGACGACAGTGTGTTGTGTGTCTGTACGAACAACCAGAGAACAACTCACACGAAAATGTGTAATAGCCACCTTGGTCCAAACGCAGTCGTTTCATAATAATGCCTCTTAAATTGTGAGACGTCTACATTTTCCAACAGGGTCACTTTACTAAACTTCTGCTACACGGTAAAACTTAAAGATGCACGATTCAGTGTCACATCTGATGCTTCCACCGTGAAGGTGACCCGTTCCTTATTTAGTTTTCAGTCACGCTGAAGCTTCAGCTCTGCACTGAATACTGACAATGCTTAAGACGTTTTCTACTAGAGATGTGCAGGAGGGGTCTCACGGTCGAGCACTTCTCACAGCTGCCCCAAGTGCTGAACAGATGAGGTGCAAAGGTCTCACATTTACAGACCGAATGAACAATCATCCTTAACAAGCAACAGGTGTGAGGAGGCAAGTCTGAAACCCCTTAACACACCCACCGTAACATTAAAAGCTCCATACTTATGACAAATATCATATAACAAACGTAGAGTAAAATTATTCAGAAGACTAGAGAAATATGTTGCACATGAACAACATGGGCTGTTTTAGATCTGCAAACTACTACATGTTGATGCGTTCTGGTTTTATTTATCTCAGGTAACTATATTCCTTTGTCTTCAGCTGTTCAGTCCTCCTTCTTTTCTGTCCCTTTAAGGACCTGCAGATGTGTCGGGACTGGCTCCTCTCACACCTGCTCCTCCTTAACCACTGAGGCTCATCCAGTGTAAGAGCTGGTGTCGAGCCAGGCGCTCTACTTAGCACCTCTGATGAACTGAGAAGTTAAAAGTGCTGTTCGCCCACACATTTGCCCAAGATGCACTTTAATTAGCACTTTCTGGTAACAGATTTTATAATGGCGTTTGCAAAACGAACATTAAAACAACATTTGATCTGATGTAAATACAAATATGGAGTGAAATTACCGGATGAACTGATTTTAATTGCATTTGATCGGGACCAAAAGTGGCCCTGATAATGTGCCTTTGTGTAAAGGAAGGTTAAAGGTCAAAGCTTCAGGGGATTATAGTCAGTTTCCACTCAAAATGAGAAAATGCGAGTAAATAAGTATATAAATGTTTATTTCAAAACATGACAATGGTCATTATGATAAAATTCAATAATATGTCGATACAATTTTTTTTTATAAGGGGTAAATCTTTAAAAGTATTTGTTTAAATATCCAGTACCACAAGCTCTTTCTCTTTAATGAACCTAAAATATATTCTTTTTTTTTTTCTATCCTCTTAGACACCATGGCATGTGAACACAACCACTCCACACCACAGCAAAGTTTGGAAACGTCTAAATGTACATCAGTACCATCAGAAAAAAAGAAAAAAAAAGAAGAAAAGAAAAGAAAACTCAGTTCAGTTCCGTCTCGGTGATGTCGGTGTCTGTCTGTGTCTCAGACCAGTGGGCCGGTCAAAACTCCCAACACCTGTTTAAAAGTGACGGGAGACTTGCACGACAAGATTGAGTATCACAATACTGTTAGGTGACGTTGCATTGTATAGTGCTGGAGTGATTACTTTCCCCAGGTCCTCTGCTGCTGCTGCATGAAAGCCACAGAACACCTTCCATCTGTCATGTTTCCCTCATGAGTCAATCACTTACATTTATTTATGTAATTTGTCTTTTTTTTTTTTTTTTTTTTTTGCTGGAATAAAAACCTCAACCCAAAAACTCTTCATTGTCCATAGCCGCGGGAAGCAGGGACGCAGCTCCCTCTAGTGGTTGACTGAATGACTGAGACCCAACACAGTCAGCCCATAGCCCCCCACCCCCTCCTCCAACATGAGGCATGACACTTGCAACCAATTAATTTTAGTAGAAAACAAAAAACAAAAAAACCCCCAACTTTATCCGTGTGGAAAATGAAAAGCAAATTGAGTGTAAGTATACATCTATTGTAATGATTAAAACACAAAAAAAACCAAAACAACTTATCGGAGCTCACTGAGCTCTGCAGGAGGCGAGCTAATTGTAATTTTCCTTACTGTGTGAAATCGTGCACAACACAGCCACTGAGCACAAAATTGCTGCCAGACTCATTCGGCGATGAACGAATTCCAAATCAATGGCGTTTGTTTGCACGCCGGAGCCACAGTCCACGCAGATATGCAGCCGTTAGAGCTGCTCAGGGACTCTGTGGAATGACTGCGAGATTGTAACTTTGCTCTGTAGATTCTCGTGTCTCCATATAAAACACTGTCGGCGACAGCAGTTTAGAAGATGTAAACAATTTTGAACACCGACAGACACACATCTCTGACTCGTGTTTTCGGCACTGAATGACAGATAGATTCAAACTGTCTTGTACAGGAAAAAGGCTGGGAATCAAATTTAAAGGGTCCTGCACTGACTTAGTTTTAATCATGATTCATAAAGCAGGAGAGACTCACAAAAGCCGGATGGTAAAAAAAAGTTAACCCGACTTTTAATATCTGTGTGGGTCAAATTTCCCAATAGCCTTGCTCTACATAAGACTTGTTCAGTGGTGGAAGAAGTATCCGGATTCATTCCTTAAAAGTACTGATCCTACATTGTAAAAATATCTTGTTAGAATTAAATTGCCTGCACTGACATTGTTAAAGAATGGTGTAATAAAAAAAACCTACTTTGAATTACTCAATGCAGATTATCGCCCGTTCCGAATGATATTATCATGTATTATATCATTTCGTTATCATTGTTTTTGAGGAGAACCCCTGGACGTCTCTGGCCATGTTTGTGTGGGGTTTGTGCCTTATCATGACCAGATCATAAGAACACCTCTGTTACATCATAAAACAGAAATTGGACCTAAAGAAATCTAGAGTTTCAACATAATCTGTGGCTTGCAGAAACATACAGTGCCAACATTTATTCCATTTATCGGGCTGAGGAAAGCATTCTGAATAAAAATTTATTTCAAACCCACAGAAAACGTTACACTGCTGTTTTTAAAGTCTGATCAATACCCCTCATCACGACTAGTTAGCATTATGTGGACCACTGGAATTGCCCCATGTTTTGCCCATATGACAGAGACACGAGATATCAATGTGGACAAAACAATTTAAATGGCACACTACTTTAATTTAACCAAGCCGTAGTGGCCATAAAATGGGCCGGAGCTGTGTTATTTCCATTTCACTGCAGACACTATAACAAACTTTTTTCCATTAACGCAAATTTTCCTGGCTTAGCGTTCTGTTTTGTTTTTTATGGAGTCCATTAAATCAGAGGAAAATTACCATCTCAAAGCATCTGTTTGGAAACGGCTCTTTGCAAGGACATCTTTTCCAGTTTTGACACATTTTACGAGCACACATATTCCAAAATGGAGTTGTATTTTTTTTTTGGACACGGCGCTGTTGGTGCTGTGATGACGGAGGGACACACACACACACACACAGATATAAGGTATCAACACACAGGTTAGGTTTTATGGGATCTGTATCACTCATTTGTCACAGTTTTCCTCCTTTATCATTCACATTTTTGGGATAATCACTTGAATTACCTAAAATATATATATACATATATATATATTTTTGCATCTTTACCTCCTACTGTTCACACAGATGTTGCATGTGCCTTTTAAAAGAGTTTTACTGGCTGTTTTTGTCACATGGGGTTAACTTTCTGTGCTCTTCTTGCTAATGTCTGTGCTTGTCGGCCTCTCCGGCCAGTGTTACTGGCCCCTCTCTCATTCAGCTGAGGCTTTAGTTCGTCAGACAGCTGCGGTTGATGGTTCCTCATGCGAAACCACTGATCTCCTCAATTAGCACTGTGATTTGAGCATTGCCAGATGGCCTGATCTGGTCCTTGGGAGAGTGTATTAAGATTTTACTGGAATTATGTTTGCTTCGCCACAAAGATCACACTGCTTGTTTATGGTTTCATGAATAATGCAGACATTTTTTGCTAACTCTGAAACTGCAATTAAATGGGTTTTTAGTTGTAATTTTAAGCGAGTGTGGAAATAATTCGGAGTGTGAAAATTATTAGGTTGCAGTAAGTAATGGTGTGAGCTGAACATGTACTGTAGTTATTTTTCAGCAAGCATCCACTAAACTCAACCCCCACTCCAAGAAAAAAGCCATCTTCCCACGGCTATGCGAGCATCACCTGTATCAGAAACCTCACAGTCCAAAACACATCTTCAGAGAGACAATCAAGTCCCGCTGCTCACACTTGATTGGTTGGCTTGTGTCCTCTCCAGTGTGTTCAGAGTGCCTGATAGGCTAGCCTTCTGTCTGTCCAGGCTAGAAGTGTTTCGTGATTGGGCGGTTGTGTTTCCAGCGCCCAGCGATTGGTTGACTCGACTTCGCTCCAGACTGGTGGAAGTGCGCGATTGGACAGTCCTGACTCCCGTCAAAGTGTTGACAGCGCGCAGCTGGTTGGCTCTCCCCCTGTCCAAACTGTTCACTGTGTTTAATTGGCTGCTTCGCCCGTGCTCCAGAGTCACAGGACCGCCTGATTGGTTAACCTTCCCTGTCTGTTGATTGTTCAGGGTTTGCAGTTGGCTGGTCCTGTCTCTCTCGGGGAGTTTGGGCGGAGTGGAGCTACTTCTGTCTGTGTTAATAGTTTGTATCCTCTGTCTGTCCCGTTCCCTCTCCAGACTGGTATCCCTGCGCACGTGTCCACTCCTCTCTCTCTCCAGGCTGCTCTGGATCTCAGCTCTCCTGGCTAGAGCCTCTCTCAGCTGGGTGCGAAACGTCTCTATCTTCCCCTGCAGGTCCTGGAGCTCCCCCTCCCACATGCTGGTCTGAGAGGCCCTGCTGCCCAGGGGAGAGAGCACCAAGCCTGTGGAGGCCAGCGTGGATACGGGGCCCCCGTTGACGTGGAGGCTAATCTGCGGAGGGGAGGTGAAACCCCCCAGGCCCAGCCCCAGCCCTCCGAGGCCGAGCCCAGGGCGGCCGACCATACCCGGCCTGCCGCGCACTGAGGCGGTGTGTGTGCGCAGGCGGTAGCTGTGGAGGGTCTCCAGGTCGAAGTGCACACGTTTCTCCTTGGGCTCATGGGACGGCGAGGAGCTGCCGGTGTCCCCAGCTGTGGTGGAGGCATTGGCAGACGTGGGAGGAGACGGGGGAGGAGGCTGATGCTGTTTCCTGTGCAGGGTGCAGTTCTCTGAGATACAAGAGGAGGGGCTAGTGAAAGGGAGGAAAATCACAGCAAAGGGTATATATCCAGTCAGATGCTGTACAGTAGTATGCATGAATACATTGTCATATAAGAAAACTGCAAACACAAATATAGGCTGTATGTATGCAGGATAACATTTAATTGGTGCTATTGGTGTTATATACAAGTGTCATATCATTTTCTAATATCTTTACCAATAGATCCCTCTAAATCCTACATACTGGACCTTTAGGATCCACCATAAGTTTGTCTCTTCAAAAATCTCCATCTTATCAAGTGATTTTGTTCGTTATCAGGTCATCAAAGTGAAAAGTAACTCAGCAGCCGTTAAAAGTATGGCTATTTCAACCTGTGACTCACGCAAATTGGCTCTTTGTTGAAAGAAATAGTTTGACATTTTGGGGAACATGCTTGATTGTTTTCCTGCAGCGAGTTAGATAAGAAGATCGATGACGATCCGTGCCGTACAAATGAGGCCGTCGACAGCTCTATCACACATGGCCGAAATGCATTTTTCAACAAAACACCATGTAAAGACTGCACTCCACAGCTAGCCTCGGCTGAAGCTAACCTACAAACTTTTCCCTGACCTGTTTGATCTGACTGGAATTAATTCTGACGCTCCAGCAACCTGATAATTCTGTTTATTACATCACATTAACAAAGCAGTGTTACTGAATTACACTGAGAAAAACAATTATTATTTTTGTACAGTGCTTCTGGTTTTATCTGCCATCCTAAAAACAGCACAAGTGTAAGGTTTTACAGTTTATATAACAGCGTCTCACTTTGGCAGCCTTCAAACTTTTTCAGTAGTTACTGCTGTCTGCCTTTTGCAGGGCAGAGCTGCCGGGAACAGATTATAAAATCGGTTAATTGGGAAATTTTTGTTTTCCGTCTTTATGCTTAACTAAGCTTCACTGGCTGTACACGCATACTTAGTGTGATTTTCTCATCTTTCAGCAAGAAAATGTGTTTCCCCAAATATGTCAAATTATTCCTTTTTTGAATTTCCATGGATATGAGACAATATAATGATGCAGATCTTTGCACTGGTGAGGAGAAAGTGACCTTTGATACTGAAAGGCTCTCAAAATGTCTTTTATTTTGATGTGTTTAAATGTGTTCACTTGTTCTGGCTCTCGTGTAGGTGCACAAGTCTGTCGGTGACTTACTTTTCATCGAGGCCGGTCAGCTCCTTCCCGACGTCCTCATACGTGGTGTGGAGGGCTCTGTGAATCTTCTGTGGGACGAGGAGACGAAACACAAGGAAAAACCGATGATTAGAAAATGTGAAATCTGTTATCGCTTCATCTGCTCCGGAATAACTGGGCGGAGAATGAATTTGAATTTCCAAGAGCCGTTATTCTACCCAGTTGTGTGGAACATCTGGGGCAACTGCTCCCTCGCAAATCCTGCTGCGGTGCTCCCTCTGAATAATTTAATCAAATGATTGTAATTCAGTGAGAGGCAGTTCTTATTCCTGCTTAAACTTGTGAGAGAGGTTAAAGTGTCAGCTGCCGCGGCTCCCTGTGATTTAGTTACCCAAGTGATTTGGTTATACTGGAAAAGAAAAAGACTCCACACCAATCTAAAGTTACAAGGTGACTATGCCTCAATTTTTCTGAAGGAGGAAGAGAGATGTTAACTGGGATGCCGTCCTCTCAGATAGCTGAGCTGGTTCTGTGATGAATGCTGGAGGCTACCCGGGAGGGGTTGCCCTTTTTGGAAGGATGCAAACAAATGGGTGCCGTCTTGATATTCACACTGCTAGTTCCATTATTCACTCAACAGGATTGCCACGGGCAGCTCATTTGGTAAAAGCGAGAGTTTCATAAACAACAAGATATGACCTTTAAATCCCCAATTTGTGGTTCCTTTTGGTGTGCGATGTCGTGAAAACACACTAATTCTCCTGTGGGCTAATAGCAGAAGACGCCTCGGCAGAAGCTTATTTATTCATTCTCTTTACTCTTTTCTCTACAGAAATAACACATTTGAATTGCATCTTAACAAAACATCACACAACTATTTTGCAAAAGGAAAGGAATTTGAATAATAAGGTGCATTTGATGAGCTGCAGAAGACGCATCTAAACTCACTAGGAGTGGGAAAACAGTTAAATAAATGCACACATGTGGTCATGAACCAATTAATAAGGAACTGCCAAGCGTTTAATAACTTTTTACTTAATTAACTAATTAGCTTAAAATATTCAAGTTAATTTATGGATCACAATTAAGCCATTATTGAGTTAATTAACAGTACTTAATTAGCGTTAATACATTTAGCTTCAACTTAAAACTGTTTAGTTGAATTATGTCCCATTAAACATGATAGTTTTAGGGAATTTATTTTATTATCAGTGAGTGTTATTATGTGTTTCCAGCAGTAGAGGGCGCGTGTTACCTGCAGAATAACAGTTAGCTCCGGGGGTGAGGCTGCTGCTACAACAGGCGTATGCTAGTGTGTGTGTGAAAATCTCCTCTGTGTGTGTGTTTTTTTAGCATGTGCGGTAATGTGAGGATGACAGTTAGCCTTGAGCATCTTTTTGTGTGTTTGTGTGCTTTAGTGCATGACAGACTTTGTGTGTGTGTGTGTGTGAGAGAGAGAGAGAGAAAGCGAGTGTGTGTGAATCCATGCCACCACACACACCGTACTCATTCACTCACCTGGCTGGTGTGCAGCCAATACTGCAGCGTGTGCGTGCGCCTGAGGCGAGGGATGACCAGGTGATAGAAGGTGTGTTCACCTGCCAAGGTCAGCAAGGCTCCGCCCACCCCCATACACAACAGCACAAACAGGCCTGAAAAATGCTGGATCCCCATCTGTAGAGTCTGTGTGGGTGACGACGGGAAGAAGAACAGGGTTGGGGGAGTGACACAGATTGGTTAAGACTTAAGCTGACAGAGAGGGAAATACTGAGATTGATGATTTGTGTTTACATAATGACTATTTAGGCCACTTTTTGTGAATATGCAATTGATATTCCGCCGCCGTGTGTCTGGTTCGGCTGTGTAAGCCCATAAGAATGGAAATCAAGAGGAGAGGGCAACAGCGTAAAAGACATGTTTGGAAAGAAAAGGACGCGGAGAGGCGAAGCAGGGGAGAGAATGAGCATAAAGAGCTGACGGGGGGTGGAGGCAAAACTGAGAGTAATAGAAAGAAACAGCAGTTAGCGCAGAGATGGTAAAGAGAGCCGACGGTTAATTGAAGAGCAGTTTGTTCCCATTTGGTTCGCCCACATTCCCACTGACATAATGTCTATCTGTTATGCAGCGTTCATTTGGCCCGGAGGAAGTGGGAGACACTGCGGCGACGGCTTTCCATTGCTCCCTAATCATGTTTCCTTCACCCGACTCATTTCGGCGCTACCTCTGATGGCAATTAGCCCCATGCTGACTTGGCAAATTCATCAGAGGACGACACTGACCTCCTTTTGCTCCCGACCCGGAGGGCAACACCGCATTCACGCCCACATTGTTCGAGAGTAGGCCCACTCTCTGGGCTCCCAATGAGATGAATAGTAATAACTTCCCGATGCAGGGTGAAGTTTTTCATTTTCATCGCAGGAAACCTACGACTGTGTAATTGCGTTTGTTGCTATAATACGATTCAACTTTTGAAGTGGGATTTTTAAAAGGGATGGCCAGAGGGAGTTGAGGAGTTTCTCTGTTCACAAACAAGAGATATGGATACAGACAGTGCGCTCTGTCTGGAGATTCCCCGTTCTTTAAAAAGAATGAAAAGGAAAAGGGAGGGAGAGTACTCGCCTGTAGCTCACACAAGACTCAAATAAGTATCGGCACCAGGACGGTACGTGCCCCTAACTCTAGTTAAGGCCGGTAAATGGTCCTGAGTTTATGTGATTCTAGGTCTTTGTCAGTGTGTGTTGCTCTCTGTGTGTATGTGATTGGTTTGGTCAGTGTGCTTAGTTGGCAGGCAATCCTGTTTGTGTCCCAAAGGTAGACTCATTTAGAGGAGTACAGCTACAGAAGGCTTCGCTTGACACGCCGAACACGTACCCGATACATGAACACACACTGACTTACCTCAGTGACTGCAAAGACTCGCTTCCCGCAGGGCACCACCTTATACCATTTGTCATGTAGCATGTCCATGAAGCCGTCAGACTTGTACCGACTCACGAACTCTGACACATTGCGGGTTAGAGGAGAGCCCTGGGGCAGGCCGATGCCGTAGCCTGAATGAGGAGACATGAAAATACATATGCTATAGGTGACCCAATCACAGAGCAATGGCCATGCCCAAGGAAGAGTCTAGAAACAGGGAAACCACAGCTAGTTGTGCTTAGCCAAGAGGCAGATGCCCTCTGTAAAAAAACCAAAAAAAACCCAAAAATGTTTTTATGAATTTACAGGCTTCAGGAATTGGAAGAAACACTTTTATTCCTGAAAAGAAGAGAGCAAATATCACACCATGAGAACCACTGGCAGAGGAGTTAATACATAATACATGAAGTCAAGGGTCAAACTGCGGTATTGAGTTGTCCGTTCCTCCCTTTATCGACTGCCTTACCATCCCTTCTCACCACAAAGTGAGGCGAATCTAACGCCAGGGTAAGACTAGAGGACATTTGTCATTTCAGATGGTCAAGAGAGAAAAGGATTGGCCGTCACACTTAACTTTCACTTGAATCCTTTAAAAACGGTATCCTTAATAATTCCCTTTCAGTATGTAATGAAAGTTTTATGTGACCCTACTCTCCTTGAATTTAATTCTTCTGAAAAAAAAATTCTTACGCACTTGTTACAACCGTCCTCCACTGCGGGGTTAGTAGTCCCTACAGTGTTTTATAGTATCATTTAATGGGCAAACTTTAAGGAAATCTTAAAAAACAACATTAAAAAGAAGAAATCATTCCTAAAAGAGTTCATTTCTATCCTTGGATAACAATATAATGAACCATAGAGTAGCTGACCCTGAAAAGAATGTGACAAGCGTCCCCAACTGGGATTTTTTTTTTTTTGCTAGCAGCTAAAGCCCTTTTAAAACCAAAGATCTGCACCGAGACGAGCTGAAACTTACAACTACTTGTAATGTGCTGGTCTGCAACTTTTCCGAACACTAACACTAACGCGGCGAGACAAGATGGAGCATCATTTCCATAGCTGGGACTCTCTGTACTGTACTGTATGTTTCAACTGCTTGCTTTTCAGGTTATTTTTATGACTGGATACAATTTGTAGCGTCTTGATATGAAGGAGCGCGGTGAAAGTGAGTTACCTGCTACAGCATGTTTAGTCAGACAGCTCGAGCTGCGTTGCTATATATGTGTATATATATATACACACACACACACGTGCGACATGCCTCACTTACCACTATCATCTACCTAACCTACCTCAATTTGGCGCTCTATTTAAGCTGCACAAATTTCCCATCTCTCTCTTGGTCTGTCAAAGCTACCCCTGCCCAGCATGGCTTCAATGCCCACCACCATCCCAGCATCCACCTGTGGATCCTTTGCTCATCACTCCACAATATCTCTTTGTAAACATATCTGCGGGGGGGTGATGAGGTCTGGGTCTCGATGCCGTGCTTTGCCGCTATAATAAAGATTTCAAACATGAGTCGTCTCGCTGATGAAAGATGAAACAACCAAAGAGTGTGTGCACAGTGATTGTGTAGTGGAGCGAGCAAGTGAGCGAGAGCAGAGCAGAGTAAAAGCAGCAAAGTTGTCTGCTTAGCAGTAAATTTCAATTTTAAGGCTTGTGTCATATAGAAACGGCTGTTTCTCAAACAAATTGATGAGGTGGTTTTTCTCTGTCCTCCATCTAAAAGTCGGCCATTTCCACCAGCTCACAGTTTGTAACTGATGAGTCATTGATTGCCCATCAAAGCACATGAAGTGCCTTATGTTTAAAACCAACCACTGATGACATAAGTTGAGCTGAGATGGACAAGTTAACATTACTGCAAGATTACAAGCAAAATCGTTCCGTCTCATCATTTCATTGGTCAAGAATATAGGTAAATTACAGTACAGCCACTTACAGTAATTCGTACACTGATGGTGGTGGCTGCCATGCAAGGTGCCCATCAACGCATCAGAAGCAGTTTCGGGTTAATTATCTTGCCCAAGGACACTTTGACATGCAGACCCAGGGATTCGAACCAGTGACCTTCCAATAACAAGACACTGGCTCTACTCCTTATCCACAGCCCCCCCCCCCCCATGGATAAGGAGGTGGTTGCTATCCTTGCAAGACTAAACTGAATGCTGACGATTATCATCCTTCAATCTTTCATGACCTTCTAAAGGTCCGATATGCCTGATTGGTACCGCACCTTACCCTTTATGTGGAACAGGTTTTGGCCAGATGAGTCCGGTACGGTCTTTTTGTGTCAATGTCATGATTTTCGGAATTTCATTTAGTCACAACAGGCTGCAACATCAGATTTAGTGCTCCATTACTCCCTGACTTCATGCAATACCAAAGAGTTTCCAAGCAGAGAGGGCTCCTACGTCGGGGGGGGAATGAGAGCACCGGTATCTGATCAGTACCCTGAGTTGAGGTATAGGAATCAGTATCTGGTGAGAAAAAGATGGATTATTGCATCCCTTAGTTAGAGATAGACTTTGGGGATCAGTGTCAGCATCTGAGCCATCACGTCGCATTCTGGAGACGTTGTCAAGCCGGTAGTCTTTCCGTCAGAGCCTTTGCGAGTTGTCCCACACTTGTCTCCTGCTATGAAACACTTCACAAGATAAAATGACAAACAGTCGTGCCCGGTGCTCATTCCCATTCCCCAGCACCCAACGTCTGTCAGATCGGACCTTTTTTTTTTTTTGGGCTGACATCACGTAGTCTGATCCGGGATTGGAGTGGGATCAAGTTTGACTCAGTGGGTAAGATGCAAATATGCTCATATTTTACCTGACTGTGCCTCTTACTTGCAGTAAGGTTCCCTTGGGTGCATTCACATGGCATTAGTTGCCTTGTGGTGATTTATTTAGCGTAATATAAATTACTTCTGTGGGAGGAACTGGTCCAGCACCACCACGTGTTGTGAACGATGAGTTAAAATTTTGCCAAAGAAACGTCATTTTTGTTGTTTATGTACCTTTTAGAGAAAACAGTTTTGGGAAATGGATTCCTTAAATGACTCTTTCTCACCTGAGCTGCCCTCAATTCCTTTGTTAAACTGAATGTTATTTGCTGTTTTTTCTCTTCCCTGTGTATTAGATTATTCAAATTTATGTGAGACTTAACTACATCTTCATCAGCGTGGTCCCCTAAAGGTTGCCTGAGGAATTTTAAGAGGTACGTGATGCTTCACACTAATTCAGCCACCGCCTTGTAATATGTTTTATTTTAATTTTTACCGGGACGTTTATAACACATGCAATATACAAATAGAATTAGAATATGAATATCCCTCTCCAGCTATGGGATCTGTTTTGTTGCCACATCACCAGATTGCATCAAAAATAATTGGACCTCCTATCTCTCACCTACCTTGACCTCATCAGCTGGCAGCTGCAAAACACCTATTGTTGTCCGTGATGCAGATCATCCACTTCATGCTCACTTCACACTCATCCCCTCTGGTTACAGATACAAGACTCAATTTCGCACGAAGGCCAACCAAAAGGCCAGTTTCATTCCATTTGTACAGGAAATTGACAAACATGCTGAAATTAGATCTCATTTATTTTTATCTGTTTCTCTCTTGACATTTACTGAATGCTGAAAAAATGTGTCCCTTTATGTTTATCCATTAATTTCACTAATACACGTGTGCTAGTTTTACAGAAGTTTATTTTAAACCAAGCAACAGGATTTGGAGGTGTTGTTTGGATGGGCTATCTTTAAAGAACTGACGAGGAAGTTTTCATTTTGTTTTTGATTGCGGCGTCCCCTTTGGACAAAAGCAGTTCAAGCTCCATTGCCTCGTGTTATTAAGACCTTAATCTGACTGGTGCGTGTATTTTGTTTTGGAAACAAGAGAAGGAAACAGCCACTATATTTCCCATAAAGCTCCCTTAAAGTCAAAATCGATGATAAGTGTTTTTGTCAGTGTTGCTCTCCATCATGTTTCACCTTTTCTGCCAGAATCAGGTAACGATCAGGCCCAACAATGGCAAAAATGAGTTTTTTTGCAGGTATTTTTGAAATTGTATCATGGAGTTTGTAATGTCCTGGAAAATTGATAATGATGTTGATGACTCATCATGCGCTCGGGGTGGTGGTTGGAGGGGCATAATTCTCTGGTCATAATTTTTATGATGCTGCCATGGATGTATAAAAAGAAGGACCCTGCCAGAGGGGAGTGTCTCTGAGGACCAGGCCTCACGGATAACCGCACAAAAACACAACTTTATAACTTTCTGCTGACCTTCGGCTGCTCTGCCTCAACTCTGGAATTATAACTTTACTTGTTGCTAAAGTAACTGCTAACTATTGCTAACCAGCACACTCCCACTGAACATCTGAAAAACGGAGACATAGAAATTGCAGTTTATGCAACATTTGTGAGGCTTCACTGCAGAGCAAGGTAAAAACACTTTCCCATCAACTGGAGGAGCTGGGGATTTGTTCTGAAATGCAAGAAAAAAATTGGAAAAAAGAGAAAAAAACACAAAATTGTTACGTGAAGCTTATCTGGCTTAATCTGAGTCTCCAGAATCCCAGAGATCCCAAATTGATTTGAAAAGATGTTATTTACACCCTTGATGTGCAGTCAAGCTCGTGCACCCACTTTAGATGTTGTGCAAGCTAATGCGTAACTTCACAGCAGCAGTCAATGTTTTAGCATGTAAAGGGGTATGACAAATCAATTTGTGATCTCAGGACTTGGATTACACCAGACGACCTGTATGGAGCCATTTTCTGTTTCAGTTGTTTAGGAGAATGTCTTGTGGGCTACAAACTCAGACAAATTTCCATGTGCACAAGTAGTTGATTACTGAATTTTTTATTTCTGGATGATCGTATCCTTTAAATACAAACTGTAAGTGTTATTTAATTTGACACTTTTCCTTTAAAATAACAGAGGGGAATTGATGCCGTTCGCACATCTAACCGACAGCTGCAGTTGCTGATTACTTTGCAGAGTGATGGTTTGTATACAAAAACATATAATGTGCTCATAAAATATTATGTGCAATTAGAGTTCGGACCTGCTGCTGTCACAGATATGGATTTAATAACTTCAAAGGCATTTTTAATTATGCAGTCGGTAATGCAAATCATTGTTATGGCACGTTAAATATTATATTGTGCCAGATTTGGAGAAATTGTCCTATCATCATTTTGCCTCAGACTATATTTGCCTTTAGTTAAGGTACAAAAAACGCCAGCAGTTCGTGGAGTAATGAGACCAGACACTGCAATAAAATATACAGTAGTCAAAGCAATAAAATTATATAACTGTAATATTTTTAATTAAGTAGCGGATTTAAGTACATTTCCCCACCACTCTTCATCGCTTTCATTTTCAAAAAAGCGGCACGTTCATGTATCATTACACAACCTGAAAGCAGGCGAGGAACAGCACTCGGCCCCTGCTCAAGACTTTGAAACTGCATCTGTTTTGCATTACAGCTCACATTCCTGCAGGTCCGGAAAAATGAGGGAAATCTGTCCCTCAGCTTAGAATCAAAAGGGCCCTCTCGGAGATTTATCGCTCTACACGATCTCCCGGGGTTGTTTGTTTCATTTTCATCTGTACTGCAGTCAAAGACAGTCATGCCAACAGCACTTTGTGCGTGTGTGTGATTGACTCGGACCTGGAAGCTGTTTTTCTAAGTGTGTTTATGTGTGTGTCGGCTGTCAAGGTGTGTGAGCCAGATGGGAGGTTGCGGACACAAAGACAGAATGGCTAAGGTTCACATAACTGTCACACTCTGCTTCCTACATGACAAAGACTGTCTAAGCTACCGTCCCTTTGCTCCTACCCTCCTTTGCCTTCCCTTCCCACCTCGTTTTCATCCTCTCCGGCTTCCCTCCCTCTCATCCCTCCTCTCTCCCTGTCCGAGGTCATTCCTCTCCCACCATCGCCGCTAGTCTCTCCCTCTATTAGTCCGCTCCTTATCTCTGTCATCCCTTCAATTTCGTTCAATTTCTGCTTCACTCCATTCTTCTCTTTATCTTCCGGCTCCTCTCCCGAGTCCATTGCTTTGTCTCCGTACGTCTTGCTCCTCTTTCTTTTACTTCCCCGGCAGACAGACGGTATTTTTTCCTGTCATCAGCCTATCTCCGTCCACATTTTTTTTCTTTACAGCACTCAGTCAAAAGGCGGAATACAAGTGGGCAGCCGCTTGTCATTTGTTTTTGATTCTTTCCCCCAGACATCCGCATATTCCATCACAAGGCTCGAGTCCTGGAGCTGTCAGTCAAATCTCCCACACACCTCACTCACAGACACACCCGGGCACATCAAGTTTTATTCCCAAAAAAAAAAAACACTTTTTAAAAAAATTTTAAAAAATGTACTGCCTCAAAACACAGGAATGTAACCCTTTCAATCATTGATAACTTTGAAAATTATAAATCTTTTATAGTACTACAATGAACACTGCCTTCTTTAGTGTTTTTGTGCTGCGAGTTCTCACAGATTATTCCAAAATCAAACACGGGCTACAGTTAAGTATTTTTCTTTCATTACTGTTAATGAAATTTGACTTTCTTTATGAAGCGTTTCTTTTGGTCTTTCATTCATCGCTGCTGGAAATACAAATCACGTAACTCAGTTTGCTAAAGCATCCCCCCGCCTGCTCTTATTTAATTTTCAGCTGAAATGTAGAAAATGTTAAAGCTTCTATGAACTTGGCACCGATTGTTGCAATTCAATCAGCTTTACAGCAGTTTTATACAGTATGTATTAAGGTTGGCGGATGTAGCTAAAAGATGAATTAGCAGATTCACTTCTAACTGCAAATTTAACAATTCTTTGTACATCAGTGCATGTATTGCTTTATGATGTCCTGTTTAATTACAACATGAACAGTTAAAGATACGCAGCTGCTGGACGATTGGTTGGTTGCTTAGATGTCATTGGTTCGTGTAGTTTTAAGACATATATTAAAAAAATGCAATACAAGTAAATGTAGGTTGGAAAGATCTTAGTAATATCTAATTGTATACAATTGATTTAATGTCCAGCCCTAGAAGATCCATATTTACAGTTATATTGAAGTGCTGTGGAATAGCCACAAATTTAGAGCCCACAAATCGAGAGTACTTTGATTGTCAATTAATCTTATGATCATTTTCTTGATACATAACTTGGTCAGAAATATTTCTCATGGATGACATTTTCATATATTACTTGTTTGGTCCGACAAACAATCAGTCCCATAATAAAACTGCTAAAAGTATGAATGCATATGTGAAAAAGTGATATGTCCTGCAACACATTACGGACACACTTTTATTTAGTCACTTTGTGGGGACTCATCAGCCATGTGGGGACCAAAAAAGGTCCCCACAAGGTCAAATGACTGGACTAACTTAGACCGAAACAGTATCTAGCACAATGATAAAAAACTACAAAAAAATGTTGTGGGTGCAAGTTTGTTTACTTTAACGCTGCAGTGACTCAGGTGCTAAATTGCATTGTGGGTACTGTAGGTACTAGGTGTTGAAAAGGACTCCTATAACATTATCATTATGAGCAGTTTAAAATCAAATGATGAAAAAAAACAACAAAAAAAAACGATACATCACCTTTTTACTCAAAAACCTGATGCCTACATCACCCACAATGCAGCTTAGTCACTGCAATGACATCACTGAAGGCAGTTTATTAGATAACAGCTTCAATCTACATTTTTGCATATGCAGTTGAACTCAGCAAGACCTGTAAACAAAGTCTAATGTGAAAAAATGGTGGCGTCACCCTTTAAGACAGAGAAAACACACCTTTTCAACAAACTGTGAAGCTGGGCGCAGGGAATGATCTGCATCTTTGCCCGAAAAATGGCTTCGATGATCAAACGGCTTATCAGAAATAGTTGCTGTTTTGTTTTTTGCAAATAGCCTAATCAGTCCAGCCCTACACAATTTAACTCACTGTATTTATTTACTTACTCTACCGATGCATTCTGTGAGACGTCTGTTTCTAAATGGAGGCTGTATTACTTTGGAATTAAACCCTTCTAATCACATTACCCCACATGCAGGAGGTAAGCAGACAAAGGCGTCTCACCCCGACAACAAAATCTCGCCCGCCTCGTTTTGATCTTCAGACTCGGCTCCGTCGCGCCTCACTGAGCTTATGCCGACCACTTATGCACGCAGGCACGCACACACACGTACACACACAAACAAACAACAAGCGCCGAGTGGCTGTACGTTCGGTGGCAATATTATTAATGGGGTGTGTCTAGGCCGTCGTAAACATCTCCCAACAGCACTCAGTGCAAACGGGTGCTCGGCGACACCCCCGCATCTTTCTCCACTTAAGTAGCCTGAAGATTTCAGCAGGGCACCTTGTGCATGCAGCGGCTCCGAAGTTCCCCAATTCCTCCGTCTCTCTGTATCTCCTGACCGCAAACCGCTCTATAAATCCTGCCTGCATCCTCCTGTATGACCAAATAACACATCCTCTCTTTTTCTCTCATCCCCCCACACTTCCATTTCCATCCCTTTCTCTCCCTCTCTGTCCTTTTTTCCCCTCCCTCAGTCCATCTGCTCCGGGTGAAGGTTTGTCTTGATTAGGGGACTCTGTTGGCTTGGTCTTTTATCACTCGCTGTGCAGAAAGGCGCAAACTGGCAGTGGGCAAATGAAAGCCCTCTATCTCCTTCTCGTGCTCAACTCCCACCTCGCTCACTCTCCCTCTCTCAGGCCCTCCCCCGTTTTTTTTTTTTTTTTTTTACCTTTGTTGTTCTTTCTCCCACTTATTTTTTTCATCTCATATTCTGTCCTCTCGCCTTCTCCTTCCTGTCCGGGCCATTTCCTGCTTTCTCTTCCTCTACCATGCAGTCTTATTCACTCTCATCCCATTCAGGGGGTGACTAACTACCAAAGGCAAGCATGGATTCCTCGCCTGCCTTTTTCGTGTCGACAGTGAATCAAGCAGTCATCAAACTGGCCTGCTCCACATGCCAATGAGACCTGCTTTTCTCTGCCTCACGATGATGAGTAATGCTACGGCGACGTCTCTCGGCTCGGTTCATCTTATGCAGGGAAGAAAAGCAATAGATAATCTCCAGTGAAACGAGAGTCGTACAATGAGCAGGGGAACGTGGGAGTGGGGTCTTTCCGAGGCTACACTTTGATTGACAGAGAAATGGTATCAAAGTTGGTGTTTGGTCCCATGTGGCAACCTCACTACTGTGTATTTACTGTCTCTGTGTCTGCGTGTGCCTGTCTCAGAGATGGCAAGAGAGAAGGAAAACTGAAACACACAGACACACACACACACTGGTGGAATGTGCATGCACATAAAGGTACGCCAGAGTGCACACGCTAATTCTGTAGCCTCTAGTGACAAAGCTGAGTTCAGGTTAGAGGTTAAATGCTTGATACATCCAATAAATGTGTTCTGCCAGCGAATTCTTTCACTTCAAAGTCACCTTCGCAAAGGCGTCTATACGTGCAGATGACATGTGACTGGAATACAGTAAAACTGGCAATAATGACGGGAACCTTTTATTTACCGCAATAAGCCGGAGCACCAGAGTTTTATTAGAGCCGAGACATAATTTCTTTTGACAGGTCGCCAGCAGGCTTTATTTCAGAAAGTGAAACAGTTTTCTCTTCTTAAAAAAAAAAAAAAAAACCCTCACTGCTCATATGTATTCATACAGCGAGAAGGAATCTACTCCGATTACTACTGTCATTACTGCTATATCATGTCATAATTGTGTACATCTGGGCATAATACTTGTGCAAAGAAATTAACTTTATCAATAACATGATTAATTGCTTGTAATGTATCGTTAGCTACTGAACAAAGTGTTTATCAGCCCTGTAACCAAAGTATCCCCACGCTTTCAAACAGAATCAAACTTTCTTGTCTTGCATTTTTTAGACTGGCAGCTTGCAGTTATGTTTGCTTACTCAGTTAAGGATCGTCGGCGCCCGCAGGATGTTGAAATGCTGTACGGTACATGTAGGTCAGCATGTTCCACAACAGCAAGTGCATGTATTTTGGTAGTATTTTAAAAACTTCCCCAACATGTCGGGCTATCAATAGTGTGTCAGATTTGGACTTTTTTCTTACTAGTTTGGAAATGGGTTGTACGCATGCACAGTCAATAGGTGTAGAAGATGGCAGTTGAGAAAGAGTGGGCCAAATGGTGGGAAAGGTTACTCTGTGAACGCAAAAGGCCGGAAAATGGTGGTGTATTCTTGCAGCCCGTCTTTTTGGGCATGCTTGCCATGTGGTTCATGTGATGATTTTCAGATAGGAGAAGCGATACTGTGAAGGAAAATGAAAAAAAAAAAAAAAAAAAAGCCCTCAATCTGAAAGTCTGAAAGGAAAACAATTTCCTTCAAGAATGGCCCCAGAACACAAAATCATTATACACACCACTATGTATGCAACCATCGGTTCTCCCACACACACTCATTTATAGTAGCATGATACCTTTCATTCACAGTAACAACGTGCAAGAACTTGAATATAATTACCCCCTGTGTGGATCATTAGCAGATTTTTTGACTGGGAGTGGCTTTGTCTGTGTGCTTCATGACTGTTGCAGTTAGTTCGACCTGTGAGCTTTAAGTACAAAGTGTTCTGACTGGGCATTGTTGTGAATAATAGATGGTTGAGTACTTTTTACCCTGCAGCGTGAAGTTCATCCAGCGAATCATCGTGTTCTTCTGTCAGTCATGTAACTAACTACAGTATCTGATCTCCCAGAATGTGCGTGTGTGAATACGTGCGTACTATAAGTGTGTTTGTGTGTGAAGGTGTGTGTGTGTGTGTGTGTTTGTCTTCCTGCATGAAAGAAAGAGCCTGTGGTCTACAGAAGTATATGCCAGTGTGTGTACAGGCTTGGTATTTCTACGAGTGAGCGCATGAGCCACTTTCGGTTTATGTTGCAGTTTGTGTTTGTGTGTGTTTGTGTTTTGTCCTTCAACACATTATGGGGACACACTTTCATTAAGTCACCTTGTGGGGACTCAACTGCCATGTGGGGACAAAAAGCAGGTCCCCACAAGGTCAGCTTATTTTATGATATTAAAATTACATGTTTGGTTCAAGTGTACACATATTATAAATTCAAGGTTAGTGTAAATGTTAGAGTCAAGTGTTCATAGCAATCTTGATTTATGTGGCAGCATTTAAAAGTGTTTTACAGAAATAAAGAGACAGACCTGACAGTACATGAAACTATGAATCTGCTGCAAAAACATTTTATAAGTTGTAATATATTAGAACTGGCCTGTTGAATTCATTTTCCAAACAAAGTTGAGCAACCACTAACCGATGCTAATTGTAGCTGCCATTAGCTAGTAAGGTCAGTTATCTGTGCACTGAGCGAGCATATTAGCTGACTATGTGTTGTTTACTATTAGACTGTTACCTCTGAAGGCACAAAGTAGCTGGGGGCTATAATACTAACATGAGTAGATGTCTCTGCAAGGCAATACATAGATGTCAAAACTGTTACTTCTTCACATTTAGGTGATAATTTTGGTTAGAATTTGAATATTTTAAACTGAAATGTTACATGCACAAAATGTAAGTCAATGCGCACAATTTGGTATCCCTGGGAGAGGATAACTTACGTGGTTAATTTGAACTCAAACCATCTTTTTCAAAACCTAGCCAAGTATTCTTGTTGCCGAGGCCTAACCAAACTATGATGAAAAAAGGGAAACAATAAGTGAACAAAATTTAAAAAGCAGTGAGAAGTATGGTTACAAACCCCAGTCTACTGGGTGAGAACCAAAACAAAACGGCCAAAACAACTTGCTTCAGATGTGAACTTTGTACTTTGTTCCTGGAGCAACATAAATTACGATGTTCCTGGAACAACACCAACACGAGTTGCAAGGCTATAAAATCATGGCAGTGTGATTGGTCGGTCGCAATGAACGTCCTGGAACAACATAAATTACGATGTTTTAGGAACAACACCAACACAACGTTATCAGATAAACCAAGCCAAAACAAGTGTGTGTGAGTCGGATTGTGTACCTTCAATGGCGAAAGGCTTCCCCACGGTGAGCAGCTTGCAGTCTGCGTCGATGGAGACCTCAAAGTCTAACAGGGCTTTGTCCATGATGAATGCATCCAGGGTAGGAGGATCTGTCCTTCACCACCGACACACACATCACAAGAGTGAGAGGGAAGCATTAATTGAAGACATCAATTCTCAAATATTTGAAAAAAAAAACAAACCCCGCTGTAAATCAGATTAACTCGCCAAACTTCCTCAGACTCCCCAGATCCCGTGCAGGATCCTGTGTTTGTGGCTGTCATGCCACTTTGTCATTTATACAGGGGATGAGATTAACTGCTTTCTAATACACTGTGTAAACACATACATCATTACCTGAACCAACAGCCTCTGTGGTGGACTGATAAGGCAATAAACACACTGCTGAAGACTCTCCTGCTTCTGCAATATCGATCCAATTGACCCTAATTGACCTTTAATTATGGACCACTCCTCTGTGTGCAGCCAGGGCCGCCAGGAGATTCAGGATAGTTTCAGGATACCAAGCGTAACGCACTCAATTTGAATATTATACCTTCACACAAACACATTCGATTAATAGGAAGAAGACGTTTCCCTGACATGCACACCCAGACCGTCCAAATGAACTCACAATTACGCACGCACACATATACACGGACACAGAATTTGAGTGGCAGAAGATAAACAAGCATGGATGCATGTTTCAGAAAAAGCGCAGACAGTATAATGAAAACAGTAGGGGAGACTTATCAAATTACCTGAAACTCGTTGTTATTCAGGATGTTTGCCACTAAACAAAAGGTTGACTTTACAAAGTCTTTGCTGCGCTGGCAAAGCAGAAAAGTCTGTTTTTCTCTGCCTAGACCTGTCAAACGCGAGGCACAGGGAGAAGAGAGGATAGAGACTTCTTTTGGGACTAAAGAGGGTCGGAAGTTATCCGATGCCTGCCCCTTATCCGAGTGTGTGCATGTGTGAGAGAGCGTGTGCGTGTACGCAGGCATGAAAGTGTGTAGCTACGACTAACTCGTAAGCCTGTGTGTGGGTACGTGCTTGCGTTATTTTCCCATGAGTCTATACATTTATGTGCAGCTGCATGTGTAGCCCCTGGGCGTTCTGTCTCTCCAGGAGAAGGCTTGTGAGTTTTTTTTTCCCCACTAAGATTTGAGTGCGGTATTGGGGTCAGTAGTTCTGCCGACACAGTATTTTACTGCCTCACTCCGGCTCTCTGCACTGCTGTGACTTCCACTTCTGCTGCGCCTCGCGCGCAAACAAACGCCGCCTTCATCTTTCCCCCCCGCTCTCATCCTCTTTCTCTGAACCAGCGCTTTGTATCTTGCCACTTGTATCACAAAGTCAGCACATGCACTATCTCAGCATCTCTGCTGGTGTTCTATGGAGCAGGCATTGTGTCTGAGGATGTGGTTATAGCCGTGAATGTGTTTGCTGGGAGTGGTGCAGCTCTCCATGAGCATGGTTAATAAGCTAGGATTCACATATACTGGAGGGTTCAAGTTCCCACATCACACTTGTGTACACTGAATATTGGACAAGGATTGGCTTACAAATTATTTGAGATGTCATGAATCATGACTTTATCTCAAAATCTGATTTTTTTGGTGAGACAAAATGTAGTGTCAAACTCTGCTCTTCTGTCATAATACATAAAGCAGAAAAAGACAAAGATGGCTTTAGGTAAAGGATCTGGATACCACTGCGATTCTCATTTGTTCTGTGTATCCATGTATGAGTTAATGCGACCCCCTTGTGTGTTTAATTGAAGTTATTAAAGTTATTACAACATAGGGTCTTAAAACACGGTATTTTGATTTCGATTAAAAGACACATTTAATTAAAAGTGCCTCATTCTAATGTTTTGGGGTTTTTTTCTACTGAAAAGCCCATCAGGTGTGCTGTGTGGCTCCTTTTTTTGTTTTTCTCTGCAAAAACCACAGGGGTGTAAATGAGCTGACATGCCTCATTAATAAGTGTGCTTACATGAAGCACGCTGGTGATGATCAGGCTTCTGGACTACCCTCGTAAGTCGTAAAACAATTATTCGGGTTCTAAGAAACCTGAACGTGCAAGCTGGTGTACTCCGATGGAAGCCAGGACACTGTGGCATTATCAAGTTTTCTTATCACTTCTCCTCAACTTGAGATATTTAGTAGTAACTAAGTCAAACTAGAATGGCAGTCAGTAGAGTGCATACCTCCACCAAGGCCCAAAAGTCTCCTTTATCTGCATCATATTGCAGCAACCACCCTGATATGCCTTCTTTTTTAAGATCCGTGTGTTATTCCCTGACAAATTCAGGAACATGTTGAAAAGATGCCCTGTCTCACAATGTTGTGAATGTGAGCAACAGTTCCTGGATTCATCCTTGTATACGGATCAGCATTAAACGTTACTATTACTATTCCGGGCTGAGACTCATCCTCCATCCAAGTTTTGCAGAAACCTGTTTGGTAGTTTTTGCATATTATCCTGCTGACAAACCAGCCAATTATAAAAACACGAACCTAAAAATATGAAAACAAAAGATGTAATGTTATTTCACATGTGCAAATGAGATTTGAAAGTCTGACACCAGTAATGTGAAGGATGAATGTGTTGCTGCCGTTGTCTTCCATCGCTGGCGAACAGATGGAGCGGACAAATCTTGCAAACCATTAGCAGCAGCCAGAAACTAAAGTGGGTTCATCCTCAGCTGTAGCAGAGAAACCAATTTTTGCAAGATGTGGGAACGTGTGTTTACCAACATGTACGATGAGAAACCAGAGGGATGTTATAGTCAAAAATAAAGTCGGAGTAGGATGCATCACACAGAAACATTAGACTTGGATTGACAGACTGTATTGTATAGGCGGTCTATCTCAGAGTCCCTTCCTCGCACCATTATACTATCAAATTAACTATTCTTTAATATGACCGCATAATATCATCATTAAAACTAACAAAGATCTAAAAGTTGCACAGCTTAGTTACGTGCTGACAAACTGCTTGCTGAATATGTAGCCACACTGAGTGTGAGTATCCCCTCGCTTTTCCCATCCGTCCTGCTGATGCTTCACGTCTTATCGCCTGTAACCACTTTTGTCATCTTTACAGCTCAGTTTTTTCGGTTTGACAGCTTTTAAGAAAAAAAACAAACTACTTTACCCTGTCGGTTGTGCATCACACCACTTAGCAACTTCTGGACATTTCTCTGTCTGCTAGCAAATGGAGGAGACAAGGAGGCACCTTCACACAACGCAGAAGTCAGTAGAGAGTGATGATTTGTTTTACCTTCTGGAATCGGTCAGGACTTAAGTGCGCTCTGTGTCTATACCTTAACCCCTCTCTATCATCCTAAACTACTTTCTTTTTATTCTCTGTTTCTAGTCTTCTGAATCCTCGCCTGCTTTCCTGTTTTCACTGACTTCATGCATTATGTAAAGTACTTTAAACTGCCTTTGTGAATTAAAACGCATCATATAAATAAACTTGCCTCGCCTTCCCGCTTTCATCTGCTTGCAATCCCCCATCCGACACCCTCTTCATGCAGCCATCCTCGGCCCTTTTTACATCACTTTGTCCCTGACCCCCATTCATCTAAACATTCAACACTTCTAACGAACAAAAATATTTTCCCTCAAATGTTGAGAGCTTTGTTAATGACATTTATGTAATTCGTAGGCTTTCACCTCACTTACACTTTGTGCTGGAATGTGCCTCTTGATAAGGGAAAGCTCATTCTGATGCAGGGTGTAAATATAGGCAGGGTTTTTTTTTGATCGTATCTCTGTCAGATGAAAAAGCAAACAGCCTGTTTGCTGTAGTAAAAATGAAAAAAAGGAGAAAAAAAAAATACATCTACCGGTGGGTTATACACAATATCACTGCAGGTGTAAAAGAAAAGCACAAAAAAATCAAAGGGAAAATCAGCCCTAATGCACAACAAATTGAGCCATTACACTGATTCCAGATTGAAAAAGGCGGTAGGTTGAAACGTTAAAAAACAGCCTCACTTAGCTGGAAATCAAAGCATCCAAAGTGTGAATCATAATGTGACTGGGTGACACATTTTGGAGAACAGGAACCTGCCATGTTTGCTCTTGCTGTCAGTGGGCAGAATTGTTATTCACGGAGCGTATGACGAGTAAGTGCACAGAATACAGACAACCGCAGACTGGATTGTTCAGATTGCATTTGTGTTGAAATGGGGTCTATTAACATATGTGCATTGCGTGCTTGTGTCTTACTTCAACATATGCACGCCTTCTGGGGTGGTGGGCTGATTGAAGCGCCTCATGTAGTCGTGCATCTCCGGGAAGCTCTTCTTCATGTAATCCTCGGCGCTGCTCTCCCGCACCGTCCCGAAACGGAAGCCCATGGAGGGATGGTGCAGCTGAGGAAGTGACACATGGGCGGAAGAGAGGGTGGAGGTGATACGGATATCAAGTTCGCCCTAGCCCTCAACTCCCCGCAGGGTTTAGGGATACGGAAAGGCGATAATCCTTCTGAAATAATTCCACTCATTGCTCATTAGCCTGTCCTTGTGTCAGATTAGTTTGTACATGTAGCTAGTAGGTTTGTATTTGTGTGTGTGCGGTGCTCTGACATGCATGTCGGTGTCCTTGCATGCAGTCTAACCTTCTCGTCATGGATTCCAGAGACCTGCTCGAAGGTCTTCTCCCCGACCATGACTGCAGCTAGGTTGGCGGTGTAGCTGGACAGCACCAGTAAGCAGAAAATGGCCCACAGGTTCATCAGGAAGCGCCCAGTCCAGCACTTGGGAGTCTGCAAGAGCGAGAGAGATATTTTTTGTTTGGATTTTTATTTATTTTTTAATTTTTTTTGGCTTTAGTCGTGAGAATAATTAAATAGATCAAAAAGGGGAAAAAATAGATCTTTTGATGCCGAGCCAAACTAAGAATATCGACGCTCGAAACTGAGCGAAGTCAAGATGTCAGGACAAAAATGAAACTGGCAGGAAACAAACAACACGGAGGAAGGATAACAAAATCTGTGTACGTGAAAAATAAGGACTAAAGGGACTCAAAAAAATACAAACGTGTGAAAGGAGCTTTGAGGTGTTGACATAAGATGCAGAGCCCCCCCCAGAGGCTCACTCAACCTCCTCCTCACTCTCCTTCTCCGCCATAAAAAAAAAATCCCAATTTAACCCCCCAGTAAGGGTAATCACGTTAATCAAAGCAGACCAGGGGAAGAGCTAATGCATGAGAGAAAAAAAACATAACAAAGTGTGACTGTGTGTGAGACACATCAGAAATATCTTTTCCGTGAAATTGCATGCCTAGGGGAATGAATCCACCTGAACGCAATGATCATTTATTTACGCCACCAATTAAAATCCACTTAACAGAAGAAAAAGAGATGAATTTCGAGTGTTTTTAAGGGCTGGAGATTAATGAGACATTAATTATACAAACAAGGTTGTAACCCGTTGTTATGAAGGTGTTCCGGATGTTGCGAATTCTTCATAATTAGCTGGTGGATCAAGGGACGGAGGCATGCACAATGTAAGCGAGAAATTCTACGGTAGCATTGTTTTTTTTTTTGGAGGAAACATGAACTGTAGG
The DNA here is from genome assembly GCF_904848185.1 of Acanthopagrus latus. NCBI lineage: Eukaryota > Metazoa > Chordata > Actinopteri > Spariformes > Sparidae > Acanthopagrus > Acanthopagrus latus. The sequence continues at coordinate 7,427,167 of NC_051054.1, read as the reverse complement.
ACAATTTGAAACATTCTTCTTTGCACCATGGTGATTAGTTGATGGTATAATGATCAGGGTGCCCTTGCTGCTCCAATGTATGCGTTTCCCCCCTCAGAAAGTATCACTCATCTCTACTCAGGCGAGTTGAACTATTTCGGTTAATCCATCCCTCAGTCTCTCAGAAGCTACATTTAGACAGGACTGCCATTCCGACTAACTGCTCTTGGCGCTTCTCTGCTCCGTCTCCTCAGACTGAGAGGCCCGGAGTGCACTCTGCTGTTCTCTGGGAGTGACTATTTACGAACGCACACCTCATTTCACAGTGTGCTCGGAAGCTATCCCCGGGAAATTCTAATAATGCTAACGCGCCAAATGCAATTGTAGCCCCGTCCCCCTCAGACAGGGATGCTATGCCTGCTATCTCTAGAAGTTATAGCTTATGAGTTAGGGTGGTTTATGATGATGACAGGGGAAAACCTATGACCTGATGCTCATTGACATTTTAATAACGCTAAATGACAAAAAGGCTTCGACGACATCAACTAATGTTTTGTAAATGTAACATGAGTGCACTGGTCAGATAGCTGAAGTGTTTAAGGTGCAATGTGTGAGAACTTTAGTTTAAAACATTCAAAAATTAACAAACTATCAAAAGAATGTCAAGAAATATGAGTTTTGCCTTTTTGTATCGTGTTGCAGAGATATCGACTGAAGTTAGCATGCTAACCGGCTAGTCCCCCAGCAGGCCTGACCTGTTACATTACTTACTAACCAGGAGCAGCTTCCAAACAGTGAGGAGACACTACACAGTGACTTTGTGAGTGCTGAATTAATATTTAACCTCCCTGCCTACTTAACCTATCATCTGAAAAACCTACACCATCATCTTGACTTGACTCGCTTCTGAGCCTCAGAAGAAATGCTCTTGTATTTTTTAGTTTAGGAAACTATGATTTGTTTTGAAGACTTAACATTTTAAATCTTGTATCAGCTCAGTCTTATTAAAACTGCAACACTGCAATCACTCACTCCCGGCAAAAGAAGCTATCGTTGGCAGTTGGCAGCAATCAATTTATTTGCCCCCTGTCTTTCCCATAGCCTAAATAATCATGACTCGTTGGCTCTGACCCAGCACACGGAGGTTAGAGTATTGCTCAAGGGCATTTTTTAACAGGTTGCAAGGCTGCTAATGGACACAGCCTGTTAATTGACACATTGCAAGTTGTGAGGATCAAACCTGTGACCTTTCAGTTACAGGAAGGTCTCTCTAATCACGTTGCCTCCATTCCGGCCAAGTCATTTGCACCGGATCCCTTAGGGACAGAGTGTGAGTATGCGCTTTAAGAGATATTATTATGGGGTGCATACTCACTAGACAGGAATAATTTTAACCAAATGATGTTCCAGATATTTATCTGCATGTGCTGCATGAATTTGAGGAGCGAGCATAAGTTATCATAATGATGGATTTTGGCTGCCCAAAAAGCAAAGAACGCAGGGGACACTTGTTTGTCATTGTTGCTGGGTATGTGCAACAGTGTGACTGTGGGTGTGACACAATCAGTCAAACCTGGCAATCAAATCTGAGTTCTAAAGAATGATGTTACTGCAAAGGTACATTCAGTGTCTTGGAGAAGACTCGGAGAAGGAAAGGGATTGTTTTTTCGTCTGGCTGCGTATTTCCTAATTGACAGATTTGCCTGAGGCTTTGACATCCATTTGTCTTTGGTGATCAGTCCTCTCACACATTTTTGTCTCATACTACCTACTGACCTTCACTGCCTGGCTCCCCAAACTCTGGCCACCCACTTGTTCTCCCCCATTTACATCATCCTCTGTCTGCCCGCCTCCACGTCACCCTCACTGCTGTTGCTTTCCTCGTCTCTGCTTGCCCACTTACCCTTTCAACCTTTTCTCACCGTCTTCCTGTCAACCTCCCCATTAACTTCTTTTTGAAACCCATTTCCTGGTCTGCACTCTCACCTTTCCAGCCCCCCCATTCCACCTGCCTTCTTGTTTTCAACTTTGAATCTGACTACTTCGGGGAGTTAACCTCTACTGGGTCACTCCCTTTCCACCTTCATCCATCCCCATCATCCTCGCCATAAGTCCTTCAATCTCTGTCGGCCCACTTACCCTTTCCCCTCTCCCTCCCTGTATGTGCATTATCCTCCCTGTACCTCTGTACTTCATCACTGCCTACCTTCTTAACCTCTCCCCTATCCATCTTTTCCGCTCCCCAGCCATCTCTATCATCTGTCTCCATGCCTCTTTCTCCTCTACCTTCCTTTCTCGACTCACCCTTATTGTTTGTGTACTCTTTCCCATAATGCGCACCCCCCCTCCTCCCTTTCACTGCAATTTCAATTCCCTGCCCCACCCAACATGATGCCTATTTATCACACAGCGGCGAGCTACTTTACCTTGGTGGCGACAGTGCGTCCAAACAGTATGGCGTAGCAGAGATTGAGGGCGGAGGAGTAGGAGAACACACGCAGCCGGTTCCTGCCATGGGGTGTCATGCCAAAGGGACTGTTCCACTCGTACAAGGTGAGGAAGAGCGCGGTGAGATGTAGCGTGACGAAAATCCCCACCCACATGGACCAGTGGAGAGGCCACATAAAGGCGCCGATGGGGGCTGCAGTGTCCCGGCTACGAACCTGGAAAGTCAAAAAACAAATCCAAGAAACTGGCATGATGTATTTTGAGCAAACTGAGATTGTACTTCGACCTCCAGTTTGTCAGTAAACTTCTTATTACCAAGGGCAGTTAGCTTCTGCAAAGGGATAAGAAATCCCTTTTTCAAATAGCAGTTTTAGTTTTTCATCTCATTTTGTTAATTTCAGTTTACAAGGCACAGGGGGAACATGTTAACAAATCAAAGTGTAAGCAGCATGTTGAACTCTGCCCAGACGGCAAATTTCTCAAACTCATACTATCTTAAACTGTCGTTCCTTTTCAACTTTCAGAATTAATTTGTTTACAGTAAAACTCCGGAAACTAATTACACACAACTAATGATCTCCTCTCCCTCACCAGAAGACCGGGTGAGAAGGGCACAGGGGCGAAACTAAGTATTTGCAGACCACATCATCAAATCATGCTGGAAAAGGCAAAGAGAGAGAGAAACTGACAAATCAAAGCAACACTGCAGATTGTGATGCTGCCTCAGACTCAAAATGCAGTATATATATTTTTAGGACATGCCCCATGTCTTCTAGCATCATTAAAGTACAAACTCCAGCAAACTAATAACAACTTCAAGCGGTCCTACCAGAATGCCCAAGCTGGTGGAGTAGAAGGGTGAGGTGAAATCGATGACTCTGCTCCTGGCAGAGTTGATGGAGAAGGAGGTGACAGCCATGTCAGCTGTTCCGCTCAGCAGGTCCCCGACAAGTCCCGTCCAGCGTCCCATCCCACTCGAGGCACCGTACTTCCCATCGCCCACAATATAAAGGTCAAAGGTGAAACCCATGTCCTCTGCGAGTTTCTCTAACAGGTCGATGCAGTACCCGTAGCAGCACTTCCTGAGGTCTTCTGGTAGCTCTGGTGGGGAAAAACAATGACGGGGAATCAGTCCAATTTGGTGTTCATATCAGTTGCTGATGCGTAAGAAATTGTGATATCGATATATTGGCCAATATGCAAAACTTTTGGCAATGACCCCTTATAAGTGGTTATCAAACACTTGTAATTTACTGGAATCTGTTTAGAAGTTACCAGACTGTTTGTTATAGGCTCCTCGACCAACGGTCACAGCTAAAGGAGTTGACAAGATTGACAAACTATAATATAAATGTTAACACGTTCTGACAACTTTTGCAATTTAGATTTCTCTGCCAAACGTTTTTTGCAAACTCCATAAATCAATATTCCAATTACTTTTCAAACTTGGCACAAATCACTGCACTATCTCCACCCAAGAAGAATATGTGATCAGATATTTTTTCTCGCTCTTGAAACACTGGCTACGGAAATAAAAACCCATTTGCTCTCCTCAATTCCTGCATTGTCCAAAATTTGCCGGCTCCTATTAGCTGTCTTCCGTTGGCCATCTGCTGAAAAAAGTAAGTAAAAAAAGTTTGTTGCCTGACTGTATATTTCACAGCCTTACAGTAGGCTGTTGGATGAGTAGTCGTCTTACTCAGAGATGTAGTACCTGTAGTTCTTTGACCTGCTAGTCTTGATCTCTTATTGATTTACCGCCTTTAATCCTCTTCACTCATGAAGCCGAGATGTAGACCTAAGCCCTTGACACTGCACCAGGTATATTTTTAAACCGGACTGACCAGCCATGATCCCTCATTGATTTTACTTCCAAAATCCACTTCAGTCTTGAGGAGTGGAGGAGATTTGGCCAGTGACACAGCGATGAGATCTAAGCCCAGAGATCTGAGAGTTTACATAAGAGAAGCTCCTAGTTTTCAGAAATTAGAACTCATGCATATGCCCCTACAAGTTAAAATGTTTTTTTTAGCAGAAGATCTATGGTACAACAGTATTTATTTCACATCAAAACTCACCAGTACCATCCCATTCTGTAGTTGTCGCATTTGGGTTGTGCAGTTGGTTGAAGAGGCTATGGATTAGGTCAGATCGGTTGGTTCTGGGGTCCAGACAGAGCTGACCAGCTGGACACAAGCCATCGTCGTCTACTTCCCGTGTGAAGACAAATGGATGTTCCACAAGTGTCACCACCCTCAGGCGGTGTCCCTCAACAGAGAGTCCCGGCCTCCAGCGCCCTCCTACGTTACCGTCCCCTTGGCCATCCCCTCCTCTCACTCCGGCTCCAAGACCTTGTCCCTGGCTGCTCCTGAACCCTCCCACAAGTCCCAGGATCCCCCCTTCTAACTCCAGCCTGCCCCTGGTCCACTGGCCTACAGTCACCCAGGCCGGCTGGCCAAGAGCGCCCCTCTTCAGGCTCCATACATGGAAAAGCTGGGAGGATAAGACCCGAGAGAGGCCAGCATCCACCTGGATAAGGCCTGTGGCCCCGGTGAAGGAAGTGTTGGAGAGAAACCTCGAGGGACAGAGAGAGACACACAATAAGCAGGAAGCAACTAAAGTAAGAAACAATGCACGATCAATACTGGGTTATTGCAGTTCAGGGGCCCCATTAAGGAAACTTCAAATACTATCCTATCTCAGTTAGGATGACATTTGGAATTTACAGAAACATTTTCTCGAGCTGCATTTGGGAAAAAACCCTAACTTATATTGGGATAAGAGTTTTGTTGTTACAGAACTGTCTAACTGATGAATCATATTAGGCTGGCATAGACCCTGTCCTAAAATAGCTCTAAACCCCTTTACTGTGTGGATTTATGTATGACAGGGAAGACGAGGAACAACATTAACACTGAATTATTTGGATTGAAAGGCTACTCAAACAATGACTGTGATTTTGTGTTAGCCTGTTGGAGGGGTGAACACTCATCTTAAACTGATAGCTTTCAATTTTGCATACCACGTATTAAAGGGTTGAGACTATATCTGTTTCTCTACCAGCATAATAAGCCTAATGCCTCTGACTCAGTGAAGCTAAAATTGAACACCTGTCTTTTCTAGCGAGGAACGACAGGCAGTTTTTGGGTGCATTCTAAACACGGACACAGGGACGACAGTACAAGTGCTCACTGAAGGATTGAGTTTACAGTTTTAGTTATGATTCTTGAGGAACAAGGTCTGAGATAAGACAGAAAACAGCCATGAGTTCAGGAACAGCTTCTGTTATTAGAAGATAGGATTCCTAGCTTAAGGATGACTTCAGATAAGACAAGCAGTGAGAACATTTCTCTGTAATAAAGCCACAGAAATATAGTCCCTCAAAAATACACATCACTAAACTAGCTGGCTGAGAAACAAATTAGAAAAACTGGGAAAAAGCAAGAAATAAGTTACAAACGATGGTGCAGACAGGCATGGTCTGGTTGTGGAGCTTTTGCAAGTCCAGTCTCAGATGGGTAATTGCATCTCCCAGAAAGTCATAATTAAAAGTTAATGCAGTGCAGTGAGGGTCCCCTCATATCTGCCAGTCCATACAGACAGTCATTGCTATTCGTCTCACTCGCCTGGTGGCATCGGTCCTTACGGCGGAATACATTATAAAGAGCAGTCCCAGTCCGCACATAAATCTGCCCTGGCCTCTTGAACCACGCTGGGATTGTTGGCTCATGTCTTGGCATTTGATCATGTGGACGTCGTCAGGTGACGTCTCAATGTGAAAGTGTACAAGCACTGTTTGATCATGTCTTGATTAGTGGGGGATTGTCAGGAGGTCAGGGAAAATTGTACGAGGGGTTGCTTAAATGTTAAAGTATGCAGGGATCACTGCATCCGGTATGGGTGCTGAACCGTGCGGTGACTGTTGATTACGTCTGGGTCAATGCTAGAAATGGCAAGTTTCCCTTCTGTTAATGGAAAAGGTTGGTTAAGTCATTGCCTGTTCTCAACACAGAGCAGAAACGTGGCCCTTATTTCCTCTTGCTCTTTGTTTTATTCTCTCTTCTTTTTTCTTTCGCCCTATGTTGAATTGATGAGCATATAATGTAGCTACTGCAGGAGAACTTTCTGCATTAAATATGGGGCAGGCGAAGTAAAAATGAAATGACTAAATTGATCATGAGGGTCATTAACCTCACCTCCAAGTCGAGCCTGAAATAAAGCCTGTCTGCGCCACACATAGGAAGACACAACATGTGAATCTTTGTTAGACTTTATTTGTATTCCGCTCGCGCTGTTGTTCATTCTCCACATTGGAAATTACTTCAACGGCACAATATCAATTTATAAACCCGTTTCTGGCGCCATAACTCTCACGAGGCTGATTAAAAATGCCTCTGATTTCAAAGTCATTCCCATCCCATTCTCCCGTTAACTTATGTTTCCTCATCAGTAGCTCCCTCTGTCTCTGTGACCATAAAGCGGAAGTGCTAGCCTTGCCTTGAGCTGAAATCACTCATGGTAATAGCGCGGCTGAATCATCATATCCCACGGACAGCAGATTCATCAAGCCAGCCCACTCCAGACTCATATACTATTACTGTAGTGGCTGCGGCTGGCCACAAAAGAATTAACCATACGCCTCACTCTGCATCTCGTATCCAAGCAGAGGAGTGTGAGGCCCTCCTTTTTTTTCCCGCAGTTTGTGACATTTTTGGAATCGTGCCCAGAGATGAAAAAAGCGTGAGATTAGGAGCGTGAGATACGGAGATAACAGCCGGGGAGGGAAAAATAGAGCACGCACACAAGCAGCACCACCTTTCTTTTTTTATTTAGTTATGGGTTGTTTTGCGGTTTTGTTGTGGTGCACTGGGCCAGAGACTGCGTTAAGAGAATGACGGTGGATGTCAAAGCAGGCTGATAAGTCAGCCAGCGGTGTCAGAGAGGGATGGCGTCCTCTCACCAACACCTGGCCCCTGGTTTACGCACTCTGAGAGTAAATGTCAGCAGAGTGTCCGGTAAATGATGACTCTATAAGAGAGTCCCAGGCATGTGTCTCACTCCCTTATCGCTCCATCTCTTCTTAGTTTTGGAGGAAAGTTTACTCCCTCTGTCATTGTCTGTCTGGGATGATACGAGGCATGCTTGTTTCAGTGGTTTTAATCTCTTCCGGGGAGATGGAATCAGCGTGGCAGCAGTGTCGAGTGAGATGCCACTGACTGGCAGATCTCACTCCGATAACAACAAACCCTCTATCAGTTCCCCTTCTCTTCTTCTTTTCTTCACCCCGCTCACATCCTATCCCGTATGAGTTTCTTCTCCCTTTTTCTTTGATTTTACTTCTATCTTCCTTTAGCCATTTCCTACTTCCCCCTTCTTTCATGTATCTGTTTGTCTTTGACTACTATTTCCCTTCTCTCTTATGTATTTTTGGGAATAAGCACCCGGGGAGGTTTTTTCTGGGATTCTGGACATTTGGAAGAAATACATCAAAAGTGGCTAGTTTGTCATATCTTTACTCTGCTCCACTGCTTTGAATCAGAAACACCAACATCGGTGCAGTTTTTTTTTTGCTCTTTTCTTCCCTCACGCCTCCCCATGTTGCTTATATCTCCAGACATCCTTTCTCCCTCCCTGCCTTCCTCGCTCAGTCCCTTGGGCTATTGAGCTGTTAATTGCCTTTTCCTTGTGGAAGTCTCTCCCTTCCTTCAGCTTTGTTAGAGCTCTCTGGAGCAATGGCATGTCTGGCAGTTGCAGGGTAGGGATAAGAATCGGGGCGTACACTAGAGGGCATGGAGTCTACCTGGACCTGGTTGAATAGTGCAATAGAACAACCTCCTTTATCAGCCTCTCGCAGGCCGGGAACAAAGGTCACTGACACTATATTGTGAAGGGCTCTATTATAAATAGCCTATACTGATAGTCTAGACTATGTCCTAATTGGCCCACCACAGACAAAATTGTCACTTTCGCTGGATTCCTGACAAAGTTTGAGTCAGTTTAAAAGCATGACTTATGTATCCCTTTTTGACCAAGGCGGTTCAGGTGCTGGTTTGTAGCCAGTGCCTACGCTTGAAGCAGCTGACAGCCGACAGGGATGGAGGAAGGGTTATTGTGACCACAGACCAACTAAAACCTCTTATGACTACCGTTTTTAAAAACCAGTACTAGTGTAGCATGTTCTTGCTCATCCATGGCAGAATTAACAAAAGATTTTGGCTATGGAAGGCAAATCGGAGCAACAGTTGTGCGAGGACCAGCCATGCCTGGTTGCCAATGTAATGCAAAGCCAGGAGCAACACTTGTGAAGAATAGATGCAGTTTGCCATAGTTGTTCTGAGCAATGCTGGGAAACTGGGGGCGTATACAGTGACTGGGAAAGCAAACCAGTTCTTTGCAGGTTGAACTTACTCCAAACCAGCACTAGTACCGGCCCAGAACCAGGACTTGTTTGACACTGGTTGAAAGGGGGTGATTGACTTCTTTATTGTTAAAAGGATAACAAGACTTGACAAATATCAACCTCTTGGTCACACTAGAAGAAACGTGAATAGATTACCAAATAGTAGGCTTCACCCACTGAGGACTATCAATGTTTAGGGCTGTAACAAATGGTTTTACCAGAGTCCCAAAGCGACGTCTCCAAATGGCTTCTTTTTTCCAGCCAACAGTCTGAAACACAACTACTCTTCACTTACTCTCATAAAGAAGAAAATCCTCAGATTTTTCATTTAAGGCGCTGGAACCAGTAAATGTTTAATATCTTTCCTAGAAAACTCAAATGAATCATTGATTGTCAAAATAGTTGGCTATTAATTTTCCTTTCATAGAAAAATCGACTATACTATCAGCTGTACCTGCTAGCGTGGCTAAAAATGAGTATTTTAATCACATGAAAGCCAACAAAACCTAATGTACAATAATACTGCTTTGTAACCCACTTGTTTTTTAGCCTCTGGCCCTCCATGCCAAATTGCTCTGGCATCCCAAAGCTCCACTAAACTGCAGAAGGAAGGAACACTGTGAGAATCCAGCTTGTGATTATGTGGGTGGTGTTGATGATCACTCTCAGCTGGCAGACGCTGCGTGTGTTCAATATTTGCTGTGGGCCCAGCTCAAACCACAAATCCTTCTCTCAGCCAGTGCCACGCGACCACATGAAGTTAGATACACGCTGTTTTATCCAGTGCGCCGTTTGAGAAATAATCATGTCAACTGCCGGAGCAGAGATATTTAACTTTGGAGTGAGTTTGTGGCACGGCGCTTCAGTGCATCACTCAGTATCAGCCACATATGGCTTAAGAGCCGTTGTTATGTCTGTGAGTTTTCTTTTTTTTTTTTTTTTTGCTGTGTACAAACGTAAGGATTTAGTTTTTCTGCTTTAAGTGAAATAGTTTCATATGTATTTCAATATGCTTTTTCCGGTGTGTGTGTGTGTGTGTGTGTGTGTGTGCGCGTGTTCGTGTCTGTACGCGTTATCACCAGCCGCACCTTGACAGAGCGCGTGAGAGCTGTCAGAGGCCCCCTTTTAAAAGCTGCAGGGATTGAAGCGCCGGCAACGGCGGAGAGAAACAGACAAAAACTCTCTGGTGTCAGTCTGTGCATCTGTATGCCATAAAGACCTCCTCCCCACCCCCAGTGTGACAGTGCTATTCAGAAGACGCCGCCCCCGTGGTGCAGAGGACAGACAAGGGCAGCAACCGGAGCGTACAGTACCACAAGTGGAGCCAGCAACTGCTCACAGAAATGCCAACATGTCACTCAGAAAGTTAACGAGCTTACAGATATTTAGTGGTGTGACTAGAGGCATTAAACTGCCGTCGTCAGTGTCTTCCATATATCATTTTGGAGGGTTAAAAGTGCTCACTTTTGGGACCTTCAAGTGACCGGTTGGCCTATTGGCTGCAGAGGTAATAGAGACTATTTGAGGTTCAGCCCTGACAGACCACTACTAATCCCAATTTCGCCTGAAGCATAATATTTAGCATTTTGAAGAGGTGCAAGTCCACTGGGTTGAAGTTTTTTTTTTTGCACAAATCTCCAGCTGCAGGGTAAAGCTCTGGACCCGACCTTGCTCCTGACCTTAAGCATGAAGTTTGTATTCCACTGTGTTCATTTATCTTCGGTTGGCTCAACTAAATTACACAAACACGTCTATCCTAAATGTGTTGACAGTAAGATCTATGGATTTTGATATTCAGCTTTTTTGTTATGCCTTGATTTGTTCATAAGAAAAAAAATAATAAAAGTGAAAGTTAGTTAGCCTAGCTTGCTGCCATCAAACCGCTGAGTCATTAGGCGTCCAGCTCCTGTACAGACGGTGTTTTGGACGTCCATGTAGCGATGGGGGTTTTGCCAACAGTACACACAGATAGCGGAAGTAAAGGGGGGGAGTAGGTGCCCAACAACACACTTTGCACCAACAGTCTACATGCGGTAAGTTAGACTATCCTACGCTGGGGTCTGGCTGACGTTAGCTGGAAACAGAAAGACCTGCAAGCCCAGCACTCATTACCTTGTGTTGCGTAGCATGACATGGAGTACCATACAAAGTCATGTTGTAACATAGCTCGGGAGTGCTAAAATCACAAATGGGGCAAATAAATGCATTTAAGCTTCCTGATAATCATTGTTTTGATTTGTACCCCATAAAAATGTGATTAGATACTGCTAGGTGTAGATCAGATCATGTGAACTAGTTCTGTAGTGTGTGATACATCCGTGCGCATACCTGGCCAGATATTGTCCCGAAGAAGGCAGCTCATGTCGGTTTGGTTTGTCGTAACAGTTCACCATGTTCTGAATCAGCGCCAAGTCCGGCCTCACCATGGTCGCCGCAGTGACCGCGCGGCCGATCAGCTGCAAAGCATCCCGGATGTAGAAGCTGATTGGCTTGCGGCCGACCTCCCCGTAGGCCAACAGTCCCAGGGGGCCTCCGAGAGTGTGGAGCGAATCTGGAGACAAGGGATATCCCATGATCCACTGCAGTGCTGGCAGCGATGGAGCAAGGCGCTGAGCAGCCCGCAGGACCGAGGCGACGCACTCGGGGTCGGAGCCCAGGAGGAGGACAGAGGAGATGGGAGAGGGGGAGCGCAGGAAACGAGTGGAGAGGATCTTCAAAGCTTCTTCTTCCCTCTGATCCTCCCTCCTCTCTGCGCTCGTATCTCCTCTCCTATCCCCACCCCCCGAGATGCGGGTCAGGTTGATAATGTCCCACAAATGCCAAGAAGCACCGCTGTGGGTCTGCAGGTGAGACAGCAACCCGTCGCCTCCGTCTTCCCATCCGGGGCAGATCACAGCCGCGCCTCCCCAGCCGCCTTCCCCTCGGCTTCCCCTGTCCCTGTCCCCTTCTTTCCCCTGCAGGACCGTCAGCAGCAGGCTGCCCAGGGTTGACGGAGGCACACGGGCCGACATCTGCAGATGGAATTGGTTCTATCAGAGAGGACAGGAGGGAGAAGAAGGGTTGGATGACGCACAAAGAATGAAAGAAGCGAGAACATAAAAAAAAACAAAAGTGAAGTGATGGAGGAAGACAAGACAGAAAGGGAGAGAAGAAATGGGGGAGAGAAAAGGGAAAAACAAGATCAAAACAGAGATAAATAGATATACCCAAACCACAACACCTCGGGGCTGAATAACACAGCTTTTATGAGCGCCGGAGTGCTGCAAAACAATCCCTCTTGTTGCAGTAATTCACCACAACAACACTGATCAGAAACAATCAGTCACATTCGTTCATTATCTCTCACTCTGGATGAGAGGAGTCGCGCCGATACAAACAAGGAGTCAATGATTCGCATCTAATCTGCAACATCACAGTTGGCTTGGCAACACAACAGTACCATCCACAGTTCGTCCAGAAGCCCTCATTTCCAAACCCCACTGAAGACACTGGCTTGTTTCATACTGTTCCAAAATGGATAACACTGTTGTCCTTGAATGCAGCTCACAGATGGACCGACCCCCTTCCTTCCTTTGGGGCCTCTATCCATTTTTCATCCTATCTGTGCTCCAGGCAAGGTTGTGGGGGGGGTTTCTGCTTTTGCATAGAGACCTCAAAGTTTATCTTAACATGACTTAAGATTTGCGCCACCCGACTGAAGTTACATGATACATATGCATGACACACTGCGCACCCTCTGGCACAAATGCATATACATTTTTCTGAATCTCTGTAACATATGCACAAAAAACACACATATAGTACTTAATTAAATTTGTACATATACTGTAAATCAATGCAGGTATATACAGCGTTTGATGAGAAACTCGCACACTCACTTACATGTTTGTCTGAAGATGAGATCTTTAAACAGAACTGCAACCCACACACTTTCATTCAAATGGAAATATCCCACCCGGGAGTACAAGGTAAACAGAGCGGGCCCTCCGCGCAAAAGTCCTTGAGTCCCATAAGAGTAAGAAAAAAATTGTTTGACTGAAGTCTGCAAAGACGTGGATGAATTAATGAGTGTATGTATTTATCCTCCTGAGAGAGCCTTGGAGTGTGCGCGCTAAGGTAGGCCTTGTTGTTTGAACTCGATGGGGGGCCGGGAAGATGGCGGAGGTGGGGTGGCGAGACAGCAGCGGGTGGCCCGGGGGAATAGAGATAGTGAGGCAATGCCTGCTACAGGTGTGAGCATTATTCAGCATATTACCGCCAGCGCTGAAACTAACATCTCGCATATTTTGTCAAAGGACTCAAAAAGTGGCGATAGTGGATCAAAACAGAGCCGTGAGGCAGCTGGAAGGAATTAGTATGTAAATCTATATCTGCTCTCATTCTAAGTCTCGCTTGGTGGGATCCATCTGTGGCATATATCCTTTAACATGTAGGCATACATTCATATTTATTTTTTGTATGGCTATACTGTGCTGCTGAGCTAAGTACACAGAGCAGTGACAAGTGCAAACAGCAGATGAGTGTGCAGCACGAAGACAAATCTATAAGTTGTTCTCCCAGTGAACGCAGCTTGTTAGAAAACCAGAAACAGAATCATGATAAATATATCATTGTCTAATTAATTATAATAATAATCATCTGTGCACATCCCACAGCTGTGTCAGCTGTTTTTCCACCAGCGTTTCTCTTTTATTATTTCTCTTGCCTTGACAAATTACAGCTAACTTCTAATTTGCTTGACTTTTTGAGAGAATCTTTGAGAATTTCATTTACATTTGAGGCGTTTAGCCGCTCTCTCTTATCCAATGTGACTCACAATGAGCACAACAGTAGAATTACTTCAAGAGTTAGGACGTGAGGATAATAATAAGAGCTCGCTGGAGCATTGAACATGTTGTATTTGTAATTGTGGCTGTTTGGAGGGAAAGCAAATTAGAGTGGAAGGAGGGAGGCAGATGCGGGAGCTGAGAGATAAGGTGATATGAGCCTTTTCGCGGGGTCATGAGTTCCAGCCCATAAGAACGGGAAGAACGCAGCCGCTTTGAGCGGTGGCGAAAGGACTTATTCAAAACTTCTGTGGGCAATCAAATGTGACAAGCACCAAAGTGGACCCAATGAAACTTTAAAAAAGCACATCACTGGAGTTACTGCCTATTACAACTGCAGTTGCCTCTTTGCATGTGAGTGTTTATTACATTATGGCCATAACTTCCAAGAGCCTTTTTTGCTATGTACAGTAAGTAGGTTACAGGTACAAATGTGATTTACATAGCTTTCCTCAAAGTAATGTACATTAAGAGGGGCACTTGGAGAATGTAGATCATGGTTGCATTTGTAAGTAGTCACTCTGAGCTCTAGAGCTCACTCTGGCTACTCAGAGCACCACACTCACAGCAGCAAAGTGCCGCTGAAATAGCAGCTCTAGCTGACTGTGTAAACTTTGGACTGATGGGTGAATGTATGGAGAAAAAAAAGTCTACACTCACATGCAAAGAAGAGTTAGCTGTGCATTGTGTAACATTAGCTAACTTCTAGTTAGTAGCCCCTGTCTCAAAAACCTATTTTGGCACTTTGGTATTTTTCATCAGCAGTTATCTTCCACAGCATCTTCCTCACTCTCGACAAGCTCTCGCACATGGCACTAGATTTTGTACATATCAATAAAAAATGCTTCTTAATCACATTTCTGACAGTTTACAAGTCTGTAAAATCCTACAGAAACAGTTTTAATGGTGCTCTGTTTCCTTTTTTTATTTATCTGCTCCTCCCCAGTCTACTTTCAGGCCACACGTTTTTCCCATCCCTGTTCCTCGTGTTATTCAGCTCCCTCTGTGTTCCTAGTGTTTTACCTCTCATTCCCCTTTCATGTTTCTCAGGCAGCGATTCATGCTGCATTTTATATCATCATTAGATGCTGCCTACGTTCTCCGGATGACAATGTGTATGTCAAACGCTTTAATGCTTTGGTTGTACAAATATGGCATATGTCAACATGTGTTTCATTGTTTAATTTCAGGCTTATATTAGGGGTTTTGTACTGTATATCCTGTGAGTCGACATTATTGAGCAGCTGTGGAAGTGAGAAAGCCTGATATTCTGCCCACTTGTCTCGCTCTGAGAGCTGGGAGGCTGCATTCAGATTGACAACACCACCGAATAAAAAAATTAATGAGGCAATTTCGGTGATGTAGTGGCGGAGTCGATGCAGAGGGCTTTGGCAAAAAGGATGCAGCGTTGTGCAAACAACACTGAACTTGGCTATTAGTTAATTCTCCTGTTTACCTCGCAGAGTTGCAGGAAATGATACAATGACATTTCCCAAAGTATTCAGAGGACGTATTACCTTTAACAGCGCCATCATCACAAAAATTGCATTTTTTTTTTTTAATTCAAGGCTGATGTCATTCTGAATGCCTGCATACGCCAACTATCGCCAGGTCGCTTTGCGGAAGTCTTTGACTGACCACCGTTTGGGCTCAGTGGGTCACTTCTTGGGCTGGTCACTGATGCCAGCTCATGGTAAGCCACAAACATCCTCCTGCCAGCCAGCCCCTGGTTCTTTCCTTTAATTTTGTCTCTTTCCGCTCTCTCTCTCTCTCTCTCTCACACACACACACACACACACACTTAATGTTCATTATGGGCACCGGCACTCAAAAACAGGCTGAAACGACCCTTAATCAAACAACGACAACATCCTACATGAAGCATCTCGAAGCATTTAAGTTCATCAAGAACAATAAAAATCCCTGCCAGTTATGACTCCAGCTTAATCCTTCATGTCTTAAAAGCATGCTGGCAGCAACAGTGTTTATCCATGTGACATGCCAGCTATAATGTATGTGTTTATTTTCTGCACATATGTTTGCATACTTGCATGAATGCTTGCGACGGATCTTCAAGTCCACGAGGGCTGTCTGCCTGAATATTCTCGTGTTTGTTTTTGACATCCCGTGCTTTTGCCTTGGGTCGGGGCCAACTTTGTTGCTGCCTTTATCAGACATTTGAATTTAAAATGTCATTTTTTTTTTTTGCCAACCTTAGGGAGCCTGAGTGGTTTTTGATCTCTAGAGGAAAGCTGGCAGAATTTCTTTTTTTTTTTTAATGATGTCACAGTCTAGACAAGATAAAAGGTGGCTGTGCTGTCTGGGACTTGAAAGTTTTGTTGAGTGTCGGCAACAGAAACACAGACACGTGTGTGTGTGTGTGTGTGTGTGTGTGTGTGTGTGTGTGTGTGTGTGTGTGCAGTGTGCGGGGACCTGCCTGACACAAACAGGCCTGATCCTGTCAGCCATGCTACTCTCTGAGTCCAGCTCTACCGCTCAGGTCATCCCAGACCCAGGTTGATGTTTTTTCGAAAGTACACAGGTCTTTTTCAGGCTTGGTTAGGAGTGTAATGGATGTTTTCTCTAAGCAGCTCGACGTTTTCAACCTGTAAGGACCTCCAGGGTGCATTTTTGTGTGTGTATTTTTGTGTGTACCCTCTTATCTTTTTTCTTTTCTCAGGTAGAAGCTCCAGCCGCAAGCACGGGTTACAAAGACTCCGTACTTAAGGATGCAAGATAAGCACGGCTAAAAGGAGTGTCAGCATTATTCCAGTATAAAATTTAAAATCCATACCCCTTTTAACACATCTGCAAATTACGAGCCTTGAACTGAACCTCCGCCTCCTCTTAAGAAATCCAGAGTCCTGTTTGATGCGGCGGTCCAAAGACTTTCAGGTTTTTGAAATATACTGCATGTGCACAAATACATGCAACGAAACCCCCCAGACACTGACAGCAGATAGGCACACATGCAGGAGCCACAAACAAACAAGCACACACAGGCAGCAGTGCAAGAACACACAGATACAGTACAAACACACCGTGGTGTGAATACTCGAGCATAAACCCAGAGGGATCTTCGGGCAATGTGGAGTAAGCAAACCGACAGGAGTGCGTTGAATCAGAACAGGAGGGAACAGCTCTCAGTTACTAAGCTCATTCCTTATTTAGGCCTCCATAAGAACAGCATCAACACTTGGAAGGTGTGCAACCCAATGCACATTGCCAAAAAGGGGAGGGGAAAAAAAAAAAGATTTCCCTGAACAAAGAAAGGAGCAAAGAAGAAACAGCAGCACCTGCAGTTTCAGAGCTTATTAGTAGCAGGTTGGAGCAAAAAGCGAGGAGGTGGTACCTCGGAGCATGTGTGTGCATGTGGACACTCTTGGTGGTTCAGGCAGGCCAAAGAGGCCTACGATATAAGCTGAAGCCTTGAAAAAAATCTAGTATCTCCTCTCGTTCTCCCTCTACAGCTTCGGGCGAGGGATCTCTTTAATTCACTGCAGCTTGACTTATTGCGAAGGCTCACTGTAGCCCCTGCTCGGGCTTAACATCGCGCTCATGAATCGTTTGCATTGAGCGAAGCGCTGTTGGAAAAATAAAGAGCGGGGGTGTGCTTTTGCGTTGTCCTCGCCGCTACATCCAACCGGTGTGGACCGCTGCCTGAGCCTTCCGAATGGCTGTTTAGCTCCCTATTCAGCCGGGAAAACAAAGCTCATGGTCAGGGCAGCCCTCCAAAACAACAACACTTCACTGAGCACATTCATATTTTACCGGCGTGTCACCAGGTGAGTTGGCTTTATGCGGGAAGGATGGGAGATAGGGAGAGACATACAGAGGGAGATCAGCGTTTGAATGTGAATATATGTTTGAGATGATAGATGGCGCAGAATTTGATAGGTGGTTTAATATCCGTATTTTTGAAAAGAGGTAAAAGGTGATGGTTTGCATCTGAATGTGTGAGTGTAATGGGAGGGAGAGGGAGAGGGAGAGAGAGAGATAGAGATAGATGGGAGTGTGCATGCGTCTCGAGGAAGACAGAGAAAGATTTTCTCAGCAGGGGGCAAGTCTTTTATTTCAAACACCTGAGATGAAAAACTGAGCGTATCATAACCCGAATGTCAGACTAAAATGTCATAGCAGATGTGGGCACAGGAAAAAAAAAAAAAAAAGAAAAACTAAATCCAACCCAGGCAATTTCATTTAACCTGCAGTGCATAACCGGTTCCCTGTCAAGGGAGTAAAACTGAAGCAACTAGCATCATTGCATCGCTCGCCTTGGCTCATACATAATGAATAAAGAAACTGTTGAATCAGAGTAATTTTCTATGACTTCTTCTCACAGTCCAAATAAACAGCCACGATTGAATAAGGCCAGCCAGAGCTGTTTGCATAGCTAATGAGGCGACGTTGAGCGGCGCTCTTCAGGTGACCAGACGGTGGCTTGCCGGGCTGTTTGCTGTGCTGTTGTGTAATTGTATGCAAATGGCATTGTTTAGTTTTCTCCTAATTTCCTGACGTCTCCCGGCGCTAAGTGTAATACGGGTGACTTTAATCTCGCTCAGCCATGCTGCTGGGGACTGGAGCTAAGCTTGGTTGGGGGGGAAGGAAAAAAAAAAAAAAGCTGCTGCTGCTGTTGGACACATATGCAGCATTGGCAACATGTGCAAATCCACGCACGTATGCACACGCTAAACTGCAATAAACACACGGGCCGCGGCAGCGAATTACATTTAACGCGCTTACAAAATGCATGAAAGCGCCGCGCACGCTCGCACGTGCACACGACAATCACAACTAGGAAGCAATCAGCCACTTAACACAGCAAATGACTATGGTTATCTAAGCATAACAGCCTGTTGGCTCAGAGAAACCGAGTGATAAGCGGTAAGATACACACTATTAGGCGCCACCACAGGACTGACCACAGATAGAAAAGGGGGCTTAAATCTTGTTTCACAGTTAACAGCTGATGGGGACGGAGCCATGCACCTCCGATTGTCACCATTAAATTACGAATGCAAATACCTTAACTCCAGCCCACCATCTCCCACACAGCGATCGGAGCGCATGCAGGAGATTGTGCCCCATGGGGGAGCGCGATGAAGCAGCAGGCGAAAAAGTGTAAGGCACAGTTCGAATTATGTTTGATTACAGGGAAATGGCTGCTCGTCGCTTAGGCTCCTTCATAGCTGTGACAATTTGGTGGCTGCTGGAGGTTTGGAGTGTGCTGAGTCCATTAAACATAAGGACCTTGTTAGTTTCCTTGGTGGTTCTGCGGGTCGGGAGAAAGGGGGGTTATACAGTAACGTCGTAAAAACACCATTGTAGTCCTGAGCGATTGTGGGAAAAGCCATAAAAGTCTCGACGGGCCATGTCTCCTCTTTTTTTTCCTCCGGGCTCAGAGTTTATGTGGATCATTCTGGATGGCAGAAGAAAGCTGAGAGAAAATGGGATTCGCCCATTTTGCACATCAGCGTCAAACCAAGCGTAGCAAGGTGGACAACTTTGTGTGGTTGTGAGTAAAAAGGTGCACTTGTGTATACCAAGTAATTGTTTGTCCACAAGCATGAAAGTGTCTGCCAAGATATTTGTGTGCATGTGTGTGTGTGTAGGTGAATGTGGATGCCTGTGATTTACAAACCATTTAATGGAATATTGTTCTCAGCATGGCTCCAAATTAATTTGACTGATCAAGACACAGAGCACACCAGCATGTTTCCCCCCTGGAGCATCGCAAGCTCCGGTAGAACTGCCAGTCCTGCGAACACACACACACACACACACACACACACACACACACATCTTGCGACTCACCCAGCCAGACTGATCACACACTCAACTGAGCCGAGTGCTTTTAGGGCTGGAAGAAGTTTTCTGATGCATTATTTTCTAGTCACACAGTTCAATACAAAGTATGCAAATGCGTCCCTGCTAGTCTGTGGCGTCGGGTAAATGAAGTAATCCGGTGCGGAGTCTTCACTTTCATTAACAGTTGACTTCTGATTTAATGAGCCTCTGTTGGGCCCTGCGAATGTCCTGATGTCATCAGTAATAATCAGATAGAGGAAACAGCAGGGGGAACTGAATGTGCTGTTCTGGACTGGTTATACAGGTCTAGTCAGCCGATGTTAGTGCTGAGTGCACTGCTAGCATTGGCGAAGGCTGTCATCTCAGCACGCTGCATCGGCGCCTCTTTTGTCAGGAGCTCCTTTGATCCCCTCAGTTGCAGAGATACAAGCCCACAGCAGAAATATGCTGAATGGATTCATGTATCATCCTCCCCCCTTACAAACAGCCTCTGGCCCCCCTCACTATTTATGATCATAATAGCTGCCGTTATTTATTAAAGAGAGCGATTGTTGTCCTTGCTCTATAGACAATGTTGTTTTCTCTGCCGCTGAGAATAATATGTGTCCTCTTGGTGCGGCCCTGTGTGCGATATGAGGCACCGTACTGAATGTGATGGTGATTGATTCCTGTGTTGAGCAGTGGAGAGAGGTACAGAGGAAAAGGCTAATCTGAGTTATGATTGCCACCGTAATCGCATTTTCTCCCCTGACTCATCCGTCCGCTCTACAGTAGAGCAAACATGCCGTATTCTGATTACGCCGCACATCTGTCAATAACGAGAAACCTTGTGCGATGGAGCCGCGATGTGTGCCCGTTTGCGCTTGATCACTTTCCGCTGGTTTTCCATCACCGCCGCTTTCTAGATCATAACTCCCTGCCTTTTCCCCAGCAGCCCATTTTTATCTTCCTCTCTCGCCGACTTGCTAACCTGCTGGAGGTGGCGTCAAGCATTTGCAGTAATCATGCCATCATGTTGGGGGTAAAATAAGCTGTTTTAGGGTGTTCCGGAGCCGGGCGCACAGGCTGTCAGTGTAGAAAATAGCCTCTTGCTGGGTTGTAATTCGACCAGCAGGCAGCTGGACCAATGAGACGGCAACATTATTTAGTTACTAGGAGAATGATACCAACCGTTTCCCCGAGTACAGATGCAGAATGGCGTGATGTCATTAACAGTCAGCCCACGGGGAGCATAGCCACAAACAGCAACAACTTCATGGGGGACACATTTATTCACAACACCCCAGCGGTGAAAGCACGCCATGCCAGTAATGAGGTGTCTAGAGCTTTGGGCACTGGGTGCGCGCCTGAATACGTGTGATATTTCTCAGTCTTGGGGTGTGTGCGCATTTTACGCGTGCGTTTGTTTCGGCGGGCCGGGTACGCTCAGATGTGTGACCGAGCAGCCCCCTAATGGAAAAGATCCCTTCGCTCCGATCGAGCTGAATACGGCAACTCAGACCAGACTTCCCAGGAGTGAAATAATACAGCGAGAGAAAGAGAGAGATGGAAGTTATTTAGGGGCAAATGCGTTTTGCAAGAGTGTGTGTTGAGTCATGGTTGTGTGCGCGTGTGAGGGAGTGGGCATGTGTGGGTTCCAGGATGGATGGGCTGGCGGTGAGTAAATGACCTGCCTTGATTCAGCCTATCAGCTGAGCTCTCCACCCAGACTCCCTGATATCCCCTTTCATCCATCTCTATAAGAGAGAGATGACGGAGAGATGGAGAGGCAGAGGGAGAGAGACCGAGGAGATGAATATGCACAGAAGAGAGGGAACGGTTTCAAGTGCGAGAGCGGGCATAAAGGGGCTAATTAGAGGAGAGGGAAAAATTTGGGAGCAAGAGCGACGGCGACAGAAGAAGTGAACAAAAAGACTATTAGACTCGGATCTGATTCTGGGGCAATATGTATGACAAACGGCACCCCGTTCGCTCCAGAAGTGCCTCTCTAATGTGGCTGTGAGATGCAGTCGTTTGAGGGGGCCATTTGGGGGGAGTTGATTTGGGTAACGGATGAGCATGTTGTTTGGCTTGGGCCCACTTCTGGCGCCATGTGATCAAAGATGCAATGTGGAACGTGCAGGAATGAGTGAAGTGTGTCGAAATAACAACTTTAATTTCAATGTATCAACAGGAAGAACTTACACTTCCTCTGAAAATGATTCTGAACATTAACGTGAGGCCATCTGAATACTCATCATCCTTACCGGATAAATATGTAACGTTTTACAGGACATGAAATCCATCACAAAATGTCCTTGCAGTGTGCTGCTGCTGCCACTGTACCAGCCCAATCCACACGTCCCCGTTACCCCACCCACGCTCGGGGGAATCGCTCCGAGTTTTCTTATTTGTTCTCGGCGTCAACTTTAGTTTTCGGTAAAAGGCTGGGGAAAATGACTCAGACAAAGTAATTTCAAAGGACGTGAGCTTAGTATTAGGAAACCGGGGGACAAGGACGCGGATACACATGCAGATAGAAATAGATGCGAGCTGCATGGCAGCATCGATAGCAGGGCACTGTAGAGAGCGGCCGTAAAGGAAAATTCCATTCAGTGACAACGTGATTACATTATTTGGGCCAGTTGCAATACCAATGTGTTAGTAACTGCTGAGATCCAGGAAGATGCAGACATCCCCACTACGATGTCATTGGGGCTGGATTGGAAAGTGAGTGTACATGGGCCCAATCCCATTTCCAATTATAACCTCTAGCCCTTTGTTTTTGACAGACCCCCTTGCCCCTCAAGACCAAGTTACAAGGTGGAGTAGTTTGAAAACCACTGGGGTTTGAAATCTGCACGTTCCAAATGGGATTCAGGACCCTTGTACGCCATCACTAGCCGTCAATAACATTTACTCAAGATGCGAGTGGACATCTTCGGCTGTGGTGATTTTTCTTTTCTTCAAACCTGATGTTATCACAGTGCCATTTGCCATTTATCTGATGGAGATAGAAAAGCATGGACGCTCACAGTTTGTTCGCAACTTCAAGCAATCAATCATGTCTCAAACGAAAAATCAACACTGCCATTTTACCTGACCACTAGCAGTGCTTTATAGGTGAAAATTAACAATCCATGCCGTAATCTGCTCTGATAGCAGAGGACTGCACTAAATTGAGTAACTTCCCTGCTGGACTTAAGTTCATCAAAGAGGGGGATGCAACATTGATATATGTCAAAATGTGGGACTGTTATTCACAAATCCACAATAACAATGTAGTAATAACGTTAGCTCACTAGCATTAGAAAAACAGTGGTTGAAATGTCCCCCTATAAAAAGGGAACAGCCCTTGTGTGATTGCATAACAGTGGCAAGTATAGTAGGTCAAAGAAATCCCAAAAAGTCGGACTGGGTGGATGGTTTGGACACTTTGGGTACTAATTTTACCATTTCCTTTTGTTTTGTTTTGTTTTCATCCCAGATTAGCTTGGCTAATTAAAAGCTGTATCATCATCTGACGTCTGATCTGTTTTCAGTGACTGTGTTCAAAGATCCCAGCAGTTAACTTTGTGAATACAATACTATGATTATCGGCCAAAAGTATGAAAAAGGCCGAGGTTTCCCTTTAAACCGAGGCTCTCCTCTCCTGGCATCCCCACCCAGACACACGGGCAACCATAAGGTACATGTGCACATAAATCTTGTGCATCTGGGCCCGTCATTAGCTCAGTCTGCCAATAAACTG
The DNA here is from genome assembly GCF_904848185.1 of Acanthopagrus latus. Taxonomy (NCBI): domain Eukaryota; kingdom Metazoa; phylum Chordata; class Actinopteri; order Spariformes; family Sparidae; genus Acanthopagrus; species Acanthopagrus latus. The sequence goes on along the minus strand of NC_051054.1, from coordinate 7,403,976 downwards.
TGAATAAACTGGGCTAAGGCTGTTCCAATGAATAACTTTCAGGAGAAGATTACGTAGTGGCTGCTGCAGCAGTACAAATACAAGATAGATGTAGAAATGTTTTTTCTGCAACATCTTCAATTGCAATATCTAAATTTAAATCGTTATTTATCCTGGGATGATTTGCTGAGCCCGCATGTTCTCTCACAGCAATGCACTGTTTTACACTTTTTACACATGTACACACAGTCATGTGGAGAGACTCCCCCCTAACCTTGACAGGAGTTAAATGCCTTGCTCAAGGACAGGAGAGAGTGAGTGTTCTTTCGCGTTCATTCGCACCACCATATTGTGGGATTCAAACTGGTGACCTTGACTCCCAGCTGTTTGTCCCGCACGCCGCTGCTGCTGCGGCACTATGATTATTCATCTCTCGCACTATGTTTTTCATCAGAGCCTAAACTACACGACATAAACAACAGCCGTGCAGCTGTCAAACGCAGCTTTCCAAATGCAGTAAATATCTCTCAGGAGGAGAGAACATTTTTGCTGTTTCCCCTTCTTGGATAAACAGTCATATTTCTGCAGGTTGCTTGATTATTCATCCAAACAGAGGGAGGAGTACAGTTCACTCACGGCTTACGTTGATCTCAGGGTCAAACCTCTGTAGAATAAGATCCGCCCGCATGCAAAATTCCATTGTAACACCTTGTGTTCAGGCATTATACATTCTGTCTCTGTAATAAAAAGTTGGCGGAATGCCCCAGTGGTTACAGATACTATCAGAGGCACAATATACAAAATATCAGGGTTCTTTGCGAACACAGTTTTATGTGCGTTTATCCTCCTTGCTCCTCGGAGCAACCCGTCGAATCCCTACTTGCTCGTCGAGTTTACATCGAGTTGCACCAGATTTGTGCACCTTCTAAATGCCTTAATGGTGAATGCAGCTGATGCGTTCAAGAGGATAATATGCTGTCACTCTACTTACTTAAGGAATCCATTAAATAAACCAGGGTTGGTTTTTTTTTGCAAATCAAAAGCGGTGTACTTAGCATACTCTGGGGGAATGATACAGACTGGGAAAAAAAAACAAAACACAAGTAATATTACAAGAAGTCTGCACTTAACATAGCCCCTGAGCCCTTTTTCCTTGTAAATATGCCATTAGTCATTTTGATGACTCATCCTCCCACAGAGGTCTAATTGTTTGCAGCAGCCTCTCCCTTCAGGTGTAACCTTTAAGCAACCTTAAAGAGGTGCGCGCATGGGATTATTTGCAAAACAGAAACGCACCATTGTTTCATCTCTATTCATAAAGCCAGCCTCAGACACACACACACGCACACACACACACACACACACACACACACACATAAAGCTGCCTGTGGCTGAAAGCATCTAAGAATATGTTAGTGCTGTTATTACATCCGGTCCAGTGCATAGGCTCTGATCTATGCATCAGTTACCAATTAACCCGCGAGGGGGCTTCAGGGCAAAAATGAGCCATGGGCCTGTTTGAGTCCACAGGTGTACAGCGCACTACAGAGAGAATGTCCTCAAAAGTAGTAACAACAGCACCAATTGTTGATCAGTTGAACTGTTTCCTTGAGATGAGTTGGTTAGATGTGTCAACAACACATCAAACTTTGACAAAAGACAAAAAAAATATGTGGTTTGCTTTTGCCACAACCATCATTGTTCGCCAATTCTAACCAAGTAATTGGGTGACGTGAATGCATTCTTCTTGGGAGAAATTGAATAGTTTTGCATTCTGTAATCAATGTATTCTAGAGAGCACATCAGGATGTTAGAGGAGGGAAGATTCCCATTCACCTTTTGTGTAAGAGCCAGAAAGTCACATGAGGGGCAATTCCAATAAACTAGCAACTGGGCACTGCCCTGGGAAAGGCAGCATCAAAATGAACATCAGGGGGTCATTGTTTCGGTAAGGTGTAATTACAAACTGTAATAGTATGTAGTAGTATGTTTCCACTGTATTTAAGGCAGAAACATTTGAGAGACTGCAGAGAACACTTCTGGTCTCCTCTCTACGCTGCATGTATTATAGCGATCTGGTTCATCACACTGAGTCTAAAATTCTTCAGAGAAGTAGCAACTCTCAACCACAACAAGGAGAAGTTCCCTTACATCCTCCTTCTGAAACACTTCCAAAGCACATTTTGAGATGGTTGCACTCTGGGATATTTCTGATGGATCATCCGAACCCTAAACAATCATCAGAGTCTCCATATTACTTTCATTTTAAACATTGCCCATTCGGTCAACCAAGGACGCTGAGTTACATTAGTGGCGGCTCTGTTTTTTATCTGCTGACTGCTGTCGGTGTTGTGGTTCGGGTTTTTTGTTACCTCCTGTTTCATTTTGTATCCTCATGTGTCTTGTTGTGACTTCCCTCTTCCTGGCCTTTTTCTGTGTATACCTGTGTTTCAGTTATTCATTAGCCCTTGTGTATTTCAGTCTGTCTCTTTTCCTCCTTCTGTTCGTCTGTTTTCACCCTTGTGTGTTCTCTGTGTTCTGATTAGTTCTTCATGGCTTTTACGGTCTGTGTTTTGTTTTTGTAGCACTCTTTATTTATCTTAGATACGCCTTGTTGCCTTTTTGCTGACAGCTTTTGGTGCTCACATTTTGGATTTTGGACTTTGGATATCAGCTTATCATAAAAGCTTGCTTTTTGTTGCAGTCTCTTTTTGTTTGCTGCCTGTGTGTGTCCTGCATTTTGGCTCCTTTTTTTTTTTGCAAAAGACATAACAGTCAGTGTGTTTCTTTCAATCGTGCCATTTTAGCTCCTCGGTAAAGCTAGTCCACTGACGCGTTCTCTCAAACTTCTGAGGCTGAACACAGCTGAGTTTCTGACATCTGGCGCGGTGACGAAGACCCTTTCAAACCTGACACTGGGATGTATATTGGACGCTTGCCAGGCAGCGATGTGAGAGTTGATCCGACTCCCTTCTCCGGTGACGGGGGACGGTTATTTCTCAGCTGAGTGAGACAGTTGGAGGTTGCTGTCAGAGCAACAGTGGGAAACAGAGGTGACGACAGTGGTGTGCTAATGAGGAACTCCTGCCGAACGGTTACTGTTGCACATTTCTAAGTACAGTGATGCATTACTGTCACCTGTCGAGTGTGAGAGCCTCGGCAGTACCGTGTATCGCACATCCTAATCCACATGAAAAAAGGCACAGACAATAAAAATCCACAAAAAATCCACTAACTGAGATCTAAGACTCCACAGCGTACCTTTTAATCCAAACCACAAGGTGTGCTTTACCTTAACAAACTAGTTATCTTGGCTTATTTTAGCTTTGCATAATGGAAATCAAAACCATTTTCTCCCTATACCCTAAAAGAACCAAGATGTTATTATTTCCTACAGTGATTTGAGAAATGTTTTATAGAAACTGACAAACTGATTAGCCAGACCAGCTTCACTGTATTTTGCCTTGAGCCCCATTACTGCCCTGTACCTTCTTTTTTATCTTTTTTTTGCAAGTATAATACCAACTCAATAATAAAGCTATTAAAAAACGTTTTTCACAGAAAACTGTGACTTGACTGGCAAAGATTCAGGGGCCACATTAATTGAATCTTTATTTCACTAGAAAATACAGATGAAAAGTATCTTGTTCTCAAGAGAGTCCCGGCATTAAATGTTTTAGTCCCTCATGTTCGTCAGTGGTGCACGCCAAACAAATTGGCCATCAGTCAAACTGCCACACACCATGTTATCTCCAGCCTGTTACCTGAGGCATTTGGAAACCCCTGAGGTCTGGGAGCCCCCTGGATCCAAGCCTTGATCGCGTACGAGACTCCAAGCTTCATTCAGACGACAAAACATAATTGATATTCCAGCCATATTTTCCAGTTTTGTACTGAAGCTTGTACCAAGTCCAGATGCCTTTACCAAGGTATAATTTTGGCTGACTTGTGTTGGATGCGGAGCCTAAAAAAACAGAAGAAGAGACTTCTCTGGCAGGATCCACGTGATCGTAAGCCAACAGGACTTTAAGACCCCCCCCCCATTTATGTACAAATGTAATCACTGTACTATTGTTGTGGATTTGGCCTCTTCCCTTTGAGCTACAGAGGAAAAAATCAAGTCTCTAATCTGTCTCTCTGTTACCTCCGTTTCAGTATTAATTGCTGCATCAAATAAATGGGGCAAATCTCTGCACTAGGTCCTAATCACTTATCTGCCATTAGAGCTTCTAGCCAGGGGGTGTAATTGGAGCGGCTCATAGTAGTGGAAAATAACTTGGTGTTATCATCAACAAAGGCGCAAGGGTGGCCCACTTAGAAGCAAGCCACGACAGAGAGAAGTAAAGGGATTAGACGGCAACTTCTCCGGTGCCGAGCGTTGAATGTAAACATGTGTGTGTGTGAAACGACATGCCAGTGTACGTGAATGTTCTACAACACGCAGGTCTTTGATGTCTGTGTGTGTGTGTGTGTGTGTGTAAAAGTGGATGAGCACTGGATTTGGACGGGTGTTGCTGTCCCAGTGCGAGTGCTGAAAGGCAACAGACATATCCAGAAACAAAGTCAGGCAGTGATAAGACCCAGACTCTCCTCAAAGCCGGAGACGTCGTCCCTCTCCTGACAAAACCCGGCGATAACTGCGGCGCTGCTGCTCGAAGCTTAAGAGCAGAGAGAGAAAAGGGGGAAAAAGAGAAGGCAATAATCTTTCTGTAAATGCCAGCTCAGAGTTTAACGCTCCACAAAGTCACCTCCAATTTAGATTCATAAAAAAGATTGCATGCGTCAGATCTTCCTAAGTACTGAGACTTTTAGGAGCCAAACTTAATTTCCTTAGTTGGCAAACACCTCCGCAAATGTGTGATCTTTCAATTAGAGAGAGCAGCTGTGAGCCTGTATGATTTGTGTGTGTGTGTGAGTGTGAGTGTGTGGTGTGTGCATGGGTCGGTGAAGATGCTGTGGTCGAAGGTGACATCTGACCCCATTATGTTCTAACTGAATGAAAGCCGTATCCACTGATCTGTGAGCGTCCTCCCGCCCTCTCCCTTCCACTGCAGCTGCATTTTTCACTCTCAATTAATATGAAGAGCTGCATTCCGAGTGTTGATTGATGTTGATTGAAACATGTAAAGGGCATCAAAGAGCAATGGGAGCTGACTTATCGGCCCCACGCGCACACACGCTATGCAAATTGTCTTTCTGCCGTGTGTATATGTCCGTCAGCTCGGTGCGCGCCCGAGGGTGCGTCCGCTTCCACTCAGTATGCCGGAGGAGGAGGAGCACATAATTTACAAAATATCACAGATAATCGTGTCGAGATTAACGATCTCATTTTGATTAATGCTTAATGTTTAATTAACTCAACTTTGGGTCGGCCTGTCGGGGGGGTTCTCCTGCATAGCAAGTAGGCTTCTTGCTCAGTGTCAGGTGCGTTATGGGTGCTGGCGTGTGCAGTGCCGGTGAGGAAGTGGGGCAGATAAATTTTATATTAATCTCCTGGGATATTTGTGGGCTGCCAGATGCGATGAATAATTAATATTAACCGTACAAAATGAAGAATAACAAAGTAATAAATAGCACATACCTTACAGTATGTGTGTGTACAGTAAGTTGGAGACTGTGTGTGTGTGTGTGTCTTGCTCCCCGGATTGTGCGCACTTGAAGTACTGAAATGCTGTGTCTAATATGATGCATATACTATAAAAGTGTGAGCACTTCTAAGTGCGCATCCACATGCCAAAGCAGGGGAGATTATGCTAGCGCTGTGTATAGTATGCATGAGCGTGTGTGAGCGCATATTATGCCGGCGATTATACGCTCCTCTTTCTATCTAAGACATTTCTTTGAAGCTTAGGTTGGTGTACAAGACAAAGTAAGCATGAAATTGACACCCAATCCCGTTGGCCGGACCACATCCACATCCAAATGAACCACTTAAACAGTCCCTGGGCACAGGATGTAAGCCTCTCTAGTAATAACTCATCAATATACAGTCTCTACTTTTCAATATGTCTTATATTTTTTCGTGGCCAGGGTATGTGAGCGTGCGGGGTCTGGAACAGTTCTTCCTCTCCTGTCTCTCGGCCCCTCCTCCCCCTGCCTTCCCTCTCCCCGGCTGGCATACCCTGCGCCGGTCTGATAACGTGATTTCACGCAAAAGTGAAATCCTCCTCGTGTCTCATGTATGCATCTCTCTCTCGCTCGCTCGCTCAATCCCCATCCGCCCCCCCCAATATCCACCCTTCTGCTCCCCCCACCTACAACCCCACCTGACATTTGTAGGGAGGCTGCTCAAAGGGAAAAGGGTGCTTTGTGGCACTGGCAGGTCGCTGTGTGTGTGTGTGTGTGTGTGTGTGTGAAAGTGAGAGAGAGAGAGAGAGAGAGAGGGAAGGTGAGTAAGAAATCAATGCTTGTGGCAGGTGTGTCCCTGTATTTAAGAAAGACTGAGAGCAAGAGGGAGGGAGCAGAGGGGGAGACGGGTGGGGGAGTGTCATTGGCAGGTACGCTGCTGTCTCAGAGGTAAATGGGAGCTCTGAAGGGTAGTGTAGCATTTGGGAGTACGTTTAATATCAGATTAAGCGTCTGACAGACGAGGGGGAGAGAGAGTGTGTGTGTGTGTGTGTGTGTGTGTGTGTGTGTGTGTGTGTGTGTGTGTGTGTGTGTGTGCGCGTGAAACTACACCCTTAAGAGAGATCGAGAGAGAATTAGTTTTTGAGCGATAGCCAAGAGATAAAATGACATTTACGGATCAGGACTTCACACGTCTTCCGTTCCTGAACATCAGGAAGCCTGTCCTTTCCTTGGGACCGATCTGTCACCTCGGCTGGGGCCCCCGAGCTCGGAGGGGAAAAAAAACACCACGTGCAGATGGAAATGTCGTGCTCTGGAGCAAAAAAAAAGGGGGGTCCTGCAGAATACCGGATTTTCCTGTTTTATAGAAAAGCAGGAGTATTTTTCTGCCTCTATAAAGAGTAATTTCAGAGAAGTTTCTTTTTCTTTTTTGTTTTTTTGCTAGGGAATGTCAACCAAGCATGCACAATCTTTGTCATATTCAGCCTACTTCACATTCAAAGTTTTGGCACATTCACACCAGCCTCCTCACTTTGCTTAAAAAGCACCTCATGCTGTACTCTTCCCCACATTTTCCCCCAGCAGCAACCGTCCAATCCAAGCCAACTTCTCCGGACCTCCAGGCTACCGCACCCACTTCTTTACGGAAGCATGAGCAAATCAATCCACATAGGATTTTTATGGGACCGGGACCGGTATTGGATCCTTTCAGGGAGTGTGAAATGTTTTGAGTGAAATATGGCGACTCTGGGATTGGCACCACTGGTCCGTTTTATGTTCGGGGACAAAACACGGGAGTTATAGGCAGCATAATCCACCATTTTCTGTGAGAGAAGTGGTATGACCAACTTTGCTTGTTGTACAAACTGTGTGCATGAAACGTCACATTAGAATGGAGAATCGACAGAAGAGGCGAAAAGCACGAGAGACAAAAATGCTTTGACTAAACCCTCTTAAGCCTTTCTGCTGGCAGACCTTCAGAAATTGATCGAGAAGTTAAACTCCCCATTAGTGTATCACAATGAGACCGATACAAACAAGTTCTGAGAGGTTTAGTTTTCTGGGCAGTTATTTGCTCTGGGACTTTGTGGCGACAGCTCTCATGACATGTCTGGGCAAAAAAAAGGTGTGGATTTGTGTGAGATTATGTTGTTTGTGTTATATTTTGTTGTTAACATAAAACTTTAAATCTCGTGATTGTCAAGGTTGGATGGTCCACTTCCATCGTACCTACTGGACCATATCTTTCAAAAGAGTACAATAAATTGCAGCCTTTCGCTCCCAGGACTTATCGCTCTGTATTGAACTTGGAAAACGGGGCATTTAAGTATACACTGCTCCCTCTGCTTGGAATCAGCTACAAAACTGTCTGAATCTTAAGGAGGCCGTCTGACTGGGTGCGTTTAAAGTGATTCTAAATGACTTGTGATAAAGAACATCTGGCTGTAGATGTTCTGAATGTAAATGAATGTTTTGTTAGTCTGCGTCTCAGCAATTTGCTATGTGTCTTCATTTATAATTTGTTATGTCTCTGTTTTATGTCTGCCACCGGTTGAAAAACACAAAAACAAAGCTCTTTGTTAATCAACGTGAATGTGAAGCCACACTAACAGTTCTGCAGGCGCAGAGGTTTTTTTAAGTTAAATGGTACCATCAGTGTGCATTAGCATCTATAATGTGTATCATGTTCCACATGTCATTTCAGTGTGTATGTTAACATTTGCGTATCAGAACTAAAAGACAAAAGTGCAACTGAGCAGAAGGAAGAGGTTTGCCTTCAGGGCTTTCTGCCAAAGAGCCTTAACAACATTCGGGGAGGTTTAGGCACCACCATGACTTGGTTAGATTTAAAAAAGGAACAGTTTAGATTGAAATAACCTTGTTTTGCATGGGAGACTCCTCAGTCATCCTCTGGAGACCTTGAACGTCTCAACATAATGTCATGGCAATCCATTTAATGGTTGTTTAGATATTTTTCCAGTCGGAGCCAAAGCGGTGGACCAGCCAACAGACAGACATTGCCATAGGGCAGGCATGGATGTTTGTTCGCCAAATTTCATGGCCATCAGTTCAATAATTGACTTTGTGTCAGAATGTTGGACTTGAACATTTTAGATTTATGAATCACTGTGTAGATTGTGCTGCGTCCTGTGTGATCCTCCGTGCCATTGTTGTGAGGAGGTTGTTGGGAAGTCAGATGGGAGTGACAGTCTCTGTCTTGCATAACATTAAAGTGCCATTGTTCTCGAGAAAGGCATGATCGACACCTGAATGTGTGACTGATGAAGTCGGCCTTGTCGTGAGGGCTGCATCTGTTGTCCTGTTATTACCTGATAGAATATAAGTAAGACAACCTGAAAGACTGCAGAGGATGCCGCGCTTGGGTTCTCTATCAATGCTGCATATATTACAGAGATCTGACTCACCATGTCTTGTAATTCTTAAGAGAATTAGCAACTCACAAACTTTGACAAGGAGAATTTCATTTCTCTCAATTAAGCAAATGTCAGCCTCGTGGAGGCTATATAATTTTACAAGGGATCACAAGAAGTACAAGGATTCTCCGAGGACCATGAATTTCATGGCAATCCATCCATTGTTTAGATACTTCAGTAGAAAGCGTCACGAGCCGACAGATGGACACCAAGAGCGAGGCTGCTACCATTGCTAAAAATACCTATAACGATTTTAGCGCGATCAATCGATTCATCGATTTATCATCATTCAGTCATCAGCGAAAAGGAAAAAATAACTTTAATGAGATTTGCTGGAGTTTTGAGTCTTTCTCCAAAGCAGCATAGAGAGAGAGAGAGAGAGGTGTTTTTTTCTACTCTGAGCCAAAGCACAACCGCAGATAACAATATCATTCATCAATCGCGCAATCATGATATAGAATTTCTGCCTAAGTGAATGTCTGGCGGTCGGGTTTTACAAGCCAGAGAGAAGGTGGCAGCCGGCTAAAAATAGCCCTGCAGCAGGGTCTCATAAACGGGGAAGGAGAAACAGTAAAGGGGGAACGAAAAGAAAAACACACGCGCGGCCAAGTGGTGATTTCATTTCCCTACCTGTCATAGCGCGGCTAAATAACTCTGGTCAGGGTATTACAAGCTCCCGGGCTCGATGGCTCCGAACAGCAATCCCCATACAGGTGGGTAATGAGTAGGAGGAAAAGAAGGAGAGAAAGTGATAAGAGACGTATGGGGAAAAAAAAAAAAAAAAAAATGGAGTGAAGGGGGTGGATGAATGGACCAAGAAGTGGAGGGGGAGGGAGGGAGGAAGTGAGAGGCATTAGGGAACGGAGAGGAGGGGAGATGGAAAAAACGGAGAGAAGTCTTAATAAGAAAAAGAAGGATTGAAATGGGAGAGGGAATTAGAATGGCTGGAGGAACAGGAGGCAATCCGGCTGAGCACACACACACACACACACACACACACACACACACACACACACACACACACACACACACAAACACGTATACTGTGCATCCCAGTGAGGTAGACTCCGACAGATGGAATTACACACTCCTATAACTCTGTAACTGTCCTGAAACACACACAAAGGCGACAGTTGACTTTCTGAGGCGGGAGTTCTCTGGGCAAGGTTACTTCCACTGCAAGGTGTACACTATCTGTCACACACACACACACACACACACACACACACACACACACACACACACACACAGAAACAGAGGAGAGATAGCGGGAGATAGAAATAGAAATACTCTTTTAGTGATTCCAATCTGTACCATATTGCACAGTGTGTGACAAACTGCAGTGGTCTCCTGCCAAAGGAAAAAAAAATACACTGTGTGTGTGTATGAGAGAGTGGATGAAAGAGGTGGAGGTGGAGAGTAAAAAGGTGTGGGAGGGGTGGGAGAGGAGACAGCACAGAGCGAGAGACAATGACCAAGATGAAAAAAAAAGAAAGAAAAGAAGTCAGAGGGAATGTTTTTTGTATTTGTGCCAAAAGGCAGAGCGGAGGGAAACGGGACACAGTCTGCTATTAAATGACATTATTAGACTGACAGTCATTAAAGTGAGCACACAAAGAGCAGCGCATTACACTTAAAGGTATCCCAGCCTTCCAAGCCGGGATAAGAGTGCATGATCTGAGTATATTTAGGCTTCAAGGACACTTGATTGAAGTCATAAAAATGAAAGATGACTTGTTGGAACGGAGTCACTGCGGAATCTCTCCCCCAACTTCCCATCCCTCCCTCTTTCTCTCTCTCTCTCTCTTTTTTTTCCTCTACCCTCTCCCTCTCTCCTCTGCGGACGCTTTATCCTGCCAAAACAGTGCCTTCGCCCCGAACCCTCAGAGGTGGATGCGGGGATAATTGAAAAAGTTCTCACACTGGGAGTTAAGTAAGGCTGATAAGGGGGGAGAAGTTGGAGGAGAGGGAGGCGGAGTAGATGTTAGCTGCACAACAAATGTGAAGGATACAGAATGTGTTTGGCCAGGAGGAGACGGGGTGGAAAACGAGGGGAAGGGAGGAGGAATCGGTCCTGTGTGGAAGTGAGGGAGGGGGGGAGTAAGCAATAAATGGGGAGTTTGTGTGTGGTAACAGGGTAGGGGAGGGAGGGAAGGAAGGAGAGAATGAAAGCTTTATCTTATCTAGTTTAGCCATCGCTACTGTCCACTGGATCAGAGTATAATACCCACTTATGCAAATACATCCACATCTCGGCTCCCCTGATACTGCAGAAGCTCTAACAGTACCGAGTGTGTGTTTTCGGTTTCAGCCTGTGAGGAAATGTTTTCTTCGTGTATGTGTGCTTGGCTCAGTGCACCTCCAGGGTGTGTGGCTGTGGATGTTGTGTGTGTTGTTTGAACGTGTGTGTGTGTGTGTGTGTGTGTGTGTGTGTGTGTGTGTGTGTGTGTGCAGGGAAAGGCTCTGCCAGGAAAGACACCAGCGTCCCCACCCCTCTCTCCCTCCCTGCCCATCCATCCTCGCCTTGCTCCCCTTCATCCCTCATTCCCTCTCGCTGCTTCCATGCTTGGCTCCCCGCTGAAATCCCGCTCCATGTCCCCCTTTCTTTTTCCTTCCATATTTCTTCCCTCCATCCCTCCAGCCTCTCCATCCTTCCCCTCCTCTCGGAACCTCCCCGCCCTCATTCCCCCCCACCCCCCTTTCTGTCACTGCCTTTGTCTTTTCACGGCCACCTCAAATGGCTTCAGATCAATCAGAGGCACTCAACGGAGTTTGTTAGCGAGCTGCTGTTGTGGGAGAATGAAGCCATGCACCCAGGGGTCTTTCGCCCTCATAATTAAATAGCTGGAGGACTGAATGCTTCCCTCCTGAGGACCTCGTGCACTCTCCGTTGACAATCTACCTCCAAGCGATTTGTGCCGCTGCAAAACTAATCACTTAGGCCTGTGCAATCTCAGGCATGCTATTGAGAGAAAACCAGCTATATTATTAGGTTTTGGAAAATATCCACTGTTAATAAATGCACTCCGAGACACAGCTGATGCTGATTTGAAAGCCAGGTTAGCCCAGCGGCTGCCTGGAGAATGGAGGACGGTACGCTGATGGAATCAACGGCAAATGGAACGGACAGCTCCAAGTCCAGGGCCTGTCAATCACAAACTGATTTACGTAAAGCGGGAAAATAAGTTGTGTGCGCGTCGATCAATATCTCATCCTGTAAGTGCCAGCGAGGAATTACAACTGACCAGCACTCCTCACGCTGTATGGCCTATATACAGGACATTCAAGTATACACACAACAGGAATGGGTCCAACAGCATGAGGGTCAGGGTTAGGCTTGATTGAATCCGAGGCTTTTGAATCCCTCCTGGCAAATAACAAATAACCACAAACTTTTCTATCATCAACATCATTTCTAGCTACAGAAAACTGAAAAGTATGTGGACAAAGTTAGCAAAACCATAAGGCACATATTTCTTTCAGGAGTTGGTGGAGACCAAAAAGAAGAGTAATACAGAATACTAAATACTTGAATATGAGCCAAAAAGCCCCCAGTTGAACATGTGTAGAAAGGATACCATTAGCTTTAGCATGGGATCAGTTATGCAGCCTGGTTGCGAGGGTAAAAATGTTGGCGGTTAACATTTCATACATGCAGACATACCAAGTTCACACATATACAAAATGTTCCATTTGTTGAAACACAGCTGTGAAACCACTGGATATTTTTGACGAGGGACAACTGTGTTTCTGCGCTTGTAAGTGTAACACCACTGGATAGATTCAAGGAAACCTTGGGACAATTGTAATTTATGGCAACACAAAACAGATAGTTTTGATTGGATGTCAGAACATCTCCAACCATCTCCTTGTTGCAACAAAAAAAAATAGTGTTTTAAAGAGAACTTGGGACACAACAGCTATTTTAAGCCAAAACACAATCTTTTCCTAACTCTAACCAGCAGTTTTTTGTGCCTGGACCTAACTAGACCATAAGAACATCACTGTCACAAGATGACCTTAAGAAATGTAAAGTTGCATCAAGTATTCCCGAGACTGGGGATTTGAACGATGCCAACACTCTGTTTTCAGCTCATTATGTTGCCTCCAGTGCCCAGAAAGCAGTTATTATAGCTATACAAACTTTGTAATCAAAAATTGCAATCAATGACCCACAATTCAAGTTATGTCAGATGTGATCCCACACTGGGTACACTCAGCTCTTGATGAGTCAAAGTGTTTCACCAACTTGTACCCAGATTAACCCATTGCAAAAACAATTGGAGGACAGTGCTGGGATAGCGTGGGCACACAGCAGTACACACCAAATGTACACACTTCTAAATGCACACACACCACACAAAACATTGTTCACATCCAAAAATTATGACAAAAGACACAAATGCAAACAAACAATAACATTGGCAGCACTTCAGCACTGCTGGGAAAGCCTTGGCAGTCGAGCCGTGGACCCGCACCACTCCAGTCGTGATGGTCGGAGACCTGACACAGAATGGACCGACTGGGCTTGTTCCCCTCCAACAGGCGTCCTTTAACCACAGCTGGCAACGAGGCTGCCAATGAAGCCTTCAACTGTAATACAGTGCCATTTTGACAATTAGCACACAGGTCTAAGAGCAGACTGCGCCTGGAATGTCAGCAACAGCGACTGTTTTGCTGAGTCACGAGCTTTGATTTGCTTGTGCCAGAAAAGAAAACCCTCACCAAAACAAATCACACCACAATGAGATAACCACGTACACACCAGTGGCCGGATGAGATGAAGCCCTGAGTCTCCCAGTCAAGTTGCATGTAGGAACCCAACTGTTTATTTAGTGGGAGCAAGTGTGACAAAAATTCACAGCATGGAATTATAATTTTCACGCTTCAGCTCTCATGGAAAATGTATTCTATTTATGTTTTTGTTGCCAGCGGGCGAATGGTGGGATGAGTATTCAACGCTGAAGCTAGCTAGTCCCAGAGTAATAAATTTATAATGCGTTATATAACCTTGGCACATCAACGCTGTTTCGTAATGATTTAAGTATTTTGGCAACTCCAAGCCTCCGATTGATTTACGTTTATCTATAGCTAATGATATTTCATTGTGGCGGCCTCGGTGGCCCGTTTGGACAAGGACAGAAGTGTGAATCTTATTCTCTTGTGATGAGCTGAACCACTTTAGTTTGATACTTCTCTCACAATGTTTAGCATTTTGAGAGGGTGGGAATTAGACATGTGTGTGAAGAAAGGCAACAGAGAGTCTTCCTCCCCAAAGCCACGTGGGTTTTCTACAGTTCTAATCACATGCTATATAGGAGCCATCTCAAATAAGAAACTCCATCTGTAAAAGTAAAGATTTCTATCCACTATTCGGCGGCCTCTCAGACAAAATTGAGATATCTCTTCCACCGTCCAATTTTATACCTGACAAATCTCACTCAGCAGTCCTCAACAGTGAGCGGCCCAAGAAAGATATCTCCATCCAACCATTTTGCCCTGCTGTCCTGCCTGAAAAGGATCTTTCCACCAAACCATTCCACCTGAATGCCTCAAGGCCTGTTCAGTCTGACAGTGTGTCATGACTGGAAATAAATAAATAAAAAAAACAAAAAACAAACTCAACCTAACATGCCCTCATGTTAGTCCAGTCTACTGCTCATGACCAGACAGAAAAAAACAAACACTGCCACCAAGCTGGGTTACCTTAGATATTCTTGTCCATTCCTTTTTTCCTCAATTAAAATATCTTCCACTCTGTTTTACTCGCCCGAGGTAGTTCCGCTTATTGATTCTGCTCAATTTGGTAGTTTTCTTCTGCTGCAACAACCTCTGTACAACACCAGAAAACACAACATTCATCCCGCGCATCCAATTTTGAATCAACAACTAAATAATCCAACTTTAAACTTAAAGGAGAATTCTGGTGTTCAAAGCCTGGGGCCTATATTTGCATGTTCTTTGTGTAAATGATTCATACTAACCACAAGTTCTGGAATGGTCCAGTAGATTACCTTACCTGCAATGTTAACTACGACCGTTAAAATTACATACACTTAACTCCAAAAGAGCTCTTTTTTATGCCACTCACAGGCTGAGCTTGTTGTTCTGAGTGTCTGGCTACATTACGGAATCTATTTCCAGAGAGATAGATCTGTTTGTGAAAATACAAGATCCCCCCCATGACCAGAATAAACAAGTCTGGCTCACGGAGAAGTCTTGCTCTCAAATCGTGCATGGGTTATGCTGTTTCAGGAAGACGATGGTGGAAACTAAACCAGCAAGAACTGCCAGCAGTAGTCACGGCTGACTATTAAATTGATTGTAACGATCTAGATCAGGCAACAACTCACGTCACAAGATTTTAGCATGTGCAAGACTCTGGTTATTTAATAAATCTCTGTTTGTTGTGAGTTTCTGTGTCAGTAGCAAAAAAGAAGCACTTTTAGCCGATGAAACTTTGACAGTTTGAGTTGCCCCAAAGGATTACACTGCAGCCGCTGCAAGGCTGCCAGCTTATTTGCAGGACAGATCGCAAAACTTCTGGAAAGTATGCATCGGCGACACACCAAGTCATAATTCAAGTAGTTCAGCGAGACTAGACTTGCTGGCGCTCAGCCATGAAGGTATCATGCTGTCCTTTGAGAAAAAACGTGACTTTATTTCATGCTTTGTTTGAGAAATGTTTCTCAGAATAGATGTCGCCTCTCTCCAACAGTCAAGATCTCGGCCGTCAACGAATCTCCAAAAGTGTTATAAATGGTTGAAATTTCATGGTGTTCTTCAATTCTCCTTTAACAAAAAGTAAGAGCGAGCGGGGGGATAGATGCGTGATCTATGCATGCTACTGACCTGAATTAGAGTGAAATATTGCGCTGCTCTCTTGCATGACTTGGCATGAGATAAGTGCGACAGGGAGGCTGCTTTAGCGCTATCTGGAGGACGGTCTGTCCTCTGTTTGAAGGGCAATGAGGAAAGGGAAATTGATCACATCCCGAGTCTCTTCTCTCTATCACACTTTCCTACCCTTTATTTCTCAGTCGCTTCTTTTCTTTTAGTGTCACCCCACCCTTAAGCTCTCATTTATTGCCTCTGCGACTCATTCACCCATCCATTGCCTTCAATCCTCTTCCTTTTCAAATCTCATTTTTTCCCTGCTACCCCTTGTGTCTCGCAGTGACTCTCCATCGGTTCCGCTATATCCGCATGTCTCCTTCAAGCCCATAAACAGTGTTTATGTGTTAGATGTTGTGCATATGAATATCAGATCGTCTTGATGTTTTTTCCTCTCCACCGGCAGACAGCCTGGGATATCACTCAGGATTTATCTGTCGTTCCGCTCGGCTCTGCTTTATGGAGGCGGCTCGAACACAGAGGTCAATACAGACGGAGTGGGAGAGAGAGAGAGAGGGAACAGAAACAAGACTTCCCCACGAACGACAACTGCTTGTGTGTATGATGGATGTTTCCGGATACAATCTGATTGAGCATGTGTACCCATGCATGTGTGGCAGAGAGCCTAGACTGTCATGTCTGAGTGTGTATTTCGATGTGTATTGCATACAGGTACAAGACTGTGTGTGTGCACGATTGCATCTACAGCAATATTTCAATGTAGTATATGATGGTAACAAGAGATTACAGCTGTGTTACCGGGGGCGGGGGGTGTATGTTTCTGCCTTGCGGCGTGTGTTTTTATGCTTGAGGAAGAGTGTGAAGTGTTTCATTAAAGTCAGATGGCAGGTAGTGATATTTATTGTCACGTTGCATTTGCACTCCCAACGCAATGGGTTTGAAATGAAACAATATCGTTAAAGTGCCTGCACTAAGATTTTATTTGAGGGGGGATCCAGCCATGTCAGTGACATATTAACGTTGATGGTATTGTAGCCCTTTAGTCCCGCAGATAAATGGGACAGAAGGTACTTGGACCAGTCGAACTGAATTACTAGTGTGTTCTTTCACTTAACTAGGCCGGCGGGCCGACAGTGTCTGTGACCTCGGGCCTTCCTACGTTACTCCATGACCCCATTATGTTTCACAATGCCGTCAACCAAATCACATCGTAAAACACAGAGCAATTGCTTTCCAACCTGTTGCCGTCAGTTCTGGAAGACTAGTCATTGGCTATCACTACATCTGGACCCATGAAAGGGACCTCTGCATCTCTATAATGCAGGACAAACGTGGCACTGAGTGTGTGTGAGGGCTGCCAGTGACTCAGCAAGTGTTGAAAGGACATGAAAGGGAAGTGTCAATGTCAAATATAGCGAGCTAGGCTAACACGCTTTTGCTCTCCAAGCAGAATACAAAATTAAACAGCACGTTGCTGTGGAGGAGAGGTTTTCAGAGTGGATGGTGGTGGTAAGGCTGTTAAGGTTGAGGGAAAGACATAATGGTAAGAGACTCCTACTCATTGTCCACCATGTCCGTTATTACTAAACACTCATAAATCCACTCAGATATCATAGAAATGGCCCGCCCCAGTAGCTCAGCTGGTAGAACATGATCCCCACGTACAGAGGCCGTGTCCTCGCCGCAGTGAGCCCAGCGCTCAAATCCAACCTGGCGTGGCCTTTTGCTGCATGTCGCCCCCCCTTCATCCCATTTCCTAACACTGCTCAGCTGTTCTGTCCAATCAAGCAATGGACAAAAGGAGGAAATCATAGAAACAAGATGCTCCTTAACCCACTCTCCAACTCTCCAATATTTTCTGCAATCCACTTGATAATTTTTTACCGCGGTCCTTTGTCAAACGTATCTACTGGTTTCACAACTGCAAATGTTGAAACACAGTCTAAAAATGTGGCCATGAACATGTAAAATGAATGTGCTATGGGCTGTGCTGTGGGGTTTATACCATCACATTTTTCGATTGTTGTCCGTGCATCTGTAGCTATATTGCACAGACGGCAGACTTTTAATGGTGCCAATGGGACTTTGAGAACCCCTTGCTTTAAAGGTACAGACAGAGAGAAAACCCTAATGGTTGATAACGAACAATATGTTGTTGTGCACTAAAAAAATAGCCCTGTGTCAGTTACACAATATGAAGGTCATCAGTCAGTTGCACACTCCTACTAGCAAACCAAGTGAAGTCGTCTAAAACACCCACCTAGAAGCTCATGGCCAAGACACCGCTTCCATAAATATATCAAAGGTGGTTGAAAGGTGGATGGTTTTTATCGTCTTCTAAAAAGAGCTGTTGTATTCTACAGTTCTTGTTAATGCCTCTTTGCACACAGAGTGATGAGTTTGACTTCAAACAAAGTGATCATGTTTAATATTTAAAGTCTGTCATCCAAAGACATCAGTGGACACCTGGTTTATTCCTCAGTGAGGCTCTGCCAGGTCTGTGCTGCAGTCTTCGTCACCTCGCTTCCCCGCTCCTTGTCTCGGTCTATCCTTCAGCGTGTGAGACCAATGATAAATTGGACTGAAGTCGGATAACAGACTCAACCGTTCCGCTTCCTGGCCTTAAAGAACTCCTTGGTGTCCTGGTTTGTATGTTTAGGATCATTACCCCCGCGCATTATTCTAAAATCCGGCATTTCAACGGAATGCAGATTATTTAATTTCAAATCCAAATGAGCTGGAGTGGCGCCAAATGGGCGAAACGGCTGCATTTATACACATGTAACTGATGTTAACAACGTAACGACGTGTGTTTGTGTGTGTGTGCCACTGGTGCAGTGTTGTGTGTCTCCTTTCAGACAGCTTTCCTCGGTGGGCAGGTGGTGTTGAAGCCCATCCAGATGGGCTCTAAATCATCCCTGCTTTCTTGCCAACTCCCAACATAAATATCCCAGAAGGAACACAGAAGTTACCTTGGGGTCTACCATCTTTCAATCGTCTGTCTACACCTCGCCCGCCCCTCAAATAACTTCATCTCTGACAGCTTTTTTGCTCCCTCACATCTTCCCTGTCACCTCCCGGTCCCCTGTCTTACCTCTTTTATCTCTTCTAGCTTGCATCTTTGCTGTCTGTTTGTCAGTTTTTTTAATCTTTCTTCTTTCCCCTCTCAACCTGTCTGAGTCAGTCACTCCGTCTGTCTGAGCCCATTTGCTTCTGTATCTCTTTCCTTTGCCTACTCTTCATCCTTTGTTACTTTAATTCTGTCGTGCCCCCTTTCCTGCATGTTTTACCCCAGTTTTCTCGTCTTCACCCCCGGGTGTTTGGCTAACCTGTCGCTTTGGCGCTCGCTCAGCCGTGTCCCGCGGCCATCTGTCAGCATCTGTTTAATCTCACGTCAGCACATGTCCCTCTCACCTTCCCTCACCTGTCTGCCTCTCCCGTCTGCTTGTCTTTCACCTGTGACCTATGGGAGTTATTCTATAAGGGCCCTATGTGTGTGTGTGTTGTCTCCAAGTCTGCCCTTATCACTGAGGCCCACCTGGCCTAGATTTCTGGTGTTGTGCCTCAGTTGCCACCTTCTCCAACACAATAAAACACATTCCTTATGTGTTATAAACACACACACACACAACTGCTGCACGGTCAATAGTAGTTCTATGGAGAGAGGAAAAGGAAGCAACTTTCAACGGATGTGGGAAGTTTGAAGATATACATCAACATGTGTATATTTATCTTGTGTTTTGAATACGTTTGCATGAGTCTAATCCATCAGACAGGATGTGTGTGAGCCGGCGTGTGTATGCGCGCGCGTTCACTTATCTGTACGGCAGTGCACAGGTAGGTGGGAGGGTGTTTTTCAATCACAGATAGCTCCAACTTATCACTCACTAATCCTCTAATGAACCGGCACAGTTTAGATAAAACTGCCTCCATCAAACTCCTCTATGGAAGAGAAAGCAGTAGGCCCTGGCCTCCTGTCACCCTCCCCTGCATTCCTTTATACCCCGCCCCCTCCCATCCTCCATCATTCCCTCTTCCGTTCCCGCAACCTTCGATCTATTCCTTCCTCCACTGATCCCTTCCTTGCTCACTCCACACCCAATTTGTAACTTTCTTCCTTGATTAATTCAACCTTTCTTACCTCCTTGTCCCTCCCTGCCTTCTACCGCACTTCTGTCCTGATCCATCCTTGCTTTGACCGATTCCTCTCCGTATGATCCCTCTTCTGCTGCGTGTACTGCCTGATTCTTTTCTTTCGTCCTTGATCCCTCCTTCCCTTGTTCCCCATCTGATTTCTCTTTTTGTGTCTGATCACCACTTTCCTCATTCTCTGCTTACTTCATCCCATTTTGCCTTTCCTCACACATTGTTAATCCATTCGTTACCTCCTTCACCTTGCTCTTTTTCTTGCTTGATCCAAACTTGCCCAGAACACTACCACTGGATTCCTGCCTTTCGTACTTACTCTCCTTCTCTTCTCTCCAACCATGTAATACCTCTGTTTTGCCCTTGATTCCTTCTTCCCACCTGGATGGATCCTTCTCCTTCCCTTGTTTCCTTCATTTGATTTGACTTCATTTCCTTTATTGATTCCTCCTGTTTCTCTCTACAGACCCACCCTTCTCTCATTCCACATTGATTTCTCTATTCTTATCTGATCAACACTTCACTCATTCCCGAACAAATTTGTACCATTGTCCCCTCCTTCACACATCCCATAGTGGATCCAATTCTATATCACTTGTGGCCTCCTCTCCTGGTTCTCTTTTACATTTCTGACCCTGTCAACCTTTGTCCTTTTCTTGCTTGATTCTTTCTTTACTTGTTCCACAGAAAAAGATCCTCCCCTCCAATGTGCCCTTTTACTACCGAATCCCTTATTTTTGTTCTGGACCCCCTCATTCCCTATAGTCCATTTTCCACTTCCTTTGTTCCCCTCCACCCTCCCACCATTCCCCACTACTGTATGCTGTATCCCCTTTCATTCTCTGTTCTCTTTCTATAGTTTTCCCTCATTCTGCAGCTGACTTCGTCCTGTCATTCCTCAACACCTCATCTCCGGCTCCCAGATTCCTCCCTATTTTTTCCTTGATCCCTCCTCACAGCGTTCCCTTCCCACTGATTCCTTCTGTCTTCCTTGATCTCACGTTCGTGGATGCCTACACGCCTCCCCCAATCCCTCGACTAACTCTTCATAATGACAATCACATCTCCCTCCTCCCCCATGCCCCAACACCTGCAGCCCTTTTTTTATTCCCCCACTCCGCTTCTATCCATCACCGGACTGCTCCATTTGTTTACTTATTAAGTTCTGTAGATAAATATGATGTTGATGCAGAGTCATTGAAAACATTTGTTTCACCGGAGGCAGTGACACAAGCCGAACACAAGCCAAACATTAGAACACTAACTCAAATGCCATACTGAGCAGCTCAAACAAGCCCACAGTCCTTTTGGTAATACACACTCCGCTGCTTCTGCTCTGCTCAATTAATCTGGCTCAGTCAAGACTGCGCTGAACTGTCATCATAACTAATAAAGAAAAAGCTTTGAGCTGTTTGCATTAAGTGGCCTGCTTGTCTCAAAACTGTCAGTTCGCCTGCGGCTCTGGCTCGGCGCAAGTTTTGTCCCTCTCTTTCCACTCGTTTATTCCACTGTGGTCGGGGCCACAAATCCCCTCATCATCTGAAAGAAAACACTAAAGGCAGCATGGCCGTGTAGAGCCTCATTAGGCTTAATAACCTTTAGTGAGCACAGAACAGACATTCAATGTGTGTGCGGGTGTGTGAATCGCATATACGCAGGTATACATTTGTGCGGGGGGGCGTGCACGTGCTTCTTTGCATATGTGCATGCATGGATGACTGTCTGTGTGTGTGTGTGTGTGTGTGTGTGTGTGTGTGTGTGTGTGTGTGTGTGTGCGTGTGCGTGCGTGTGTGTGTGTGTTTTAATGTGTGCAGAGTGTGTGTCCCTCCGAGAACAGGGCTAGCTCAGAGCCACAATGCGTCTTATTCAGCAGGGTCCCTGGATTAAAATGTAATTTCATTCAAAGTCGCAAATTGGGTTTTTTACTGTACTAATCTTCATTTTACTAAGCAGAATGAGGTATGTCATTAAAAAAAAAAGAAGTGACTTAATGAAAGAATGCAGGATGGATAGATTGCAGAGGGGAGAGCAGTGCCCCACCGAGGTGATAAAGGTTAGACTGAATCATAAACAGTAAAACCTTCACGAATTATACACCACATGACTGTATCTCAGTGTGTTCTTGAGTCAGTACGGTGTAGAGAAAGGGATAATGATAATAATGACATCAGCATCTGCAGTTAAGGCATTTCAACTAATGCAGTGATTCAGAGGGAAAATAGTACAGTAGCAAGTGAAAGGGGTTGGACAGCCCCATTGGCTGAATTAATGTTTCTGCAGAAGCACCAAGAAGTTTCTTTATGTTGCAATCTTGTGTTTCTTTAGGTTCAATTTTAAGTATTGCGCTTATAACAGTACTGGGCACTGGTCCAGTCTAGGCACAAAAACCATATGGCTAGGGTGTGAAGACATCACGTTTTGGCTTAAAATTCCTGTTTTCGTCCCCACAAACTCGGCTGCAAAGTGTTTACTGGTGTCACTCTTACAAATGTTGAAACACTGGCATCTCTTGTCAAAAATATCCACTGGTTTCACACTTAAGAATGCTGAAATGCAGACTCGGAACTGTAGTCCACCATCATCCTCTCCAACTGATGACGTGACATTTGTACAAATGTAAATGTCATATTTAGCCTGATACGAAACTGAACATGTTCACAAATGTTAAGCAGTGTTACATTTTGTTGAAGCAACAGAATCCAAGCGAATGTACCTTTGTGCAATAATACATACCTATGAAGGTCTGCTTCAAATATAAGGCAGTGAGAAATATGTCTTTGTAAAATATGAACCCAACGCTCCTCTCTCTTGTCAGAAATATTATAACTTTTAATCCGGAAACAAGTGAGCCAACTGAACGGCGAGAAAAAAGAGGGAGAGAAGAAATATAAATGATGTTCAGAATTAGACTGTGAAATACAGTCGCCTGCATTGTGCTTTCCGGAGAATTCCTGGGTTCTTATTTCAATAATATTAAGCGCAGCCGAGGCTAAAGTGACAGTCACTGAGCTGCAGGAACACAGCCTCCACTGTGAAGGATGACAAATAATGAATTCACACCATACCACCCCTATCACCTAATCACATTCAGGAATCAGCAAAAACCATTTCCTACAGCTCTGCCTGCTAATACATTTCCGGAACAGAAATCATGATCCACGAAATAATTCCTGTGATATTATCAGCAAATTCTAGAATTGTTTGGTGCGGCAGCGCTTAAAAAAAAAGAAAAAAAAGAAAAGAAAAAAGAAGCATTAAAAATGGACTGAGATTGCAGTGATGTTCTTTTTCAATTAAATCTGAACGCAATTGTGCAACCAAATTATTTCATTCTCTAATGACTATGCTTCTATTACCAACACACCCAGCCACGCCAGTAGAATACCAATTCCTAAAAAAAAAAAAAAATGCAGCTCATCCATTTTTGTGGGTTAATTAAGGTTATTTTTGACTTTCTTCACTTAAACATCAAATATCCTCAATTTCATTTCTCGCCCCCTAATTCCACAAAAAGCCACTGATTAACAAATCACCTGCCCAAAGACCCATTATGGCCCTGATGGGAATTAGAAGCCCATTTCCTTTTTTCCTTCCCTCTCCTCCCTCCGTCCCCTCTTCCCTTCCTCCTCCCCTCATCCTCCCCGCCATAGATGGACGGGAGAGATTTACTGTTAGGGGTCACACAGTGGTTCTAATTAGCTTAAGTAGGTTGGGAGGAATAAGCACTTCCTTTTGCAGAGACGCATCACCAAAGTCCCACAGCTCCGTCTGACTAAGCAGATGGAGGAGAATGCAGACGAACAACCGTCTGTCCGCCTGTGTCCTCCTATGTCTCTCCATCTACATCGGCTCCAAAATTTTTATCAGTGTTGTGACACAGGAACGCTTCAGACGGCGGATCTAACGTGAGAAGTCAAGTACATAATGAGGACAACCTTTTGAGCAGTGGGTTTTGGGTCTATCACTAAAAAGGCTCCATGGAATGTCACAAATGCTTTACGGTGCCCCGTATGCGGCCGTGCCAAGTTTTTCTCCATTTTTTTTCTTCAGATGAAACAGGAGATATTAAATTAGCTGACAGTAAAGACAAATAAGGCCGCGCCAGAACTAATTAATTCTTGAAAGAGTTTTGTTTCTGTCTCCTGTTCTTTGACCTTGAGGAAGTATATTTAGCCTGTGATGAAGACGCACTTGTCCCCCCCCCCCCTTAATTTTTCATCGCGCAAAGTTTGTCTGAAATGTTCGAGACAGTCAGAAGGGAAGCACAAGCAAATGTCCCCCCCCTCCTCTCTGTGTGTGTGGGTACCTCCCCTCTGATGTCCAGGGAAAGGGGATCTGTTCACCAGCAAAACATGGGCTCAAGTCCCAGTACCCTGCAGACAAAACCCCCCCAAATCTCCACATTTTCAAAAAAACTCAGGGGAGATGACTCTCTTTCCAAACACAAACAAAAACACCCTCCTCTTTTTGGATTGGTCTATGACAGATCTGGCAAATTTTTTGGCAGAGGCGTTTGTTTTGTCTCTGCGATTTCTCCAGCCCTCCTTCCTCGTCTCGGGAGTCCTCTTCCTCCCACTGATACTGGAATGTAAATAGCATTTTTAATTAGAATGATATCTTCAGTTTGTGTGTTTTGCTATCAGAGGAGAAACCGGTGTGAGAGATCCTGTTTGTACAGGGTAACAATTTGCCTCCCTGTCGACCCAACCCACTCGTCGCTGCCCTCTCTGTGTGTGTTTAAGAACCCGTCCCGCCTCCTACCTGCCTCCTCTCACTCTCTTTTCTCACATTGCTTCTTGTCGATGGAGGTGCACCCTGGGGTGTTAGAGAAGGAGAACGCGTGACCGTTCCTTCCACTGTCCGTGTTCTGAAAATGATACTACTTTAGGGCTGCAGCTCATGATTCTCTCTTTCGATCAAGGCTTTCTGTGATATATGGTATCAATTCTAGGCTGTTTAAAATGTCTCCACAAGGTGATAGCTTTAAATTGCTTCAAATCGAATATTCAAATATTCAACTTAAAATGATGTGGGAAAAGATAAGAAAGAGGAAGCAAATCGTTTGAGATGAGAAGATGGAAAACAAATATGCCATCTTTGCCTAATAATTCAATAAATAATTGCTTTGACAGTTTATTCACTGTTTAGCAGTTCATTCACTGAGCGAGTGACTGTTCCAGCACCATAATGTTTACCAGTGCAAACAAATTCTCTGTTACAGGGAAGCTCAATCGGCTGGATAAAATGTTGACTCCAAGTGTCATAGGCTACGAAACATATCGACATTTCTACAATACGTGCCATGTCACGTTCAAATTGTGTGGAAAAAAAAGTGTGAAACTATTTCTTTATTTTTGAGCTGACCTCGGGACAGTTTCTTGTTGTGTTAGGGGGTCAAATATCGACTACTTTTGACCTGAGGTCGGGACATGTCCAGGAGTGTTTCCTGCAAGAAAAACGGGATATTTTTGATGAGACCTTGGGACAGTTTCCTGCTGTGTGTGATGAGACAAAACCAGGTGTTTTTTTACCCGACCTATGGGCAATTTCAAGCCGTGTTCATGGCAACAAAACCTGGTGTTTTGTGCAAGACCTTCAGACAATCTAAAGTCATGTTTGTGATAACAAAAAAACTGCTATTTGACAAGAAGTTGGGACAATATCCAGCGATGTGCGTGGCAACAAAAGCCAGACATTTCTAATAACATTAAGCCAAAAGCACTTTTCTTTTCTTAAACCTAACCAAGTGAGTTTTGTGCCTCAGTGCCTCACTCCAACCAGACCATTAGCAGTGTTGTCACAACATAACATTGAAAATCACACTGACAGAAATGTCAATTTGCAACGTAAAGTAATGTAAAGTTTCAACCACTGATGAGTGGGCTGGAAAGGGAGCAGTCTTAATATATTATACTATGCAAGATTCTATGCAAATTTCTTGTTCCTATTTTTATTATACTTTTGGATCCAAATGGCTGAATTTACTGCCCTTCACTCTCCTGAAGGTCACTCTCCTTGGTTACTGCGCTCAGCAATGTGACATCATGGATTTCTGTCAATTAATTTCACGTTCCCATCTCTAAAACTGTATTTGCCTCTTCAGTAATCACGTCTCATCGTACCTGCTCTTTTCTGTTCTTGTACTTGCTTAAAAACAATAACTGGGACACTATGAACCAAGTGATTTCATGAATATAATACGCTGCAGTAGCACTTTTTTTGGGCAGCATAAAATAGAAAAATTGGAACCAAAACAGGCCCCGGTTTATATTAAAATCCTGCTTGGCGTTATTGCAGAAAAATGCTGAAAAGGCTGAGGCAGGGAGACAGAGGAGAAGAGGGTGATGAGAGAAACCTCTCTTGCCCACTGACTGTTTGGCATAGTTGTGTGGATCTGAAAGGCCTCCCACAGCTAAAAAACAACTAAAAAACCTTCTCCACCTTCCCAGTCTACCCCTTCTTCTCTCTCCTCTCCTCTCCTCTCCTCTCCTCTCCTCTCCTCTCCTCTCCCTTCTTTCCTCCCTTCCGCTCTCCCCTGCTTATCTCCTTGCGTTGCCGACACATCCGTCAAGTGGTGTGACTTCTCATTCATGCGAGCTTTATTGAAATCGAATAAGCAATCCATTGTTGACAAAGAGACGCGACAGGACAAAGATTTCAGACTTAAACTATAGATCTCGCCACCACACACTCCCCTCCCTCCCTCCTGTGGCTCTCCCTAATGCCCCCTCTTAGTTCAGCCTGTGTGTGTGTGTGTGTATGTGTCAGTTGAACCTGTGTGAAAGTTGAAAGTCCTCTTTATGTGCACGTGCCTGTGTGTGTGTGTTTGTGTGTGTGTGTGTGTGTGTTTGTGTGTGAGACAGAGGGATGCAGTTGGCCGCTCAGTTGGATAGAGGCGGATATGACTGGAGCTGGATTGACTGACTGGCAAGCACCTCGTCTGCTGCTGGGAATACTAACAGGACACACACTCGCACACACGCTGATTGCCCTACACTACCTGCCAGTGTGAGCAAACACACTCGCAGCGCACGACACACAAGTGATCCCCGCACAAAAAAAAAGAGCAAGCCGCAGACACCACCCGTCTCCACGGCACCCATCCGGCAGCACCTCGACTCCTTGAATGATTCGCCCTGAAAGGTGCCAAAACACGGCCGTCTTCAATCATACATGCACACACACTCGTTCACAGACGTGCACACAAACACACACACACACACACACACAATAAGAAGAAGAAGGAGAAGAAGAAGGAGAAAGCTTAAAGAGAGAGAGAGGGGAAAAAAAGCATTTCACTTTAAACCTCTGCTGCTGGAGGGCTGGAGGGTTCAGTCCAATACCACGGCAGAGCTACCAGATTAAACATGCATGTGAAGGGGGCCTGCAGGTTCACCAGGAAAAGCTCAGCTGAGATCAATATGAACAGCAAGACTTTGCTGGAAGAAAAACATTTTGGAAATCTTAAGAGCCTAAATAGTCTTTTAATCTTCAATTCCAATTATCCATTTCCCACATTTTCTTTTTTTTTCCTTCTTTTTTTGCTATTTCTGCTTCTAATGCTATTATTCCAGTCATTCCTCTGGGTTCGGTTTAAGAATAATTGCTCTTATTAGCCCTGTTACCATTACCTTCCCTTTCCATTTTTCATTCGCCTCCAGCCATGCTTAGATGTGGCAGGTGAGAGGAGTTTTCTGACACCAGAATCTTTGCCACAGGCTAACGGGTCAGCCACCAGTGTCAGCTCTCCTAAACACAAATATGTGCGGCTGTTGGGGGCTGCTGCTTATTCAAGTGCAAGCTGCGGATAGCATTACAAACAAAAAAAAAGAACATTGGGGGAAAAAACAAATCCAAAAATAACCTTCAGTGTTTCATGTTTTTCTGTTCCTTTAAAGATGACTGCTACAGGTGCATACAGAGACGCAGGGGAAAAACACACACAGCATCCTCTCATACCTTAGTCACAAGAGGCTCTGTGTCCTCCAGGATGGAGATGAAGGGGATTTCCAGGAAAGAGGACAGGAACTCCACCTGGATCAGCTCCTCCCTGGAGCGAGGGAAGGCAAGCACGGCGGATACCCCTCTGACCACCAGGTCCTGGCAGGCGCTCCGGGACAAGGACTCCGGGTCCCCTCCGGCGGGCGATCGAGCCACCATCTCCAGGCTGAGGTTGTAGGGCAGCAAGGGAGGCGTTTGGGACGTTGTCGTGGAGGAGTCTGCCCCTCCGCTCTGGTGCCGGA
The DNA here is from genome assembly GCF_904848185.1 of Acanthopagrus latus. Taxonomy (NCBI): domain Eukaryota; kingdom Metazoa; phylum Chordata; class Actinopteri; order Spariformes; family Sparidae; genus Acanthopagrus; species Acanthopagrus latus. Next base: position 7,375,751 of record NC_051054.1, on the reverse strand, counting down.
GGCTAGCCAGGGCGCGGTTGAGCGCGTTTTGTATCCGTGCCGGCTGGCGGGTTGGCAAGAGCGCGCCGAGGCGCACGGTGTGTCCTATCCGGGCGAGGATGTGGCAAGGCTGAGGGTGCGGGAAGCAGGACTCCGGGGAGGAGATGACGGTCAGCAAAAGGAGCAGCAGGAGCGGTCTGGCGGAGAGGAAGAGGAGATGAGGTCTCCCGGGGGTGAGGCAGTAGGTCCAGAGTCCAGAGAGAGACACCATGCTGCAGCTCCGACACACAACAGAGGAGGACTGGGCTCTGCTCGACGGGAGATGGCATAGCTCCCTCTTTTCTCCCGGCTCCACCGCTTTTCCTCGGACTTGATGGTTCTTTTTTCTTTTCTCGCCTTTTCTTCGTTGTTGCCGCTGCGCTGTCGACGGTGATTTGTCGGCGCTCTTGACGTCTCGCCTCTCACCTCTTCAAAGTCTTTTGTGTCAACAGTGGAAAAGACGCGCCGGTGGAGACGAGAAAAGAAGAGAGGAAAGGAGAGGAGAGGAGAGATGAGCGCTCGCAGCTTAGAGCGGTCGCCCCGCTTCTGTCAGTCTCTGCTGGAGGAAGGCACACCAGCTGTGAAGTGTGTGTGTGTGTGTGCGTGTGTGTGTGTGAGCGTGTCTAGGTCTGTGTGTGTGTGTGTGTGTGTGTGTGTGTGTGTGTGTGTGTGTGTGTGTGTGTGTGTGTGTGTGTGTGCCCATGCGCCTGCCGGCCAATAATCTAACCTCTCACGGAGCCTGCCTCTTGTTGAATTTTAATGAAAAGTCGTCGGGTAACATTTCTTGCCGCTTTTTGTCGGGGTCCCGCAGAGGATTTGCGATTTTCATTCACAACTGAAACTACACGCAGTGAAGACGTTTCCTCGTGTGTCCCCCCTCTCAATGAGCCTTGTAGAACAGATAGAGGATCCAATACAGTAATCGCTTTTGGGCCAGAGCTGACTGTGGACTTTTATTGGAGGGCAAACTCACTTACCTTCGCATTCTGCCCTTTTGAAAAGACACATTATGAGATTTTTTTTTTTTTATTAAGACACCAGACCTAATGCCTTTCCTTAAACTGAACCCTGTTATAAATGCTGCTCCCCCCTCCTGTGAGGTAACACCTCCACTTTTTAAGCAATCCCCCCTCCTGTGCAGCTCTCTGACAGACCGCCGGTGTCCCTGCCAGGTTGGCCCCGCCGCAAAAAAAAAAAAGCTAATAGCTTGCTGAAATCTCAATTTTCCTCAGAGATTTATCCCCACTTTGCTTCCTGTCGTCCAAGTAGAACATTATCCGTTGTGTAACCACTTCTTTTTCAGCACCACGGACAGCGCCAGTGCCATAAAAGAGATCTACTGTGCATGCTAATTTGGCCTCATGCAAGGGGACAGCACTCAGTCCTCCCCTTCATCCACCCTGCGCTCACTCTCTCTCCCCTCTCTTTTTTCCCTGTGATCTGATTTGCCATCGTTAGAGCAGAACATTCAGTAAATCTTTTTGTCAACCGAGTGGTATCAGGGGGTGGTGTGCAGTGGTGTGCGGGTGTTCCTCATTGGGTCCCCGCACTCTCTTTCCTGATCATTTTTTGTTTTTTAACCCAGGTGCTTCTGATGCTTCAGTTGTCTAGCCCCCGCTGTTTTTTCCTGCCACTGCCTTCCCCCCTTTCCTCCCCCTTCTCTGCAGCTTCAGCAAAGGGGGTGATGCTGCAGGGCCCGGTTCAGTGCCAGGTCTAAACATGAAAAGGTTTCCTTGAAATACCTGCGGATAGAGGCATCACCTCCCTCTCTCTGTGTCTCCCCAACACACACACACACACACACATCCCGGGGATCAACAAGTCATTTCACAGCCTGCTGGTTGACCTGGTGTGATACCCGCTGCAGTTAACGGACACATCTGATACAGCTGGCCCCAAGAAAAAAAGAAAACAGCGCTTTCCTGCCCTCGTCTCCTCATGCTCGACTCGCTCTGTATGGGGAAAAAAAGATGAAAAACCAACACTGTGGGCTTTGTTCTGCTGCAGAAACCAGCAGCATTAAACTTGCATAGTTCTTCACACACTCTCCCTCAGGTACGTGTTGGAGCCGAGCAGGACTGAAGCACTTTGGAATGTATGTCTGCTCTGTTTGCGTTGTGCAACGAGGTGATTATTGGGTCGAGTCTAGTTCATCACAAGGTGCCTTATAAAAAATGTGCAAGTGTCTGAGTGCAACAGGCTGCTGCTGCCGCTACTTACTATGATCAAGTTGTCAAATTGGTTGCATTTGACAATACCCATAATCAAATGCCAACAGAGCCAGTTTCCATTGCTTCTATATAACTTTTTTCCTTGATGTCACATCCATTTGACAGACAGAAAATCGAGAGCTCAGGTTTCTAGCTTTTATTATCTTGACTGCTTGTCAACGCTGTAAAAAAAAAAAAAAAAAAAGGATGATTTTATACTACGCTGAACACTTGTAGGTTTGGAGGTGAAGTTCAATCTCAGTGGTAAGTGGTGAAATAAAAAAAAGCTGCTATCAGAGGAAAATAAGGTCCTCAGAACACTGTTTGGACCCTCTATTCTGATTAGCTTCCCCAAAATGACGTAGTGTGCCTTTAAATGCAGTAGATTATATGGTTAATTTAAATTTTTGGGTGGGGAATTAACGTAAGAAGATCTAACAGAACCTGGTAACACACATAATGGTATAAAGGAAAATAACAAGTGCCAGGAAGTTAATCTGTAACCTCCATGCAGGGCGGCCATTTGTAAATCATCTGGTTTACTTGATTCTGTTTCCCTCAGACAGATTCTGCTGGAACTGAATCAAATTTGTCACCGTTTGGTTTTAAAGGATCTGCATGTTTTGACAAAGACAATAGAACCTTTTGAAAAACAACATTTTAGATAATCCGGTTAAGAGATTCCTGCGAGGTAACACTCACCAGTTTGGAGAAAAACACTAAATTGATTTTTTTAATTTTTTTTTTATTTTGAGGAAAATGTGAAGAATGTGAAAACATCCCAACTCCACCGGGACGTCGCTGTGACTCGAATGAAATCCAGTCTAGTTCAATATATAATCAGTAAATCGTGTGTCCATGAAAGGACCAGAAATCAATGCCACTAACTTGTTTTCTCTGAGGGAAACCTCACTGCTACAGATTAAATACAAATTCAGTCTCCGTTAACATGCAGACTGAGCTGAACTGTTTATTTTGTTTTGTTTGAGGCTCGAACAATTTAACTAGTTAAGTTAAGCCCATTTTAATTAACCTTGGTATTTTTAAAAACTGTTTGTTTTAATCAGTTTTAACGAGAATTCAGTTAAGACTATGCTCTTGGTTAAATATGAGTGATTATGTAAATTATAAAATCAAAATTTTAGGTTCAAAGTTGCTCATTCATAATGATATTATGCAGGTTTGCATAACGACATTAAAAGTTTGTTTGTGAACAGCAGCGACAAGGTGGTGATGATGATTTGGTCGCCATCTTCACAGAGAAGGTTCATCTCAGGTAAACACCGTCTATCATCTTTATCTGAGCACAAAGCATCAGAGACGTCCGCACAGAGCCCGCCTCCTCTCATCACACCCAGCTGCATCACCTTGATGTTGTGGTGGAGACAGGTCTCTGTAAAGATGCTGGCACAGCGGTCCATTAGCCCGGCTCATATCCCGACTGTCTTCCTCTCCTCCACCAGGCGATGTTGGATGGTCCAAAAGAAACCGTAGACAGATCTCAAGATCAGCTGCTTGTAATCCAAAACGCACACTTTCTTCTCTGATGCTGAAAAATGTATTTCTGCCATGCCACATGTGTTTCAGCAACAAAACAAGAAAAAACGAACAGTCAAAACAATAAAGACGCAGTGACATTTGAGGAGCGATGACATCTTACTCCCAGTGGCAAGATGCCCGTTTACAAAAGTTGATCCTTTTTGGATTTCTATTCCAACTCCTTTTAGTGGTGTACAAAGACATGAAAGAATGACAGCAAAGGTTTTTTTGTTGTTGTTGTTGTGTGGGAGGCAGCGCCTTAATGGAGCGGTGTCACACTGTACACATTGTAAAGCCCTCTGAGGCGACGTGATTTGTGATTTTAGGCTATTTACCACAAACAAATTTGACTTGACTACCCACCAAACTGGGCTGATTCATGGATAGTGAAACCGTACATTCTGAAAGAGCAGTTTGCAAAACACCCTGTATTTCTTTCAGTAGATGGAAAATGTTCTCAAGCGGGGCACCCTCCCGTACTCTAAAAATATCAATAAAAGCGCTCAAGGAAAGACGTTTGCAGCATTAAGTACGCCAAAGCCCCAATCAAATCCATCATCACAGTGAAGAAAATGTAACCATGAGATGAATCATATGCATTGTTAGTGGCTGCTAAGTGGCTGCGTGACGAATGTAATGCATTGGGAGCAGTGGGAATAGATGTTTTTTCATCAGTCGGCACAAGTAGAGTCGCAAAAAAAACAAGGTGCACTGAGATGTAATTTTACTTTTGGGCAAGGTGACTCGTTCCCACTTGTTGCTCTGCTGCTCCGCACATCAAGCCGCCTTTCGAGAAAAAGAATGACGGCACGAATAACATTCCTGCGGCACAATGCAGTCCTGGAGGAGGATGCTTATTAAGGCTCTGTGAGTGAGATTGCGAAGCTCCTCCGGGCACCCGGGGGGGGAGTGATGACTGGGACATGTCCTTAGTTTGTCCCTGAAGGTTGTTTACAGGTGTCCCGCACGCACACTCTATCTGTATCACTGTGTCCTATTCACAGCCCCCCCCCCGCTGGGTGTATTTGTTTTGCTTATGTACATTGTGAGGGATTAATGTGGAGAACAGGATTAAGCAGGCATCAGAAACCCAATTAAAGTAGCCCTTCATCTCTGCAAGCGAGGGGGCCTTGTATCTCTCCCCCCCCGTGTCAGATCCCTCCTCCCGTCCACTCGCCACCCCCCTGCCCTCTGTCGCCTCATCGCCTACCCTCTGTCCGCTGCGTTTCAACACCCTTCCCTTTATCCCGCTTTTCCGTTTACCTGCTCACCCGCCACCTGTTTCATCCCGCCTTCGCCTTCATCCCCGTCTCTCCCTCTGATCTCCTCCCTGCGTACCTCTCTCCCTGTCACATTTTCCCTGCCTCTTTGAGGTAGACAGCGAAATTTGCTACTTGCCCCCAAAAAAACATACAACCCACACCATTAAACCACATCAATGAGTCATTCCTGAGCCAAAACAGTAATTACACTGGTAAAAGACTGCTGGAGAACATAGTGGTTCAGCTGAGGGGTGAGCCAACAACAACTGCCAATTTGAGTAAGGGTGAGTGCTCGCCTGTTCGGGTGGGGGTGAGGGGGGGAGACAAGCTGCCTTTGCATGTGTGTGTCTCATTGTGTGTGTGTGTGTGTGTGCGCATCGGAGAGAGAGTGTATGCGTGTGTAAATGTAATCCCAAGTAATCTGGCAGTGCAAAACCCAGGTAGCACAGAGGCTGCTGAACTGCCAGGGAGCCGTGAGTTAGCATTCCTGGCGCGGCTCTAAAAGGCAGCTATATCACCTTTTTATCACGACGCTCGCCAACAAGGAGCGAGACGGAGCTGACGGCTAAGAGGCGGAGGACGGAGAGGAGGGAAGAAAAAAGGAAGAAAGACAAGTAATCAAACGGAGCAGAGCTGGAGAGGGCCGCAGGGCGCGGGGAGAAGGTGCACGGGCGTGGAGAAGTGGGGAATGTTCAGGGAAGATTTGGAGTTGGCGCGCGCCGTGTGTCTTTAGAGTTGAAACAAATTAACGACATGAGTTCATTCCTCTCAGTTCCTTTCACCCTCCGCTCCCCCTGATGTACAAAGACACTGGTCTACGGAGGGAGACTTATCTGGAAGCAGCAGCAGCGCCCTGCATGTGTATGTGCGTCTTTGTGTGTGCAGATGTGTGTGTGTGTGTGCGTTACAAAAAGGGGGTTTGAAGAGGTTTATTGCATGTGTGTGAGCGTGAGAATGTATATATATATATATATATATATATATATATATATATATATATATATATAAATATATATATAAATGATGGTTTTGGTAACATACGTGTGTGTGGTTAAGTGCGTTTGTGCTCTCCATTTTGTGCCAAGACTTCCTTTGCTTTTCTGTTTGGCGGCCTCTGCTTGTGTAGCCCTCAGCCGATAAAAAAAAAAAAAATCTAAATCGACTAACTCACATGTGGCGTCTTAAGATGGTTTGTAGTAATTCCCCAATTAACTATTTGCTTAATTTCCCTGTTTTCATTACTCTGACTGGAATTGAAAAGGTTTATTTTTTAAAAAACTGCTTCGGGCCGCGGGACGCCAAAAACTCTGCAGACGGTGACGACAAAGAAATGCTCTTTAGTGGTAAATTATTCCACACAAAAAGCCTTTCAACAATTGAGTGTGAGAATGAAATATTCAGACTAGAGTTGGCCAATGTTGCGTTTTAGTAAATTTATTTTTTAGAGTGGGACGTCAATATTTCATAGAACCTTGATTCTAAAGAAAGTCGGGACCCCTGTGTAGAACCAATGAAACAGAGTGTGATCATTTAATAATGCTTTTTAACATATTCTCAGTAAAACAGAACAAAGACTGCGTGTTCAATATTTTACCACCAACACTGTTTATTTCTTGAAACGTGCTCACTTTGAATTGAATGCCGGCAACACATTTCAAACGAGCAGAGACGACACGGTTTTTTGAACACAGAAAGTTTGAGTTTCTTTTTCACATCGACCTTTGTTGGAATCAAGGGTGTGCATCACTTTCAAATTGTACTTTACTAACTCAATGTATGTTTGCGCTGACCGGCCTTCCATTTCTTCAGCTGTTCTAGAGAAGGACGGCAAATTAAGTTTTAAAACGACCTTGGACCCTCAAAACAAAACAAGAAAAACACTCAGATGCAGCTCGACACAAAAGGGCTGCTGCACAAGAAATTCTTTCGCAGAAACTAGAAGGGCACTCGAGACAAATAGCCCCACTCCTCTACGGTATACAAATCTGCATGTGCAGCATCTATAGGCATATGCGTCTTCGCTGTGCCTGGCTGAGGCAACATAATCTCCGCTTTGCATTCATTATACTGTATACTTTTAGATTGGAGATATTTTACATGCAGTACAAAGCAGAGAATACTTCACTGTCATGGACCTTTGCACAAATATTAAATGCTTTGATTGAAACCACATCGATGACATGACAGCTTGTTGACAAAAACACTACAACAAAAAAAAGGGTGACATTTTCAGTCAAATTTGAATGTGCATGCAGAAAAAAAGCGTTGTTATAGTTCACACATGACACCACAGACAGAAAGACAGAGGCAACTATAATCTAATGAAAGAGCAAATCAAAGTGAATCAAATATATTAAGAATAAGAAAATAAATCACATATCTGAGCATGATAGGAAACAATCACATTGGATGATTTACCTCAATCAGGGGCTCAACAATGTGTATTCAGAACGGTTAATGTGTGATTGTACAGAATTAATTCAACCAGATTCAAATGATCAACAGTTTAAGAAGGACTTAAATCGTCTAAATTCATTTCTGTCTTCTTTTATCTGTCAGTGTCTTTTCTTCTCTGTTCCCCTCCTGTGCCCGTCTGCTCCTCGGCACTCTGCCTTCCCTCCACACCTGCCCTGCATCAGCTCCGTCAGCCCTGCCCCTGCTCTCAGTCCTCTCCTCTGCTCGTCACCGTCACCTGTGTCTCTCTGCCGCTGTCTCCCACCTGCACCTCGTCCCCTCATTAGTTCATGTTTTCTTTTATGTCCTTGTCGAGTCGCCCGCTCTGTTTGTCTGATCCCGTTCCCGTCAGTTTATTTTGGATGAATGTTCCGCGGCCGAGCTGCTGGCCCGCCGTTTCCTGCCATCCTCTGCCATCTTCTGCTCCCGGCGTGACGGGTATGTACAGTTTAATAATTCCAAGATGTGTTGTGTAACTTAAGGGGATATTGTTAGATTCAAGTGCGGGGATGATGTCTTTAGGGCTTATTGTTACGGAATGTCAAACTGTCCAAAACACAAAAGAAGAGGGACGGTGGCAAAATAAATATGACTGCTTTCTGTATGAAGCCTGAGCAACTACTTCATGACCGCATACTGTTTTTTAAGCTTTTTCCACCATGGCCAAATCAAAAAGGTGCTGCATGTAAGAACTGGCCATCTGTTGAATTTATAGTTAAAACAAACAGAGGGAAGCAAATCAGTAAAATAACCCCTAACTGCAGCTACCTGTAGGCAGTTAGCTCAGTTAGCTATGCTGCTAGCAGTTTGGACTGAGAGCTGGGGAGAGTGTTGGTGTGCTACAGCACCAGAGCTTCAGTTTTATAGAACCGGGCTTTATTGTTAGCATGCTAGCTTCAGTCGATATCTCTGTAGGCAGAGCACAGTCATAACGTCTGAACGTTTTATTCAAATCCTGATGGTGATTTAACTTAGTGTTTGAAGGTTTTGCACCTTTTGACAAAATCCCCAAAAAATAATCAGGCAGGTAGTTTCTCAGTAATCCTGTTTGACAAACCAAACCTTGGCAGAGGTAGGCCTCATATTGTCTCACAATCCTCACGCACACACCTCACTTCCCACACAAATATCACTCAACCCTACGCCAGCCTGATATGATGTCATCTGCACTGGCACCGTTATTTCATAGCAGAAAGCATCAACAACAGCACGTCTCATTAGCATCTTTGCCTGCGGTACAGAAACCATCTTGAGCACTCGCGCGGCCACACCAAGCGCGCTACGTTTTTCATGATTGAATTCACAAACCCATTAAAACCAAAACTGTCAAGGTAAGTTCTTTTTTTGGGGGGGGGGGTTACGTTTGTACCGCTGTTTGTCGTAGCATGAATAAGGAGGAGAAGGCGAGATGACAAATGGCAGGATACAAGTGGATCCAGTCAAGGACCATCTGCGGCGCGGAGCTGCATTGATTAGTCCAAATAGTCTCCGAACGTGCTGAAGGCAAAAAAAACACAGCTGCCAGGGAAAACATGCATGCTGGGGAGCCAGTGTGTGTCTTAGCATGTTTGTGTGTGTGTGCGTGTTCAAACAGGGTAAAACACGCTCGCACACATCCAAAGTGTTTGCGAGAGCGGGGGGACGGGGTGTTTGCACACAGGAAGTGTGTGTTCATGTCCGCTCAGTCACCTCCCTGCGAGACGCTGTGGTGTCTGTGCAGGTGACCGAGGTGACGTCTTTATCAGGACCTCTGGCAAAGTGAATATACAGTATATGCATCAAGCAGGGAATGCATATTTAAAACCCATGTGAGTATGTATTTGTGTGCTTATACATGGCTGGCTGATTAATATATGCATATTATGCTGGAGTGTAAATAACGTTCTTTACAGATTGTGTGTGTGTGCATTTGTATCCACACACACATTTGTTTCTGTGGCTCTGTACTGTAAATTATACTGATCTTGTCGAGTACAAAAAAACAACAGTTTCCTTCCAGAGGATTAGAGAGGGCCTCATTTGCCTGCAGTTTTGTTTCCTCCGAGGGGTCTCAATTGACATTCAGAGAGGAGTGACTCGCCCTAATTAGGTTGGCTCACACATTCCAAGATTCCACCAATCAATGGCGCGCTAATGGGCTGTCAATCAAACGACAAGGCCTGGGACGGGTCAGGGTCGCCAGAGGAATGCCTTAATTTTCTCGGCGGAACAGGACGAAATAGGGCCAGGAAGGAATCCGGCCAATGGGGGCAATTATAGAAAATGATGAGGGGTCCAATAGTAGGACAGGATATATAATGAGCAGCAGGATGGTGGAGGTTTTTTTTTTTTTTTTTACAGTGAGTTTTAAATCAACTTCCCCAAGGTAGAAGTTTCGCCCACAGCTCTTTCTTTTGTGGGTTTCTTCCTCCTTTTTGCTCCCCCTCAGTAATTTGATTGTCAGAATAAGGCTTCAGACACACGTTTTAAAGCGTCTACTAATGATAAGCAACAATGAAAAGACCCGCACGTATCGCCTGACATCTGCAGATGTTCTGTGTCTTTTATCTCAGCCGGTGCATGCACGCAGCACCTGTTGCCGATGTACACAAAAACAGAAAAACAAGCAGATGCTGTTTGTGGTTGGCCCGTCCTCGAACAGCTTGTCGTGGCTTTTCTTGCATGATTTTTTTGTTTTTTTTTCCCAGAGAAGAAACAAATTATGTGGACCAGAAAGAAAAAAAGCAAGGGTGGAAATGCAGAATAACTGTAAACCATTGCATAAAAGAATCTGACAAATTGTATCTTGTATAATCTGCAGTTGAAGGCTTCATATGATTTTACTTAAGCCTCTCATCAGTGCAGAGTTTTTTGTCCTCAGATTGTTTGGGCACATCAAAGCGGTTGACTTTTATTGCATTCCCTTTCACTTTGTCACAAAGTCGATTTTATTGGCCACTGGAAAATTCCCACAGTGACTCCAGTCTTTGACAATTTTACACCACTGCATTATGAAAAGACAGGCTCACTTGGAATTACATGTATTATTTAATCGTGATGTCACTGGTGGGGATTGTATGACAGCAACTGAATTATAAATGAATACAAATCCTGCTGTGACAGTAGTGACATTGACACTTCATTCATACATGGAAACTTCAGGTGTATAAGATATTAAAGCTACTATAGTAACAATGTCTTTTGTGGTACTTTTCTCTCTCTCTCTGTCTCTCTCTCTCTCTCGCTCTCCCTCCCTCCGTCTGAAATAACAAAAATATGATTTTGAAGAATAAGCCACCAAATTCGACCGGCTTTGCTTCAAAGGAAGAAGCTGTTCAGACACCTGGAAGCAGGTGAAAACTGCTATAAAGAAACTCTTTATACTCTGAGCACTTTATCAACCTGGATACCTGGGCTGAAAGGAAGACTTGAGGAATATCAATTGTCAAAAGACACATAAATACCAGGAAGCACAGGGCAGCAATGTGCCAGTGCAACATCTGGTCAGCCTGTTTCAAAGAATAAGAAACATGTTGTTGTCACTATAGCAGTGCAAGCATACTTGAATATTTCTCCATAAATATATGCACTTTTGATTTTATCCGAAGGTTCCCGACATACTTTAGAAACCTCACACACTGTTTTAGCATACCAAACAGCATAGTGGAATTTCAGAAGTAGCCAGTGGCTAAGTTATGGCTGACGCTAGTAAAAAAGCCAAGATACCGTCAAAGTTCCCAGCAATTAGAGATCTGGTTGTTGCTGCCTCTTCATTCACGTAGAAGTGTTCAGCTGGCTGCTGGCTGCAGGCGTGCTAACCTCGACTACTGCTGCTGGATCAACCACAGTAAACTCTTCAGCTTTTAGATAAATATCACTTTTATTTTTGACTCAGGTGAGACGTGTTGTCCTGATCCGCTTTGTATTTTGTTTTACAAATACTGCAGTAAGTGTTTCCCTGAGGGGTGACGTCTCGCTCTTTTTCTTTCTCTCTGTAACGCTGCTGATGGACTTACCGAAATTTGGCACACACTGATTTAATGTAAATCGGCACTCATTAGTGACGCTGTAATTTGGTCAGTACCTTAATAACTACTGAGTTCCAAAAACCTATAGAAAATGATCACCCCACTCAGCAGGTCCTTTCCGCTCTATGGTGCTTTTTAGCCAATTTAGCTTATTGTTTTGTTTTTTCAGGGTGCGTCTGACTTTAACAGCCACATTTCCAGTTGCAGCAGGGAACTGTTTTTCAGTGAAAAGAAAATGACTGTTTGTTCCCTGCCCAGCACTTAACAGCAATTACTAACTAGCTGTTAGTGCTGCTTGTTGGCATGTAGCTGCTGAACATAGTGGAGAATTGTACCAATAAGCCATTTTTAACCTCAGGGGCTGGTGGAAACCAACAACAGAGCTAAAAGGAGACCGGATATTGGACTTGCATACATCAGGTGGCCAAAGGATGAACTCCAGATTGTATTGATCCTTGTTCTGATCTATGTCTGTCAGATGGGTAAATGGACAGCAGTTTGCCAATTTGTTTGCCATGACGACTGTATTAGGTGTTGTCAACACAGGCGGTCAAAAAACAGATTAATGCTGCTTTTAATGGCAAAAACATAAAATCCCCACAATCCCAAAACTGTTTCAATCTAATCCAGATGTTAGCATGAAAAAAAACCACAAAAGCCTGCTCCAGGTCAGTACTCACGCTACTGTCAATCAGTCAGTGAGTCCAAAGGCAGTAGTCTCAGTCTTGGCTCCATCGAGTCCGCAACTCATAAAGAAACTAAAATACGCACATCTGTCACATTATTCTTCCTCCTGACGCAGACTCCAGAGACAAGACTTGTGTTTTACCACGAGGTGGCTGTAATTATGCAGACTTTACAACACAAACTACTGCAGAAGGTAAAGCTGGCGAATCTCTCCTCCACTGACTGAAAATGCTAGTGCTTCTCAGACACACTGAGAGATGTTCTGTGTTTAAAGTGTTAGTGTGGGGTTATGATTGGCTTACTGGAAAGATAATTGGCGCCATTTTAGCGGCCACGTGTCGGAAGCGTCCAGCTGAATATTTCAAGAGCTGAGATGAGTTGTGAGTTTTCAAAATAGGAGTAACTACGGTAGAAGCTCTACGCGCCGGGCAATTATACATGTATATGTATTTGGGTCAGATTGACAGAAAACTTTAGATTATTTTACAGCACATAAATGGAAGCGTCTGAAGCTTAATTAAAGCCTTCAGAGTTTCAAGTGATGGCAGATGGCAGAATGAATGAAAAGCTTAAGAATCACTTCCAACATATTTATCCTCTTAAGTAAGAAACATTAAAAAACATGTGCATAGAGCAACACCAACGTAGAGGAGTGACAAGTCGCAGCGCCGCCTTACTGCGGTAAGTAATGAGGTTGACGGCAAATGTGATCTTAATTTAGAGAAGCACAAGCAGCAGTAACAAGACTAGCAGCATGAGATGGAGTCTATACCAATCCTCTCAACCATGGTTTCATTTGTGTGGGGTAATTACAGCAGGGCCTCAGAATTAATTTCACCGTGATATACGATGTGAAACATTTGTTGCTCAGCTTCTCATGAGCAGCGTCTCTGAAACGCATTTTCATATCTAGTCTGAAAATGCTGCCATTTGTCATTTTATCAGACACTCGCCCTGAACTTTTTTACACTTCTGTTATTATTTTGCGCTTGTATTAATTTTCCGAGAGTCCAAGTTTTGGTCTTTTAGAAAAAGTTTGAGTTCTTGCCTTATATTTCTCAAGAAGCTTAATTTCTTCATTTCACCATCATGCTCTTCATTTCATCATCACTTTCAGGCCTTTGATCCACAATATTGCCCATTTCCATACAATCTTTGTAGATTGATTGAGCCAGTTAAAGCTAAGCTTTAGGACCGTCTCAGCACAGAGGAGTTCTTATCCGTAAGATCTAACCAAACACGGAGCGAATTGTCCTTGATCAACCTGATATGTGTTAAGTAAGTGTGTGTGTGTGTGTTTTTCATTTCATGCCCAAGGGATGTGTGGGTTAATTACATTTTTCTGTTAATTTGCAGGGGTAAAAAGATTAGCTGTACCTTTCGCGACTGTTTTTTTCAGCAGCGATGTTTCTGTGGAGAAATAAATGTACCCTGAGCTTTCTATCAGAGATGGAAAATCCCTCGGAACAGCAGTAAGGATGCAGCCAACATTAAACATTCCTGGATTGGGTTTTTCTTCATGCTGTGCTTTGGGGGGGGGTGTAAGAAAGAAAGAAAAAAATCAGGCTGCAGCAGACTGTCATGGTGAGGAAGATGTACATGTTGAGTTCCACAGGTTAATGTCTGCCTGGCTAACAGTGCAGGGCGATAATACGTAAGAGCTGTGCCCATTACTCCCATTGTCGTAACGAAGGCTGCACTGTGCTGAGCTGGCAGTGCTAGGTGCAGGGGATTACATTAATATAGGCCACTATGCCTCTCCCCAAGCGTTCACAGCACTTTGCAAGGTGTAGAGTGGGAGAAAGAAGGGGGAGGAGGAGGAGGAGGAGGAGGAGGGGTGGGGGGCCTGAGCTCACCTCATAGCAGGAGCACAGGCCAGCTGGGTAATAATGAGAGGTGCTGTATGAGGGTAATATGAGCTAATCTGTGTCTCCGATGATCTATTCTGATCTAATCAGCCTCTTTCCAGCGTAGGCCATTTGTCATGCGTTAACATGGGACCCTGCTAATGAAGTTGACGACAGGACAGGCTGCTGTCCTGGCCGGACTAGTTCAATGCAATCACGGAGTCACAGAAGCAGGTCGCCTCCATCCAGTTAATCCTCAACACAACTAAACTCCTTTCTCCATTCATAACCCACCTGAGCTGTAGATTTTCCTCCGTGTCCAGACTACTGACTTGTGCACAGACATATATTTTAGAGTCAGACAGCAGCGATAAAACCTGCGTCAGCCGGCAACAGTCCTTGCCCTCTGTGATGTCTACTCCATTCAGAGAGCCACACAATGTACAAACGCCACCGCTCACTATGATCTTTTATCCAACATGATTTTTTTTTTTTTTTTTTTAAGATTCCAAGCCGTGGTAGTTTCTCTACTAAATACATGCTTCACAAATAAAAGAGATACTTGAGATGCACTGGCATTTGCTTCAAGCAGAACAGTCTTTCAAGGACTCCTGCTTCTCCGCCTCTCCTTCTCATTCAGTAGCTCACCAATAATTAAAAACTCTCACAGTAAGATCATGTGGCTGACAACAACTGGTAGGTACAGATGTTGTTGCCGTTCCTGCTGCAGCAATCTAACAAATACAAATGCATCTTGTTTATAGTCTTAATGCTGAAGCAGTGATGGCCAGGTGTTTGTGACGCTTCGGATGGTGTGTAATGGAATTTAAAGAGGGAGGTCTTGATCTTTTCTGGCTAACGTTAATTTGTGTCATCTTGAAAGTACATCTGCAACATTCCCATCTGTCCTCCAGATCGTTTAACATGACCACAAATGGATGTGAAACCAGGCTGAAGTTGGTGATCTGACAATAGGTTAACTACTTCCGATGTAACATTAGCTATCCATTGTAAGGCTAGCTAGACAGCTAGTGTTGGGCTATCATTAGCCAACCTAAGATGCATCTGTGAAGATCAATACAAACGCCTTCTGCATGGTCAGTGTATTGAGTGTCACATTTATAGGTCCCCAGGTGACAACTCCAGACCATATTATTAACTTGTTTTTCTTTCTCAAGCTTGCTCAACTGTTATTGGAGCACATAGTGAAAATGGGCGGGACTCAAAGAGGGTCGACTGGGTCCAACTCCCAGCTGTGTTGCTGCTCTATAGGGAAACGCATTTATCTATGTCGATCCGAGCCAAATGATGAAATGTATTTTGTCTCCTCGGCTCTGAAATTTGAGATGCACCGCCCTTTTCATGTTTTATGGATTCTTTGCTCCGTCTGTGCTCCAGCGTTGTAGCTGCGTTTTACTTGTCTCACTACTTGAGCAGGGGGGAAAAAAAAAAATCCTTTGCTCTGATCGGCCATGTTGACAAGAGCAAGTACATCTCAATTTGATCCTCCGACATAATAAAGTGTCCTTCATGTACAATATACCATAAATCTGGCAGAACTTGATTGCAGGGTCACTCTGTGTCTCATTTAATCACCGGCTCACTCAGACTAATCGCTCTTTTTCTTTTCTTCCATCGTCCCTTCATCCACTCTCAACATCATTCACTTCCTCATTTACTCGCTCGCACTCGGGCCACCTTTATCCTTAATTTCCTCCATGTTCCTTCCTCCTCTCTCTTATTTTCCTCACTGAATCACAGAGTGACTCAAAGCTCTTCTAACCTCCCTCCTCACCTCCCCCCCTGCTTTTTTTTCTTTCACTACATGCTCACATGCCTCGCTTGCTCACTCATCCCCTTCCTCCCCCCCCTGATTTTTCTCCCTCCTTCTCCATCTGTTCTACTTTCACTCGCTTCCTTCATCCATCCTTGTCACTTTGTCTTCTGCTGCCTTTTGTACTCCTCTGCCTCACACACTTTTGCCAGCTCCTTACTCCACTCATCCTCTTATCCGGCTGTGATACTTCCCTCTCACTCCCTCTAATGATGCGCCTCGTTTACACAGATTTCCGTTTTCTTTTCTCTACCTTCTCTACTTCTTGCTCCAGCCCTCCCTCCCTCCCTCACATCTATTATTTTCTCTCTCTCCCCCCATCTTTCTGTACACTCCCCTCTTTCCTCCAATATATTTCTCAATGTCTCTCTCCCTCTTTCCATTCACTCTGAGCGATGGCTCTATTGATTCTCTCTGTGATGATATTGCCCAAGGACAACTGCAGGGCAGAAAACCTCTTAAACTTACCCGAGTGTCCGTGTGTACACGCTTGTCCGTGTGTGTGTGTGTGTGTGTGTGTGAGACCAGAGGCCAGCTTACTTTTTGGAGTAATCACTAATCACATGTCAAAAAACAGCCTCTGGCCTGTGTGTGTTGTGTGTGTGTGTTTCGATGTAGGTGTTTTAGATTTTAAGCACTGCAGGGTTAGCTGAGTTCACGTGAAGCCAGCAGAGGTGTGTGTGTGTGTGTGTGTGTGTGTGTGTGTGTTTTCATGCGATCAAGAGGAAGTCAAAAGAAGCAAAAATAAGTTCCGTCCTCCACTTTTTCCACTAATCTCATGTTGGGGTGTGGCCACGAATCTCCAACTGGCTTCATGGCCAGACATCAGAAGCCATCAGTCTGTGTTTGTGATAATTCCCCCCCCATCCTCTCCAAGCTCTTGGAAAAGCCTTCTGTACTGTTGGCTGGCACAACAGGTGGACGACTGCCTTCATAGATGCAGATGCTTTCTGAAGGAGCCAGATTGCCTGCGCGAGCTTCCTGTGAGCTGCATGACACGCCCTCAATCACACGCACGCCCGCACGCGGATACACACAAGTAATGAGGCATGATACATAATTAGACCGTCGCACACATGGGTACGTATGCCGAGTCAGATCAGAGAAGATACCAGAGAGGGAATAAACTATATAAAAAAAAAAGAGCAGTGTCTGCAAACTGATTTGTTTTGCTCCCCCGGTGTACAGTTGCCTGACATTTTGAGCCGCACAGCAGATATTTATTCAATTCACTGAAAATGATCCTGCAGCCGTGGCTATTGTAGAAATTCCACCTTGCGTGCAGCCATCCCGCATTAGTACTGCAGGATAGCTACAAGGAAGCAATTTGTTTTGGTTACTGTATCCCCCCCCCAAGTAAGTACAGCAGCGATGCAGAAAGCATCCCAAATGCGTCTCCCCCACTTCATCTGTATTCATCCCCATGGGCTGCATTTAATTCACTTATGTAATGTGGAGTTGTAAAGTAACTCCCCATAAACCCTCGACAAAACTCATAGAAAACACTCAGCAAATAAGCTGAGTGAGCAAAAAAAAAATTCATATCATTTCACATGACAAATTAAAAGTATGAAGTGGAAAAAAAAAATGCTGCACGGTTTAACACACAGAACAATTTAAGTGTTGAATGTGAAGTGAATGTTCACGGTCAATACCCAAGTATCCAGGAAGATTTTTTTTTTCTTTGTCTGGTTTAACTTCACTTGCGATCTCACTGCTCACAAATAACACGTTCTTTAACTTCTTTTACGGAGAAGAAAGTTTTCCTTCATTCGTCACCCGTACTGTAGCCGCACTGCGGGAAAAACAAAATCTTTAAATGCAAGAAAATAAACACTTAAAGGACTTTGGAGACCTATTATGCTTTCTAATTTTTCTGTGTTTTATGTAGGTTCGAAGTGCACTAATGGAAGTACGCTGAGTATTAGCAAGTTATTCTTCAACTGGCAATGGGAAACTTTGCTTTTAAGTGAAGTAAATGTTGAATGCACAATGTAAAGGATGCAGAATAATGAAACCATCCATGTTTACATTGGTCCCCTATAAGCTTCGCTATCACTAAACATTTGTGTCTGTCACTGGGCAAGTAGACACTTGGGTAAAGGAAGGTCAACTGCTGATCGATTTCTATGATAGACTAAATTATTGAATATACTCTTGTTTGGATTGTTTGAGGCAGCTGTAGCTCAGGAGGTAGAGCGGGTCCCCTAGTAATCGGAAGGTCGCTGGCTTGAATCCCGGCTCCCCCCAGCTGCATATGGAAGTGTCCTGGAGCAAGATACTGAACTCCAAATTGCTCCTGGTGAGCAGCTTGCATGGCAGCCTCTGTGAATGGCGGAATATGGGTGAAATCCATTTACCGTGTCCTGCGTGGCTGTTATTTGTGACTGTGAGGACAGTGGAAACTATTCTGTTTTCTCTACAAGAGTGACACCAAGAATTATAACATTTGGAAACAATTTAGCATTATAATGTATAGTATAGACATTATTTATCCACTTAATTCAGTGAGTATTATTGTACTGTGACTTAAAACAAGTTTTAATGGAAATTGGAAAAAAAAAAATCTGAAAGAAAAGTCAGAATTCTGAGGAAAAAGTCGGTCAGTTTGTATGTTTTGTATTTATCTTTTTCTTATTCTTGGGGCGTTAGAATCATTGTCTCTTCACTGGGCAGCTCAGAGCCACCGCCTCACCGAGGTCCATTAGTCGTGAATGGAAGTCAGACAGATAACAGATCACAATTAATTCAGCTACTTACCCTTCAGACAAACTACTTGGGACAAAAAGCTTGCACATTTCTCTATTGACTGCCTCAGTAGTTTCGAATAAGACTGTATTTTTCACACAGCAGCTTTTTCCCGAGGCCTCCGATGCCTCAGACCTGAACCTCTTGCTTTTATTTAACAATATCTCTTGTTCATGATGAATCATTATTATACTTTTGAACTCCATTCTAAGATGACCTTTACTTTTACAGCTCTACACCTCAGGAGCTTTCAACCCTCTTACTTTCATAACAAAGTATTCCAAAGGAGCAACCGCTGGGACCTGATGCTTATCATTACTCTGTTACAGTAGTTACAGTATTTGCTTGTGTGCTGTTTGCTCAAAGCTTAGAACGTACGTGACCCGAGCCATGTTTAATTTGTAACACCTCCTGAGATATGGTGTACAATAATTGCTCTGAACCGCAGGCGGTCTTGGCTATATTTCCAGGATAAGATAACATAGTGCAAGGTCTAATGGAGTTCCAGCGGAGAGCCCGGAGAGGATGGGGCTGCAGAGAGAGCGAGGGACTGAGAGAGAGAGAGAGAGAGGCTGCAAGAATGAAAGGAGAATGAAGGATAATGCGTGTGTGATGGAGAGAAGACCCTCAATCTTTACCTGGCTGCACGCTGTGGCCCGCCGCGCGCCCACACATACCCTCATCCCTCTACGTTCATTCACACACATATGGCGACGCATGCTCGCATGACTGTGCACATGTATACGCACTCTCACCGCACTAAGCCAATAACACAAAGTGAGAGCATGCATAAATTCTCGTCCGGTGGCAGTGGTGGCGGCGGCGGCGGCGGCGGCAGCTTGTCCCGTGAAGGTCAGAGCAGTGTTTTTCTCAGCGAGCCTGCCGTTTGACAGATCCCCTCTTCCTCCATCTACATCTGTGCACAGCCCGCTTCTTCCTCCTCCTCCTCCTCCTCGTCTTCCTGCTCAGTCTTCCTCCCTCATCTTCCTGCTCTTTCATTGGTTTTCATTCACTCACTCCCTGCCGCTCTCTCCTTTCATTCATTCATCTCCCCATTTCATCCCCCTTCCCTTCCCTTTTAGGTTCTCTATCTCCTTCCTCTGTGCTATTCTTCCTCCCTCTTTATTTTGGCTTTTCTTTGAACTGGAGCTCCCTTCACTTCTTTCCACTTTTTCTTTTTCAACCGTCTCTTTTTTTTCCTTAACAGCTCTCTTTGATCCGTGCCCAACTTTCTACTCACTGTCTCATCCCCTCTCATTGTCGATGCCTTCTAAGTTTTTTTTTTCTCTGTTCCTCACTCTGTCACACTCCTTTCTCCCTCCCCCGGCCAGCAGGAACCCAGAGAGTCGCGGTTTATCTATAATGATGAAACGGTAGAAGTGCACAAACATGTTTGAGCAGCAAACTCAAACGCAACTTCCACTAATCCCATCATCACTGCCGTCCCCTCCCTCTGTACTTCACTACATCCCAGAGGTTTTTTTTTTTTTTTTTTTCTGCGACTGCACACATGTGTGTGTGATCCAAGGCTCCTCTGTGCACGTCTATCAGACGCAGAGCTAATTGAGGTCATTGGTGGTGCACATGCTGAAGGGAGACGGCAAAAAAAAAAAAAAAAAGCCCACAGCTTTGAACCTTCTCTCTCTGCTCAGCACACTGCCAAAAAAATCTCTCTCTCTTTCTCTCATCATACACTAATAACACACACTAATGCACAAACACAGGAAGCACACACACACATGCTTGATTTGCGACCAAACAGAGGGTTTTAATCCTCGGATTTCGGTGAGGCTGTGCATATGTGTTTACAGAGCATTGTGTGTGTGTGTGTGTGTGTGTGTGTGTGTGTGTGTGTGTGTGTGTGTGTGTGTGTGCGCGCACAGCAGTCTGTAAATGAATATGAGGACACTCCTATGAGGTATGGTCTAGAAATGAAAATAAATCAGAGAATGCTACATCCTCTTTCAACCTCGGGGTGTTTCTGTCCTTCTGCTTGTGTCAATAACCGCACACACACACACACACACACACATACGCACTTGCACACAAATGCACACACGCACATATCCAATAAAACCTCTCCAACCCCACAGTGCTCTAGGGGCAGCTGATGGTGACTGATAGCTCACTGAGATGGAAGGGGGAAGGAAGAAAAAAAACAAACTGTCAGTGTTTTCGTCTGAAGACCGGCGCTTTTTCGATTCCAAAGAAGTTGAGGAATCTCCGGGGATGATCCTAAATGAAGCTCCCTGTAGGTGAACACACATCGACAGCTTTGTACGTGTAGACACCAGGGGAAAAACACTGCTAGACTTGCATAACATTTGATTCAGACGCAAAAGCAGCAAAATGAGAAGAAAGCACAACATACATGAAGTGAATGGACGACCCTCTGGGTGCCGGTCCCGAGTCACCCCATTAACTTGTTTACATGTCACAAATTTACCAGCCTGGAAACCTGGAAATCTGCGAGCTCATGTTTTATTTGCTTCGGCAGATGTGTCTGGCACCCCCTCCCCTTCAGACATACTTCCACCCGTCTTGGTGCGTGTTTGGCCAATCATAGCTGCGTATTTCATTTTGGTTGGGTTTGATAATGTCCTCAGGAAGTGGAAAATATGAACGGAGAGGCTTCTAGATTAACTCCTGTTCTTGCATTCGGCTCGTCTTCCAAATACTTGGCCAAGAGACACATCCGAAGGCGGTTAATATTTTGTTTTTTCTTTCATGCATCAAATATCAAGGCAGTAATATCCTGTCTTGGGGAAGCTATTATGGAAGGGTAGTTTGGGGAGGTACCACTTCGCTGCGGGTCGGGGAGAGGTGGACGCTGTGTTTATAACATCAATGTGTGGTGCTAAGACGTCGAACTTTCCATATGAAGATGCCAACCACATTATCATCACTGTTTTCATCACTTTGTTTCATTATACAACCTTTCCTTTTGTAATGACAAATTACAAGGACAGAAGGACAGAAGAAGTTAAACTACGACAAAGAACTAGTTTTTCTAAGTGGTTTTAGTTAGCCAATCTATGTTGTAAAAGTAAAATACTCTTTTGGTTTATAGATAAGATAAGATGTACTTTTTATTCATCCACCCCATAGGAGAATTTTCAATTTGACAGAGCAGCATCAGAGAACAGTGTACAAACAATAACAAGATGTAGCAGCCTGAGGTAGGAATTGACTGAGAGAATATACAATCAAAACTCAAACTCAAATAAGATAAAATAGAATAGAAATGCCAGATACTCTATATATTGAGCTGTGTGCATTTAGCTGTGCAATGTCAATGTGCAAAATCAATGTGGAAAAAGTGACCTGCGAACAAGATGGCACAAAATGTTTTCATTTCATTCTTAGACAACTGGCTTCCACTTGTGTTTTATGATCTTATTGAGTATAAGCGTGGCCTGGATGTGTTGTTAGAGACTCTGTCTATGTGACTCGGCATGGCTGATGATGACCGAGCTCTTCTTCTAAATGTCCTGTTGTTTTTTGGTATCAGAGCTAATAGGTTAGTGAGTAGGTGTGTGGTGGAGCAGGTGCTGGAGTGGGTGTTCATTTGGAAATTTTGTTCCCCAGTCCATAATTTCTGCTGGCTGGCCTGCATCCACTGCTCTCTAACACTGGTAATAGCTCCATCTTACTCTTTATATTTCATCTCTTAGCTGCCCTGGTTCTTTGTTTAAGTACTGGAAATTATAAGAAAGAGGCTCTTTTTTCGTAAAAATGTTCATCTTGTGTAACTACTTTGGTAATACTGCAATAGTAGAGTGACAAGACGGTCGAGCTGCTGGTTCTAGAAGATTGGCTTCATTGCAAATCCTTGCCTTCCTTTAAATGATATTCTTAATATTCATCATGGGAACCCAGACGTCTCAATAATGCTGCAGCCATCAGTTTGAATTATTCTAACTTTGTTTTTGAGACATAATGTATCATGTTGAGTGGCTCTAAATCATGAATACAGCCATCCATTAAGTGCAGCAGTTCCCTCGTGCCTCAGCTTCCATTGCAGTAGAAAAATTTCAGGGAGGCGAAATATCAGAGCAGCAGCAAATTTGAAACATGTATTTGCTGTAGCTGGGAACAAATACTGCACCATAACTGTTGATAGATATAGTTATGTACGTGTACAACTGATATAATGTATCATCAAGTGTCCGCAAAGTAATCTTTTAAATGCTATCAGCAGGGCAGAATTGTGAGCACCGTGATAGGATGATTCGTACTGAAATGCTCCATGGGAACTGTAGTCGACTTCTCTGTGCATATTTAGGACACGAGCCTGAACCTTTGACTTTTTCAGACCCTTCTCGTACAGAGACGGGAGTTATAATTAGGAATGTGACTCACGTCACTTCGTCCGGCTGTAGATATTCTCCCATCGGCTCGCTTCATCTTCGGCTTGTAAAATATCTCCACTCAGCCGACTGCTCTCCAAGAGAATACAGTCGCAGGGCTGAATGCATACGTCTCTGTTTGCAGAAAGCACACCATCAGTTCATCGGGACAGATAATTAAACCGGGGTAAAGATATAAAACGTACAGCTACGGATACAGATACTGTTGCACTCGCTCATCCCTAGTTAGAATATTAATCCGCCTGTTTTCACATGCCTGAAATTCCATTCTTAGGTTACATCATAATTGAAAAATCTGTTTCCCAATACTTGAACCGGATAGTATCATGTCCTTCCAGGACCTTGATATGCTCTGGATGCCCCAAAAGAACGCCTCAAAATTTGCAGGGCTCTTTTGGTCCTGACGACAACAACAAAAGAAAAATTGACACATGAATCTGAAAAAAAAACTGGAAAAAAAGATGCATCAGTTTCTCTTGACAGGCCTATTCATGATGCATCACCTTCAGGCAACTGCTGCATCATTTTGTATGTATAAGACAATTTAGATCAGATTGATTAGCAGTCTGCAGAGGCAAAAAGACATTGGGGACCGCAGGGTCACAGGGGATGAACTATAGCCGAGGGGCTCAGAGGAGGAATGATATTGTAAACCGCCGTCTCCCGCCGGCACGAGGTGCCACCCCACACAGCGATAATCATTCATCATACGAGCAAAGCATTAATTATAACCATTCATAATTAAGCTCCAAACTGACAAGTAATGAATATTGATCTCGCAGGAGGAGAAATAATAAACACATGACCAGCACAAACACACCAGGCTTCTTTCTGAGATCAATTTGACTGATTCTATCATTTACCTCCGCTTCTGTCGGCACATAAGTCAAGGTCAACATTTTCGTCAGTGGTCTGATATGTCTCATATCTCTGTTGTTTGTAACATGCTACAGTTGCTATCAACAAAGCCATAATCGATTTCCCTGCATCGGGCCAGTTGGAAGACTTTTACGATGTATCTTTACTGTCACACTGAGGGGACAGAATGACGGCCTGCTGGGTGTGTTTTGTTTCACATAATGAACGGAGCCATTTTATCGATCAGCTGGTGTGAACTCAGTCACGACAGACAGGAAGAAACTGATTCCAATGGGTAAAAATCACTTCGAATGAGAAACGTGATACCGCCGCTGTAAATCAAATTTGGGAAAATCCAGTCTGTCGTTCAGAGGCATTAGGGCGAATGCGTGGAAGGTAGATATTATCACCGGACGAAGAAATTGAGTTGTATGCATGCAAGAGTTCTTCGTATTTCATTTATGAGACCTCCTCCATGCTGGATCTGATTCACAGCTGGAGTTAAAGGGAATCAATAATCCTGCCATGGAGATTCTGACTTCAAAGACTCCCTTAACTGTAAAGAATATAAATTAGATATCAGGCTGACATGTACTTTAACTATTTTTTTTTTTTTGCAGCAATCCAATTAATTCCTGCATTTCAGAAAGTTACATCCACTTTAAAACGTGGTTTATTAATCACAGATATAAATGTCCAACATTAAACTCTGATATTTTATGATTCCCAGTGCTCCGCAAAAAAGCTGTTGCTTAACGCCGCCGTGTTTTGTGGAGCTTCACCGGATGTAATTTATGCCCCGTGTTGCCATGGCGTGCAGTATAGGAACAGATTTAGTTTCACCTCAGCCAGCGGGGGGAAGTTCAGTTCAGACCTCGTTACACTTTGGATAATAATCCACCCAGAATAACGAAACGCATGACGTATGCATTTGCACGGTAAACAATCAGAAATATACAAGGAGCAAGATTTACCGGAGCGCTTGTAAACAACTTTTACACACGATCTGATTGTCCTGAAATATCATAAAAGGGAAAACTCTAAATCATCTAAAAAGCCATATAATTTCCTTACAGGCATGGCTGCTGCTCCCCCTCCTGCGGGCCCTGCTCCCCATTAGATTATGAAGACCTCCTCCTCTCCTCTCCTCTCCTCTCCTCTCCTCTCCTCTCCTCTCCTAGTAATACCTTATAGCGGTTTCACAAATTTGCCAATATTGACGGTAACCCAGATATTTAAATATCCAATATTGATATTGTGTTAATAATACATCTCGTAAATCAATTCTGTCTCTTTCCGTTCGTTCTTTGTTATAGTAGCTGGCGATAAAGCGTCGTACTGCCGGTGGCAGCACGCCGAAAATGGAATAATTAATTTAGTGTAACTGTATGGTTATGTTACAGCCTCTCTCGCCACCTCCCTGCACTTGTATTCTGAGTGTAATTGATTTTCCAAAAAGAGACAAAACAAGACGGTATACAACGTTGAGGATGAGTATGTCTGAACATTATTTTTGTTTTCAAACTGTCTATAGATACTGGGATTATATTGTTATCGGGGCTTTTTTCAGGCCGTGGTAATAGCACAGTAAAAAACAGATGAATGGCATCCTTAGCTCTGCTAAAGTCACACATTTTGAGAGATATGCTCTTTTGATTTTCTTGACTGTGGTCAGTATGAACAGCTTCATGGGCCCTGCGGTCGGTTAGGGTAGCTTTGCACAACGACTCGAAACAGGGCAAAGGTAAACAATTTATCAACCTTTACCTCAATTTCTCACTAATTAACAATGAGTCTTGTTTGCCTAATCCATACAGAGACTGAAGTGTAAAAGGTAGAGATGCTCGATATCATTTCTATATTTCTTCTAATTATTGCTGTTTGGGATAATTTTGCTGTATTTCACTGACCCCTTTGTAAAGTGTTAAAAAATATGAGAATGAAATATACACTTCCATATACTTCCTTTAATTTCTGAGTTTGACGGTTCGTCATTTTGTGGGGGAAAAAAAAAGAACAAACCAGCACAAATATCTGCAAAAATGTAGGTTTGCTGAGATAACACTGACTCCTTAAGATCTGTTAAATTGCATACATGTGTACAGGATACTGCTGGGAGGTATAGAGGTATAACAGGGTTCTGTCTCTTATAAATCAGTGACATGGACGTGATGAGCTATTCACCGATCCAACATTTTAGGCTCTTTTGGTTGTATTTCTGAAACTGGCATCAGCATCAGAACAGCCCTAGTGACAGGACAATGTGCCTTTTTCATGGTTCTGTGACTGACAATATTTTGGCCGGGCCATTTCCTGGAATAAAAGCAGCCCAAACACCTGCAGATGGGTTGATATCATTTCACTTATTGTCAACAATGATCATCTTGACGCACTGATCGGCCATTTCTTTTAAAAACACTTATTTGTACGGGACACAGTGAAAGGAAGCTGCAATGTGTACAAGTTTTACTAAGTAGACCTGCTAAGGCTTTACAACATTTACGAGAGCGCAATCGAGCAGATCGCAGTAAAGCAGAGCACAGCTCTGTGTCTTCACCCGTTTAATGACACATTTACAGTACTTACAGGCCCCCATCACAGGCTGGTAAACATCCCCTTTCAAGTTGTGTCTTTGCATGAAAATGAGATTTGGATTGAGGCTTAAGATATCAAATAAGTCAGAAAGAGGTATTCTGATAGATCGTCACTTAATGATGATGCTGAACTGCAGTGATATTATGTAAACAACGTGGATAATGAAGCCATTGCCGGAAACGGCACTAATGTCTGGTTGCGGTGTACAAACAAGTTCCTCTTCTTCTTGTGCTGTTGGTGTAGACCCAAGACTGCCTACTGCGGCTGCTCTTTTCAAATCAACGATACACTTTTTAGGGGAACATCTTAGTATTCCAGCTCTGGCTGCAGTCGGGAGCTGAATTTCTGTATTTGTTCTCATAGTGTCCGAGCAAATTTACAGAACACACCAGTGTTCATTTGCAGGGCTGATTGCCTATTTAGCCCAATAACAGTCATGAATAATAATTACACAACACACATGTTTTTTCTTGTTGAATATTTGCTTAATGAATAAAACAAATATATTGGTTTAAAGTGTTCATCTGTGTTCACTTTCAATGAAAGTCCAAGAGAAGACCTCTAACCACCACAGAGGAATGTCACATTTGCTGTGTAGCAAGTTCATTGCGATATCGTTTTTATATCATTATTATTACGTTGAACTTTATTGATAGGGAAGCTTTAGAGATGACAGGAAACAGGATGAAAGAGCAATACATGCAGCAAAGGGCCCTAGGCTAGGACTCGAAACCGGGGCCGCTGCAGCAAGTACAAGGCCTCTGCAGATGTGACGCCCGCTGTACCAACTGAGCCAATGGGCGCCCCGTAGCAGTGGCCCATGTTTGGCGATAAATCTTTGAATAGAGATCAATCGCAGTCTTTGATTAACGCGCATTCACCACACTGAACACAAAAGGTTCACCTGAGATTCGATTAGACCAGGACCCTGAGGAGAACGGTTTCGCCTGGAGGAAGGGCTCTGATACACATCTGTGAATGAATTATCCAAAGATGCAGCAATACCAACACATCATAGCAAACGTCCTCTTTTCTTCCTGATGGTATTTTTTTCTCTTTTGGGGGGGGGGGTTATACAGATGATGATGACCCAGTTCGGTGGACTCCCATCATCTGAAATATGAGTATTATACTGAATGAGTGGGGTTTTGTACCAAATGTTCAGGGTAGAGAAATCTGTCCTTTTTCCAAGTACCATAATTCAATACATTTAATTTGTATTTGTTTTTACACACTCTTGTAAAATCACACTATACTGTCTGGCCGGCCTATTACGCTCTCTCCTGATCATACTAAAAGGAATGAATACATCCAGCAGATCATTCTCACCCGTCCCTGAACAACAGAACAAACATTCCCCCCATCGAAAACACTCACAAACCTTTTCCTGTCTTTCTTATGCAACAAACTGCTCTTTTGTGGCAAGAAAGCAAATCTCAGAAATAAAAATAGCCGGGGGTCAGTAAGATGTATTTTTTTACTGATAAGATACAATTAGAGGTTCAAACACTGCAACCAGAAAATAATGTATTCATTTATTCAATTCTGCCCTAAAAGTTTGAACAGAGAAAAACACAGCAAATCTAACAGAGGCGCTGGTTTGCGTTCGGCCTTGACGCCGCAGCGTGCGGCAGGCTGCGACTCGTGATGCAGTTTTCACCACTTTGTTCACAGTTTTCTCTCTTCTGCTATGTTCATCTCGTTAGCCCCCCCTAATTGAATTGCAGTTGGCCGAGAAAGATGGGGGGAGATAAAAGAGAGATAGAGAGCGGACCAAAAGCGCTATAGAGGAATGAATCATACAGCTGAGAACTGGACTCAGAATGTAGAGCTGATTTAGTAGAATCACACACGGCAGAATGAAGAAACCTCGGAGTGCAATTACAGTAATATGGAGAAACGCACACAGCAGTAGATTTCACCACACTTAAACAGCCATTATATCATCACCGTTTACCCCGTATGACCATATCGCAGCGCAGGTGCATGTGCATTATAAAGGATTGGCCCCCTGAATGTGACCAGGGAAGGATTTCTTATACAGCATCGCAGAGCTGAGATAAAGAAGATCCTCAACCTCTCTGAATACCTCTGCATATATATAAGGTCCACGTCAGCACTGCTGACAAAACAAAACACACACTTCCTGCGGTGAATGTGATGGCGTATAACGAATATCAGTGCACATGCATGCACGTACTGCATCGTTCTGAATGCAAGAATGCATACCTCTATATAGACACACACACACACACACACACACACACACACACACACACACACACACACACACACACACACACACACACACACACACACACACAGGCTAAGCAGCTGATGACCCTCGGCTAGCTTCTCTTATCAGTCTAAGCCGGGCCCTGGCTTAAGGATAAGCAAAAGGAAACCACTGGAACTGACACTTTGGGTAGATTTAGGAAAAAAAAAATTGTAATATAGAATTGCTGCAACCATAAATGATTAACTCTGCTATTTCACAATGCATTGTACTGTCGCCTCGTAAACACACGGTGTGAAGCATTTTTGCGACAGGAGACCGTGGATCAGCTGTGTATGCACAGTTTATGATATAAAAATATATTGTAAATTGCACCCACAGGGCTACGGAGACTAGTTTTCCCCCCACAATGACACTTTTTATTACAACCAGCTGGAAAGGAAGTAGTCAAGAGCGTCTTGTGGCCCCCGAGGTTTTTAAATCTTACACTCATGTATTAAATTTGCCAAAGACAGATCACTCAGTGGATTGAATCAGAGGAGTAAAAACTGTCCTCGAATTTCTCAGCCACTTAAATCCCACATAAGCAGAACTCGCCAAAGCATCGCAGTCATTTCAGCAGCCGGTGGTGAACTAGTAAATCCCCTTTTCTTTCTGCCTCTCGCAGCTTAGGGCTGCAGAGCGGAGTGGCGGCGGGCAATACGGCACGAGTCTTTGAGGTATTCAAACACACACATACATGACTGGACAGATCAAACGGCCCTCCGGGGTGGTCCCGCCTCCCAGGTAGGGGACGCGTGTGCTCATGTGTTGTCGCCGCGCGTTTCCACGATCACATGTGTGCACGCCTTGTGTTTGCATGTGCGTATATATATACATCTATCGGAGCGTGCTTGTGAGCGAGGCTCTGGCGCCATTTTCCCCGTGCCTGGCTCGGAGCTGATAAGGACACGATCCTCTCAAGACTTAAACACACTGCAAATTGAAGAGACAATTAGTGCTTTGTTGTTCTACAATCAATAAAGTTGCTGCAGGAGAGTTAAAGGAAGGGAGCACAATCGAATTAGTATGATGATAGGTCACTTGTTGTCAGCACGGCCACTTATACAAGTGCTTTTGTAACAGGTGTGCCAAGTCACAATAGAGTTGTTTTGAACTGTACTCCGCTGCCATTTCAGTAATTCATAAGGTTCAGACTGGCGGCTTGAGACATGATTTATCCACTGCCAGCTCAAATGTACAACATTAATCTCCTGTTTGACAGACAGTCCCCCTCCCCAGTTTCATTAATTGTCAGCAGTGGCGACCACTCCACACACAAGAGGAGCACCCAGTATCTCCCCAGCTCCTTTCTGTGAGTCTGTAAAAACAACAGGGCCTATTTGTCATCATAGTTGCACTGTAGCATAAACCCATCCATCTCCTCTTCCTAAAACACCAGATTGTACTCTCTGTCTCTTCTTCTCCTCTGAGAGCGCCTCCCCCGCCCCTCCCCTTCCTTCTTTTGCTCCTTCACCCTCTTCCACCTTTTTCCTCCCATCCGTCTCCCCTCAAGCCCCCAAGCCGAGATCAGACGGCGAATTTACAAAAGTCCTTGAGAAACCCTGATTCAGACGATTCGGTGTCAGCTCTGCAGCCCTCCTGTGATCCCTGCCTGTCCATCTATTACTCCCCTTTAGACATCTCCCCCCTCTGCTCCTTTTCTTCCTCCTCTTTCTGATACTAAATCACCTCCCACAGTTATCTCGGCCTGCAGGAGGGAGGAGAGACAAAAAAAAAAGTGCGGACATTTATTTAGACAAAAACATTATAAAGTATGTCAGCTGCATAACTGACTTTAAATCCTTCAGGTTTCCACATTTACTACTTTTATGTGCACATTCATTTTCCGCTATCTTTCAGAGTGTGAAAGTGTTACAAATTTTGATACGGGTGGTGTGACACAACCAGTATCCTGCTATTGATGTAAATTTAAAATCTGATAGCAGGAACATACTTGAAATTATGTTTTAATGAGATCTTAACAAAGAATGAAAAAGTTTTGCTTCGGTCCTTCTTGCACACCTTTTATCCCAATTCAAATAACACATTTAAAGAAATTACAATTGTGGCAACACTACTGGTCAGAGGAGAAATGCACCTGCTTTTAAACATTACAATGAACTCGAATATCAACAAATTCTTGTATATCGGCAGCTGATGCGACAGCAACCTTCTCAAAACGGTCGTTAAATGAATGAAAGAGGGAGGCCGTGCATCTACACATGAATATAAGTGTAAAGTCCATTTCATCAGACATGTAAACAGCTTAGTATTAGTACTGTCTATTTGGAAAAAGGTTAAAAAAAACTGATATTATAAAGATATTCACTGTCACCCATGGTCTTGTTTGTTTATTAATACAAAAATAACTTATCTAATGGCCAAATATTCCATCAAACATGATCATTTCCATCAAAAGGCAGGGGAACAGTTAAGTTGCATGCATTTGGAATATATTTGCATATCTTACTTTTAATGAAAAACAGTATTAAGTGAGTGATTGCAGTTTTTAACAGGTGTATAAGTGCACAGATACGCTGCATTAAATGAGTGACATCTGGCAAGCCGGGGTGAGCAATCAAGATGGTGCACTGCCTCGGTAGGTATGGATCCATCGTCTCTGACAAGCCCGGAAATTAATAAAGACATCATGGGTGATCAGTTTCCAAAGTGTCCAGCCACTAGTACTCAGTGTGCAAATTTGTTAAGGTGCATTTCAAGATTAAATTTTCCAGGGCGGGAAAATGATTAAATACCAGCTCCGGTGTCTCATCCAAGAACACATCCAACCTTTATGTGCACCGACTTCTTGAGCCAACAGTGAACCGGTTGTGCTTGGTCTGCATCAGCCATCACACAGACACCGAATGAAGAGAGAGGAAGGAGAGGCGGCAGCTGAGGCAAAGTACAGAGGGGAGACAGAAATTGAAGAATCGCAACCAATCCGCTTTTCACTCGTGCCCTGACCTGCTGGGTTTTCCCCCTCACTCCTCTTCTCTGCAGCAGTTTGACAGACGAGCTTCTGCAATTATTTAAGGTGTAGTGAAATGTGTCATCTGTCTTTCCTGGTGTGCCGGTGTCAGGCCCGTTCTCGTGTGAGACGCCGTTTGCGTGACAAACGGCCCTGGGGCGTGCCAGCCAGAGCAGATGAGGGACAGAGGGTGGGATGTGGGCCATTTTAATATTAGGATGATGGAGACGACGCTCTGCTTTTTTTTTTTTTTTTCACTAAAGGGCCCAGAGTCAGATTGCTTCTTTTTAGAGAAACGAATTAGGCTCAACGTCCCCCAACAGGAGACACGGGAGGTTTACAGAAGCGATCGGAATGAGAACAAAACTTAGACGGGAGCGGCTGTTCACACAGAAATGATTGATGAGATGCAACATCAGGATTTCCTTTGGCAGAATTACTCAGACCTGTCCCTGAAATTACAATATAGCAGCTCCCTTGCTGCGTTTGGTATTCGCCTTGAGTCGGGTCTATTTCACATAAGACCTGGCTGTGTGTGTGTGTGTGTGTGTGTGTTTCTAATCTCTATTTATCCAGGGAGGGTTTGCTCAGCACTTAGGCTCCTTTTCTTGCAGTAACATTTGTGCTTCACATTTACACATCTAGTTAGAAACATTCACATCCAGGCATTTTTTCAAGACAATTAGAGTTGTTACCTGTCAGCTGCTCAACAGTTTCCATCATCATACGAATAGGGAATCAGAACCTGAGAAATGCTTCAGGACATTTTTGAAGGCATGCTGTTGTGAGGAAAACGTGAGCATTTACTTTTTTCATTTTTGAATTTTTTTGTGTCTGGGGTATCTCGTCTTTTCATCTCCAGCGGCGCCCGTCCAAATTCAAATCCAAAATGGGGACGTTACGCAATCATACACAGTCGCTTTGGGGCAGGCCTGAAGGGAGCACGTTTCATTGGCTGGAACTGGGTGACAAAGCCAGTCTGATCTTAAAGCGTGTGATGGAAAAAGTCATTAGGATTAAAGGCCCAATCAGATGCTAATCAGCTGATCTTGAGGGACCATACGGGATCTTGTTTGCCTTGTTACAGCCGCCTCCGCTCAAATTATACAGGAAGGAAGTGGTGGAAAAAAAAAATCATCCATACACACACACACACACACACACACAAACAGCACAAGAGGGCAGGTGTACTAGCTGCCCCCGCCACGGCTGAATGACTAGCTGACTGGCAAGGTCACACAGATTTTGGATGAGTATGCTGGGCATCGCTGAACCCGGCGCTGACAGGGGAAGAGGGACGGGTGGGTGGGTGGGAGGGGAATGCACGTGCACACTCGCAAACACGCACACACACGCCTGTGGGGATCTCTCTCCCTCTATCGCACACACATAGACACGCCAAGTTACTCCTAAGCACAAACAAGCGAGCACACACACACACACACACACACACACATACACACAAACGCACATGGAAAAATGCGCGAGGGCAGAGAAGCCTCCATGATTAAATTGGTTTATTTAAGAGGGGGAAAGCGGGGTTGGCAGTCAGGGAGCAAAGGCAGATAGGGGGTAAATACATTTAAATGCATTTGTATGGTTAAGCATATGGAATGGGCTAGGAGAGGAGGGCAAGTAAATAGGAAACCAATAAATGGAAGTTGTTTTTTTTTTAAGCGCAGGAGCAGGATGAAAGAGAGGAGGAACGTATAGAAAAGCGTCCGCGAGAAATGCATTGATAAGAAGAACGCTGAAATAAGTATCCGAGCATAAACAGCTGCATGTATACGTCCAAAATGTTTTCGATTGATGTTTGCAGTCCAGGCTGAGCATTCAGAAGGTGCACATACATACGGTGGAACGGTGACGGACAAGCCGGTGGGTAAGACTGAAGCGGCTCCCAACTGCCTCTTTGACAGGCAGCTAAACCACATTAGCAGAAACAATGGAGCACTCAATCTCCTCCACGTTCCCTGGAGAGTCCCAGAGGGGGTAGCGGGGTGAGAGGAAGGAGATTTAGCCTAATATACGTTGGGAGACTGGGGCTTCGGCGTGACCCTGTTTCCACGGGCCTGTCTGTCAGCTGGTAATTGAGGAATAGCAAGGTATAGGCCGGTGCCTGAGTCAGTGGATAAGTAATGATCTTCTTGGGTCATTGACCCCCGTCCATTATAGTTAATCTTATCTGAAAAATAAATAATGAAATTCACCTGCGAGGCGATTGTGTAGCGGATCAGCACTCATGCCAATGTGTCAGCACTCATACTAAGAAGTGTCGATTGCTCCCTTCTTGAAAGGCGGCAAAAGCCAGTTGATTCCCACAGACCAGGCGCAGCTGCTTTGAGTGCCTGAATGACCAAGAAATCAGTCTGTCAGCCTTCCTGTCTGTCTTCAAAGCAGCGCTGATTGATTTTTTTTTCTTTTTTTGTGCCACGCGAGGGCTGCAGAATGAACTGTACACACAACACTGACATGTTATAACCTCAAAAGTTAATATGCTGAAGTTGTTCGCAAACAACTGCCTGTACACACATCCAGGATACATGTAGCGATGTTCCTGTGAATTATACTAATGTATTGCGGAGTGATACACGTATAATTCTCATGCCAAGTCTTGTTAACTTTTACAGTAGGAGCTCCTGATGCACCCCTGGACGTGCAGCCCAGGGCAGAACGGCACTGCAGCAGGTGATTAAAACCACCACCAACATTATTGGTTCCCATCTGCTGAGCATCAGTAACACTAATGAAGTAAGGTGTCTGCACAGAGCCCAGAGCCTGTTCGCCCTGCTGCTGCTGTCTGGCAAGAGATACAGAAGTATCAGCTGCTGTACCTCCAAACTAGAGCAGCATCTTTCCTAAAGCTCCTCAATTCATCCTCCTTACTACCCCATAAAAAGGTTTATTTACAACCCTGTGCTGTAATACGATAACAAAGGAACTTTTGTACCTTGGATTTATCTTCCTTTTACCTCTGTTTTGGTCTCCTCCAACAGCCGATGGAAATATCTGTTACGAACTGCATCCATCTGTTTGGTGCAGCCTAAGCAGAACACAGTGGCTTTTTCCGAGGTCTTAGCCAACAGTAGCTTCCTGCTGCAGCTGGAAACGAGACTGATGAAAAACAGAATCCAACAGACCATAAAACTAATGAGCTGAAAGAAGCTAAAACGCTTCAGAGAGCGCAGAGAAACCATGGCGTTGAATGGTAATTCTTTGCGGGTTCATTGCTTTAAGCGCTCTCTGTCACATCATACAGTCACTTGACCCTTTTGTTGAATGACAATATCAATTAGCGCAGCTCATAAGTTCAAACATTTAAGGCGATCGTCCCACGCTTGATTGCTGTCTGAGATGAGATGTCAGCGCGTATTGATAGTGTATCGCCAGACTAACTGCTAAATGCTGCTAACTGTAGTGGACAGGGCTGGGAGCTAAGACTGACTTCACATAACATCAAAAGTCATTTTTTTTCCACATTCTGTTAATAATTTCAGTTAACTTTGAATCTTGTAATGTAAAATTCTTACATATCACACCTTTAACTAAAAGATTTGGATCCATTGTTTAGCTCTGCCTAGCTTAAAGACCAGATGCAGACTTAACAACTAATCTGGCTCTGTCCAAAGTGTCCTCTAAATCGGACAGATTTAATTGTTCAATATTTCTAATTATGCACATTTATAATGTATTTGATCTCATGTCTTTAACCTCTTGATAGTTAATTAGAGGTTTTTGGAGGAATTTAAGCATTCTCAAAGTTTTGTTGGCAGAGTTCATTCTCCAGGTTTGGCACCATCATGCTTTTAGAGAGAAACTTTTGCTCACCATATCTGGCAACCTCCATTACAGCTGCTACAAACTATGCAAAAGTACAAAACTCTCCTTAAAAATCGATAGGGCTTTGCTTGATGTCTCCCCCATCTCCAGTATATCGTCTTGACGCTTGTGTTGTCCTGGATCATCACAATTACTTTTGCTCAAGGATCATATTTAAAACTGGCCAATCACGAGTTTAACGTTGTTACAGGGTCTGTTTTAACCCTGTTTAAGTATTTAAATTTCCTAAACCTAACCAGTGAGCGGAAACTAGAAAGAGAAAAGATAATAAGTTAAGAGTCTAATAATGTATTCCAAACAGGATTTGATCCTGGTCTCCTGAGGCTTTTACTTCAAAGCAAGATTTCTAAGTCATGCTGCACACCTAACCTGCTCCGAAACAGGTTATGTGTTCAGATAACAGACCGACACATATAAAAGCGCCGCCTCTTGATCAATTCTTTAGAAAGTGGCATCACCATTCATAGAAGATCCCACAAAACTCAGTGTGCTGATTGTGATGGGTGTACTCCTGTGTAGGAGGGTTTCTTTCAGTCCCTTTCATTTCATTTGTTTCCCCCCTGTTGGCTGCAAGCAATGTCAAAGCCATTACATTGTGTTTCTTCACACCAATATCACACAATAGAGGCAGATTGAAGCACTAAAGCCTTGTACTTGAGATATGAAAGCACTGCTCTGAATCATGTTTTTATATTTATTTTTTGTATTTGTTCCAAAGTCCGTTTTACACCGCGGGGGTTGCAGCTAAAACTGTCATACAGTACACACCATAAGAATACATCTAAGCAACATATGAATTTAATTCAATATGCAACTTTTATAGTTCCCACTTGATGCATAAAATACTCTGCCGGCAGTAGACTTCCACCTCCATGTGACAGCTTAGCTTTAGCAGGATTGTGAGGGTTTGTGAAGCCGCATAACTAAAATATATCGTGGGTATATTAAACCTGGTACAGACCTCTGAATGAGACCCCTACACATATTCTAACCCAAGTAGTCCACAACATCTTGTACAGATTCCATTTGAATTGATAGTTGTGGAGCAACATTGAAGGAGACATAATGTGCTTTTTTCATTTTTCCCCTTTACTTCAGTGTGTTATATAGGTTCTTGTGCACATAAATGATATTGAAAGTTAAAAGGCCTCACGTCCAAATCAACGGGAGCTCCTCTCTCCCACATAAACCACTGCTCCTGAAACGCCTCGTCAGTGGTCCCGCCTTCAAACTTGTGACTTACTGACATCACACTGCGTCACCACATCCCACATTTGCGTAAAGTGTGCCGATATTCACAGTAGAAGTGAAACTAACAGGGAATCGAATACATGACAGAGCCGACTGGCCAGTGCTGGCTCAGGCATGTGTGAGCTGACCAATCAGAGAAGACTGAGTATTCAGGAGGGCGGGGGGCTTAAAGAGACAGGAGCTAAAACAGAGTGTTTCAGAGAGAGGGGGAATACAGAACTGCAGGACTGGTCACTGACTTGTTTTTGAGCCTTGAACCATGTAAACCTAGTCTAGTAGTGACCCAAAATAAAAATTATGAACTTGAAAATTAGCATAAAACAGTATGTCTTCTTTAACTATGATGTTCTGGGGACAACTTCAGCATTAGTCATGAAGCTGTGACATCAAAGCACCGTGATCGGTCAGTTTCAATAACAGTCCTGCAGTAGCATTAATGATGTCGTTCTAGAAACAACACCAACATACTGATAGGGGATACACCTCCTGATCCCCGCCGCGTATTTACATGGACCTCTACTAATATCAGTTTCGGATAGAGAAAGATCAAGTATATCCCCCAAAATGTTGTACAATCCCTTTAAGTAATGCGACGTAATGTTATGGTCCTCATATGGCTCGAGTTCAACTCGGTCCGGCACTGCAGAGCCTCTCATCAAGATGATCTACAGTGCGAGTTATGACACGTCTTCCTCTCTCTCTGTCTCCCTGCCCAACACATTCCCATCTCCTATATTAGATAATGCACAGCCCATCATGTAAAGAGCAATAGATTATCCGATTGCCGGTGACAACAGAGGAGAAAGGGGGAGGGGGGGCGGGGAGGATTATAAAGAGCAAAATGATGAGGCGGCTAATTTAGGCAGTTTGAGAAAGACTGGAGAGGGAGAGAGAGATGAAGAGAGGGAGATAAAGGGAGGAAGGGGGCGTTTAATGAAAATAAGTTCATGTGGTAAGATGCCAACTGTCAGGGAGCTTTTAAAATATGTTCCAAAACATGCATTTTGGAAAACAAAATGCCTCTTTCCTAATCCACTCTCCTCACCCCTGCCACCTGCGTAAATCTCCCCCCAGCACTAATGAACTATTATGACAAATACCGCGAGTATATTTACTGTGTTGACAGAGGGCTGCGCTCCTCAGTCCCACAGGGCCAGAGTGAGTTATATATCACCTTCTTCCTTACTCTTCCTCCCCCTGCCTCTGTCTCCTTCCCTTTTACCAGTTGTAACTCTCGTCCTCTCCCACGTAGCCATATGGGCGATGACACGTGTATCTCTCATCTTCTCCCACGGAGAGAGAGAGAGAGAGAGAGAGAGAGAGAGAGAAAGGGGCCGAGCGGGCGCCGCCACGTTCTCTGCTGCGGCGTATAGTTAGCAGAGCTCGCGGTGATGTATTGAGTGTAATGGCCAACAGCGTTTTGTTGAGATTAATTGATACTAATGGCTAACACAGTTAGCGGTGAGTGATGGCTGCTACACCGCAGACACACTGGAGGATTAGACACAAATCAAGTTGCGACTCGGCTCCCACTGCAGCAACAAGCTCCGTCTGCTCCGTCGTCTAAAAATGCAGTCTGGAACAAAAAAAAGTGGGGGGGGGGACGTGTGCGGCACTGCGGCCACCGCTTGGATGGAGCTTATCTTAGAGCTTTTGTCCCACACAAACTTTTTTACTTTTGCTCCCTGCATTTTAACGCAAACACCTCCGCCTCCTACTCCTTACATTTTCAAAACAGGCTCAGTTTTAATGGATTTGAGGGGGGAATTATCTCTTTTTGTTTATTTTGCCACATTGCATGCCACCCTCCCAACATCACAGGCCAATTTCAACCTACCAGTGCACAGAGAAGGAGACTCGGATGGTGAGAACAGACATGTTAGTGTCTGGTATCTGCAGACCCCGCAGCCCTCTGCATGGATTTTTGAATTTTCTCATTTTTTTTGTTGTGCTTGGTATGCTTCAGCGACCCAAACTGTCGGATTTTTTTGCGTCCTGAGAATGAGACTCATCCATCGGTCGTCTTTTATGGTGCGTTTACAAACAGCTGGACAAATCCTGCTGGTTCTACCTTTAGGTTTAATAGTCTTTGATTACATTAATATGACATGAGGTTCAGTTAACTTTGCACAGAAATGACCTGCAGAAATGTCCTTCAGAGGGATACTACTACTTTTTATACTGTACTATTTTTTTACCAGGAATGTATGAAGTCAGTCACAGTTGGGCGTGCTGAGGGGTCAAATGCACCGTAACAAATGGTACGTGACGTTCCTGTTTTTTTTAATTAACTTGAATGGTGAGGATATCATGTGTTTTAATGGTAAAGAAAAGTAATTTGGACTATTTGAGGACATTTTGCTTAACAGCAGACTGCAAACATTTTAAGGGATGCTGCAGCCCCCTCACCACCCCTAAGTTCCTGCATCCATGTTCCTTCTACTTGAGTAAAGGATGTGTATGCTTTTGCCACCTCTGACTGTTAGGTTGGCTCAATTCTGTATTTTTTTTTTTTAAGGTAATATTAAAAGAAACGAACAAAAGAAGCAGCTCAGATAGCAATGTTATCACAGGAAGTGACGGGAACCATTTAAGGAAAGAAGAGTAGGTGTAAGCCATCTTAAACGTGTCTGTTTAAAATCCAGACAAGAGTTAAGACCAGGCATTGAGCCGGGGATATAAAATAATTTCCACTGGTATAACTAAGAAGCAACTTGAATTTGATGGAGGCTCTGAGCTAAAGTACACTTGTAAGAAAAGGCTTTTATTTACACTCACTTAGAATTCTAATGTGTGACGATGCCTCACATTCAAATCTGGAAAAAAAAAACAAAAAACCCTGAAAATCCCCCCTAATGTGCCGGCCTCAGCTTTTTTTTATTCCACAGAATAATTCATCGAGGACTGACTTTTTTTTTTTTCTTTGTTCTTCTTTACACGCTTTTCAACAAGAAGCCCAACAGGGACAATCTCTGCAGAAGAGAAAGAGTCTGGACCTGCGAATTGAATTGTGTCAGATTATGAGAAGTTGCAGGTAAACGTTTTGTGATGGTTTTATCCCAGAGAGACACCTGCTTAAAAAAAAATTCAAAATAAATAAAAAACACTTCTACAGACCAGATGAAGTTGTAACTCACGACTTAAATGATGGATATATAGTTGTTGTTTTTTTCTCAACTGATCAGCTGTGAAACATTTTGACAGAAAACCTCATCAGCTCGAGCGACGTCACCGTTGCACTGTAGCATAAACTGATCCTCCTCTCCCGGGCTTCTGCCTCCTGTTAATCACAGAATGTGAGTTGACAACTATTTGAAAAAGCACCCATCATTTCCCCCTCGGTGGAGGATGACTCATCCAGTATGGCTGCCACTCCATCACAGTGG
The DNA here is from genome assembly GCF_904848185.1 of Acanthopagrus latus. Classification (NCBI taxonomy): domain Eukaryota; kingdom Metazoa; phylum Chordata; class Actinopteri; order Spariformes; family Sparidae; genus Acanthopagrus; species Acanthopagrus latus. The sequence goes on along the minus strand of NC_051054.1, from coordinate 7,335,596 downwards.
GCTGGCCTAAAAAGGTTCCCTTCTTCCTTCAATCACTTAATCATTGCTGCTCTTCACCTCCCCGCTCGTAACTCACTCGCTTCGACTGCACCCCCACCTCTGAACCGGACGGCTGCTCTTGCTTAGCCGAGACAAAGAGGAGCGTGTCACTGCTCTTCATTTCTTCCGATGGGCTGGACTGACGGCTCTGACAGCAGAAAAGGTTCCCACCTCTACCTCCTGCTTCAACTACCCTTTCAAACTTTCCGCTGCGTTCAGAGACCCCATCCACCCAAACACACACACACACGCACACACACACTCGGTCTGCATCCACCGCCGCCAACCGTCCTCCCCTCGCCAGGAGGGCTAAAATCCCATCATCCCTCTATGTCAGTGTCGCTGTTGCAATCCTCACCTTATTAGCATAATATTCCCATTCCCTTGCCGCCTCACTCTTCATGTATCAGACAAACTGCTCTGGGAATCATCGCGGGATATGCCCCGCTCATGCTCAGACAACTTCTGGGGACTCTCTCTCTCTGTTCCTCTCGCTTTCCAACCCCCTCAGTCACGCTCACTCTTAATATCTTTGATTATGTCCCGCTAAGCTCTATCTATCTATCTATCTATCTATCTATCTATCTATCTATCTATCTATCTATCTATCTATCTATCTATCTATCTATCTATCTATCTATCTATCTATCTATCTATGCATCTACTTCGTAGAGGGAGAGGTTGCCTTAGAAGTGAGAGATGTATGAATGAGATGCAGAGTAATGGTGGGAGAGATGGGGTGTAACACAGTCTGTTTACAAGGCTGACTGGCTCAAACCACTTACCCCAATGATCTATAATGCATTTGTATCCTACAGTTTTCACCCTGAACACACACACACACACACACACACACACACACACACACACACACACACAGGCAGTCTCTCACTATGGTTATGGTGCATTCAAACTTGTCAGTGTGATGCTTATATTTGTGTTTTTCCTTTGTTTGTTTTGTTGTTGACCCTCAACACAGTCTGGGTTGTGCACATGAATAAATTGATGATTCTGTTAAAAAAAAAAAAAAAAAAAAAAAGCGCAGTCATCTGCAGTGACCACAGAAAAGACGGGTAATAATCCTCCATGCAGGAAGTGTCAGCTGGGAGCTGGAGCAAATGCTACAGGGCCGACCGGAGCGGCACCAGGGTCTCGTAAGATAGCGCGTTCCAGCTTTCTAATTGCACGAGTGCCTGCAGCTCTCCGTCTGAGCAGCTGACTCGAGAAAACACTCGAAAAAAAAGATGCAGAAAAAAGTACAAAGCATAAATATTGATTTGGAACAGCTCGTACTGTAGTCTTTTCTTAACCACAACAAAGCCAAGCCGAATGGCTTAAACTCAATACCACCTGCGACCGATTCACACTAAAAAGCCATAATTGATTATCTTCAGTGGGAGCTTTTCACTTTTGAAACAGCTGCACAAAAACATCGAGCGTGCCATAAAACTGCTGGCTGCAACTTTTGTTTCTGTCCCACTGATACATTTATGTCTCCTTCTTCTTTCCTTACTTACTTTTTTTCCTGCTCCGAGCAGCTGGCTGAATTAACACGAAATATGCAGCGCACGTTGGATTTTGATAGGTAAGGTAATACTGTTGGGATACACCACCAGAGTGAAAAATTGCAGACATTTCAAGCAAAATTGCGATGACCTGAAAAATTCCTACACATCGCCTCAGACGATTATTGCCTCCTAGATAAAGGGGTTCTTGTTTTCCTGTCTAAAAAAACAAAACTAAACCCAGACTACATTACATCCTGTTTTTACCTGTTTAGATATTCAAAACGCATATGTGAGCCAGGGGAAAGAAAAAAAACATGTCGCTTTCGCCAAGCGAGCGTAAACACCGCCTGGTATGTGACCAGAGGAACAACGAGGGACATGCACACGAGTGGGAGAAGTGGGCCAAACATGATATTACAGTCGGTGTGACCTTGCGCGACCGTGTGAAGCGTCCCAGTCTGTCTCTGTCTTCCTCTTAGACTGATTGCTATGCCGCTGCCACGTCACCGGACTGATGTGAGTGATGGAGGACTTACTTAACTCCATCCAGCAAGGACAGGAGGAAGGAAGCACTGTGTCCTGCATGTACAACACCTGAATGTCAACTGAGGGCCCACTGCTGTTCTCTATCGCCCTCTGTTGGCAGCTTGTTGGAGCACAGAGCAGTGGGTCCAGGATTTAGATTCATGGAGTGGGGGAAGTAACAGCAGGACAAGCACAAAGGGCATGATAATTGTATCTCCCTGGGTTCATTTGGTATACATATAAGCTGCTTTTCTTGAGCAAATGCAACTTCATCTTTGTGTTGTGTAGGACTGAATACGATACAGCAGAGATTCCTAACCTCTTTGGCTCGTAAGCACTTCATCTTTCAAAGTTTACTAAAAGTAAATGGACTGCATGGACCATTGCATAGCACTTTTCTGGTCTTGCCGACCACTCAGAGCACTTTGCATCTCAAAGTCAGCATTCACCCACTCACACACACACACTCATACGCTGGTGTCAGACGCTTCCGTGTGAGGTGCCGCCTGCTATTGAGGAGCAATGACCGCTGCTTCATCCACACAATCCACACGCCGGCGGAGGAAACCACCGTGAGCAATTTGAGGTTCAGTGCAGTGACACTCTGACTCGCAGACTGCAGGAGCCGGGGATCAAAAACCACCGACCTTCCAACGACCCACTCCTCCTCACGGCCGAGCCGTAGCCCGTGAGACAAAATCTTTTTGACCCCTTGCTGTAGTCCCGACCCTCAGGTTGGGAATCACATTAGATTAAACTACAGTGCAGTGCCGTACAACGAAGGTCATTCATAGTTGTTGTGAAATTTGCAATTACTGTGATTAATAGCCCGGGCAGTGCCCATGTGCAGAGTAGCAGGCTCGCCTGTTTTGCTTTTCTTCCCACGCAGTAAAAGAAAATGAAGCTTTAACTTTATCTGACACATAACAAGTTAGCACAGTTTTAGGTTTTAGACACTGTAGTTTCCATTTTGCTGCTGCTTTTTCTTCCTTTTTTTGATTGTTTAATGTTCACTATCTGACAGCTATAGCTAGTTGTAAGTGAATATCATAAGATTTTGCATTAAAGAATACAGTTTACAGGTCTACTGGTGAATAAAAAGAGCTGTCATTTGAAAACTTTATGCATATACTGTTCGAGCATTTTATAGAAGTGCTTCTTTAAGGACCCCCAAAAAGGTATTTTGTTAAGTGGCACATGTGTAACACTAATAAGAAATATAATAATGTCCAGTAGATGGCAGCAGATTTCTTGTTAATTCTTCTCAGCTCCAGACTTCTCCAGGCAGTCAGCACTCTGGAGGACGCATTGTATCATCGGATGTGAGGAAGGGGCAGTGCGCACCAACTTTTTTTTTTTTTTTTTGGGAGGCAATAAAAATGGGGTGTGTTGTTTTTTCACTCCCCCTTTTATAAACATTTTGTCCGTACCTAAGTATCTGATTGGTTGTCAGTTTTAGATAAAAAACTGTGATGATGTGAAAGTTTCATTCTTTAGAAGTGCGCAGCGCAGAACCACTGATGGGATTACTGAAGTGCGAAGTGAAGAGTGAACTTGGATTAACTTGCGTGGTCTCAAATTAGAGCTGTCGCTGTCGTATTCACATTTTGATTCTTTTATATATATATATATTTTTTTATTTACTCTCTATTTTAAGTTTTAGCGCTTTCTGGTCCTTACGTACCGGGTTTTTGTTTGTTTGTTTGTTTGTTTGTTTTTGCGCCATGGCGAACTCGTGTCTCCAGCTGACCGGCTTCCTATTGAGCTGCCTCGGCTGGCTGGGCATCATTATCGCGACATCCACCAACGACTGGGTGACTATGTGTAAATACGGTGTGAGCACCTGCAAGAAGATGGATGAGCTGGAAGCCAAGGGACCCTGGGCGGAATGTGTCATCTCCACAGCGCTGTACCACTGCGTGTTCCTGACGCAGATCCTGGACCTGCCAGGTAGAGACTGATCTGTGTGCATCCCTGCAACACAACTGTGGTTGTACTCATTTAGATATATTTAGGTTTAAACTATTCTCTAAGCTGATATAATGCAGTTTATTAAGTGAAATCCACCACTTCTTCAGCTCTCTGTTATTGATCAAAAAGTACCTACGAGCTTAACTCTGTTTTTGGGGGACAGTGAAACATGATTCATATGTGTTTCCTCAGCCTACATCCAGACGACTCGTGCCCTGATGATCACAGGTTCGATACTGGGTCTCCCAGCGGTGGGAATGCTCCTCATGTCCATGCCCTGCATCAGCCTCGGCAACGAACCCCAGAGCTCCAAAAACAAGCGCACCATCCTGGGAGGAGTGCTCATACTCATAGTCGGTAAGAGACTCAGCAGAACTCCATCCACACAATGTGAATATAATGATTCAGTGGACAGACAGATGGTGCAAGATCCCCTGTCCAACCTTTTCCTGCCTGTGACCTCTTTTAACCTCGCCTCAAACGCTACAAGCTGCTGAGAGACAGAGGATGTCCAATACGATTGTCTTCCTCCCCAGGGCGCACACATATGCACACACACACACACACACACACACACACACACACACACACACACACACACACACACACACACACACACACACACCTTCCTGTTCCCCCTGGATCCCATCACATTCCTCTCCTCCACCTACTCTCATCCACACCCTGCCTTTGTCCCCGAAAACCACATGGAAACTCGATCATTGGCTTTGCCCAGTTTTACTGCGCTTTTAAAACATTTGACTGGTGCTGCGGCATTTTCCAGTGCCTGCGTCCCCTCATATGAAAATTCAACACCTGTGGCCGTCGTTTGACTTTTTCCACTGCGAGTTGTTTTCAACACAGGCTGTGTATCCTTGACTTAGCACGTCATCAGTATAGCAGAAAAAAAGTGAAGGCATTAGATTGTGGGGTTTTTTTGTCACACCGAGTAGTTTCACATCAGGGAGGATCTGTTTGTGTATCTGGCAGCAAAATCATCTCTGCAACAAGTTGTTCAAGTCCAACCATAATTATTTCTGTTTACTGTGTCCCCTGTATCATTAGTCAGGAAGCCTCCAGCCTTCGTGTTATTCATGGATTCAGTTACTGTCCATTTAAGTGCCATACAGTCTAAATTTGTATTCCACTGGTGGTGAGATGATTTCACGTTGGCAAAAATCCAACATAAACTAGATGTGTTGCTGTCAGCTCTATAGGGATTTCACTGTTTGTGCAAGTGTTAAATCATGCTTCTCTTCTGTAGATCAAGGCAAAGCTTATATAACACCATGAAGTCTTGCTGCTAACTAATATTAGTTTCCACATACTTTCTTTAATTTGTTATCCCCTCGTGTCCTGTGTGAGGAACAAAAGATAACAAAAGTGTGATAGCTCTGTTTTAGAAATGGATGCTTCCTTTATTCTTTCTCCACTTTTCGAGGACATCATCAAACATCTTGTTGCGTGAATACAGGAGGAGTCATGAAATGCTAAATAACTTTACCTCCAAAAGGGACACACAGCTCTTAATACAATTACAGCAATACCGAGGCACAAGCTAACAATCTGTACTGTGTGCACACCGCTCGGTTGTGTTCATTCAGAATGTGCGCTTAAAGCTGCAACCATTTTGCATCCCTGATTTAATTACACTTTAGTATCTGTTATTCAGTCCATTGAATATATATGTGGTGATGCAAGGTGTGTGTGTATGTAGAATTTTAAATAGAATAATTTTGCAATACTAAATGTATTATGTAATTTGTAGTCATGCATGTTTGTGTATATTTGTTTAACTCAGCAGCAACATTTTGCAAGTTAAATTTGACATCCTTAACTGTAAGTGTGATGATCATACAGCATGTATGCAGAGTTTCCATCTCATTTATGTATTTTATTTGCATTCAAAGAATGTTTTTGTATATTCATATAATTCAGCAGCACCATTTTGCTTCCCCAATTTATTTGATTTTGAGTCTTCCCTAGTTTTATTATGTCATTTTCCCTTCAAACCTAATGCTATGTGGTAATGCAGAAGCTTTGTGTGCATATCCATTATAAGCACAGTTGCTTACCATTGTGAATCCCTAATTTAATTCAATTTAATCATACATTGTGTATATGTTGCTATGAGAGGCACAACTTTATATCATAATTTTAACCTCTCTTTGTTTTCCCACAGCAATGTGTGGTATGGTGTCTACGGTCTGGTTTCCCATCGGCGCCCACCAGGAGCAGGGCCTCATGTCGTTCGGCTTCTCCCTCTACACCGGCTGGGTGGGCACCATCTTCTCTTTGCTGGGTGGGTGCTTTCTCACCTGTTGCTCCTCAGAGTCCTCATCACGCGCCTATCAGGACAACAATCGTTTCTATTACTCCAAACAGGGAGGTGGCAATGCGCCAGCAGCCCCCTCCACCAATCACGCCAAAAGCGCCCACGTCTAAGGTGGAGGAGAGATTCTGTAAGGGACTGTAGTTTGTATATAGAGACATCTACGCAAGCACACACTCCAACACACATATATATATATACACACACAACCACACTCTACACAAACCTATACTAGAAGATAAAGAAACACACAAACACACTCATTCATGTTGGTTTGTAAAAGAAAAATACACAAATTCTTGAATGAGAGCACAAACATACATAAAAGAGACATTCGCACATGGAAAACATAGAACGGCTGTTTTTGTTGGAGCTCTTTCAGTGCCGATGGATTGTTTTCGTATCACAGAGCTCATCTTCCAGCCTCCTTGTGTCGGGCGTGGCGCGGACTCTCCCCGCTGTTATATAATTGTACAAGCCTGCGCTGCAGCTGGAAGTCCTAATCACCCCAGGCCTCGTGGACTTGAGATATTGATCTTTTATATCACGTCTATTTTTCTATTTAGATGCTCTTAGAGATGAAATCTCAGGAGTGTCTTCGTTCAATGTTTGTTTGTTTTTTTAAATCATATGATATGATCTGTTTTGATAAGAGCAGGGCATGACAGTATTATGATTGGGCTTGCTCATTAACAGTGTTCACGTAAACTGATATTTCTTTGACAGTATTGTAGCTCTCTAGTGATTTTGCCTCTGGAGTGATAGACTTGATTAAACAAACTGCTTTTCCTGGCCTCAGATGATTGCAACACTGATTTCACAGGAGACCTTTATCCACCAATGTCAGTCTTAGTGCTGTGGGTGTGATGACTTGCCAAAAATAAGTACAAAACCTTAACGACGCCGTATGTAAGAATCGGCCACCTGGAGAATTCACACTCAAAAGAAATAGGGCAGCATATCCCTAGAGTAGCCACTAACTGCTGCAAATTGTAGCTGTGGTTAGCTATGTTAGCTGTGTAGCTAAGAGGAAACTGTTAGTGTTTACACTGCTGGCACAGGATCTTTGGGCTAGGGCTAGCTGGTTAGCATCCTAACATCAGTAGATATCTTTGCAACACAATACAAATGCATCATTATTGTTAATTTTAGTTAACTTTTCAATGTTTTTATCTCAAATTCTTACACACAGCACCTTTAATCTTTTGTCCATCACTCCATCTCTGATAGTAATATGTCATGAATTGACCTTTTACATTTTTATGTGACTAACTTTCTTCTTTTTTTTTTTTTTAAAGTTCAGTAACAACTAAGTGACAGAAAAGCAGCGTATCCTGTAACTGCTGAATTGTACATTTCCATTTAACAGCATTGTGAAGTAACTCTTTGAAAACCTGTAACTAAAAAGTATGTTTTCATTAATGTGCACACACACAAAAATAAATCAGTATTAAGTAGAATAGCATCTGTCGGAAGGAATGTGATGACTTGAATGTTCAATATCTCAGATGTACACATCTGGAACCTGATTTATCTGACTCAGTTCTGTCCAAAAGCAGTGTTAGTTGATTATTTATTGTTTATGCTGATGTGCCGTGGTTTGATTTTCTATAATAAAGACGAAAGAACTGATGACGCCTTTGTCTCGAGTCTGTCCTGCCCACTTGATAAGATGTTCTCATCCTGAACATCGGTGTCTCCTCTATCTGGGTGTTGTGTTCAAAAATTTGACATAAACAACACAGGAGGAACAGAGAGGTGACGTAGTGCGTGACATGTGGTGTGATCACTGCCCGGAAAGCGAGCTGGCTGTGACACCGTTTGCTATATCGGTGATAAAGGCTGACTACTGTGAGCGCTTCTGTGTCCATATTCGTGTGATCGTAAGCTGAGAGGAATGAGAAAACATGATTTGTTTCCGATTTATCCTATCTGTAACGTGACTCGGTAACCTTGAGCTAGCTCGGCGTTGAAGAGCCTGTGTCCCTAAGACGCCCACACACTGTACCGTCCCTCCCCTGCTGACCGCAGTGGCGCAGCCAAACACACACACACACAGAAGGGATGATTCTGCCCCGTGTGTGGTCGCCTGGCTGCGCCGCTCCTCTGTCTGTATCAAGGTCACTGAGTCGTATCATAGATATTACATGACACCCTGGAAACAGTATGTGCTGCCTCTTTGTCCTCGGCTTATCTTCGAACACACGCGCAGACACCGACAACAATCTGCCCTAGTTGCATACTGATTCATCGTAGAGTGAGTTTCTGTTTTTTCTATACACCATTCCGTCGCTCGACAGCATGTGTATGTGTCTTTACTGGCACATGTGTGTGTGTCTGTCTGTCTGTGTCTGTGTGGGATCATGTCGGAGTGTGTATTCCCTGAAATGAGATGCTGTTCCAGGCATGGAGCCATCCAGTCCACAGGCTGCCAGTGGGAGGGCAGTGGGCAACCAAGCTGTCCTGTATTGCTGAAAAAGAGACTGGTTGTATTATTTTATGCTTTGCTAAAACAATGCTATCAAAAGTTGCGATCTATCAACACAACTTGACTGTTGACTAAGGAAGAGATGGAATTCTCCTCCTGGACATTATCATACACCAACACCGTTTACTCTTTGATATTCTACCCTTTTCCAGCAATTATTTTTGATTAGGTATTTATTTTTCTACCCTTCCATGTCCTCTTTTCCATCAACGTGTCTGTTTCAACTGCAGATGAAATTTCCGATTAATTTCCAAGAATACCGTCGAGCGACACCCACAGAACATCCGTGAACTTTTCCCCTTCCTCTGCATCTCTCTGTGTAGGTGGTGAGAAAAATAGCAACAATGTAAGAACAATGCAGTCCGAGGGCGAGAGTCGAGCCCTCTAATCAAAGCACAGTGTGTCTTGTGGTTGAATTGTGTTGCTGGTTTAATGAAGCAGCAATGCCGGAGGATAAAAATAAGGTATAAGGTCTTTTGGCCTCTGTGGCGTTTGACTGTAGATCATTTGTGCATTGTGAAGAGTCAATAGAATCACATGGTATTTGATTCATACTCTATAACTTGCTTGTGCTTTCGTTTGAGCACACTGAAAGTTTTGTTATACCATCTGCAGGACAAATAGCCAATAGGCTAACAAAACGGACCAAAGAATGTAGAGTACATAACTTTTGGCTTTTTTTTTTTTTAAAAAGGCCTGCCCAAGAGAGAAAAGGCAAAACAAAGTGAAAGGTGGATTTTTGTTGGGAATAAAAGTATTTAGTACCATATTCACACAGCAGCCATTTTCATCTGACGTCAAAGTGGGAAGTGCAAATGCTGGAATGTTGTTGTGTTGCTGTATTCCAGGTTGCATGAGAAACTACTGTCATTTCACGGCTTCCCCTATTTATCACAACTGGAAAAAAGACAGTGAACATCTGGTGGGATTTCAGGGCATATTTCAAGAAAAATCGGCATATGTTATCACCCATTAGCTAATGCTAGCATTCAACCAATTTCTAGCTAGCATTACGGTTTGATGTTATCCAGTGTGTCTCACTTCCCAGTTAAATGTTCAAAATGTGTGTTGATTTATTAGAATTGATTTACACCTTCACTATCATTTCCTGTAATACTATCAAGCAATATGAAGTTAGCGAGGAAGTGGCTGAATGCTAATGTTTACTGATATCTGTCTAACAGAAGATAAGGGGGTTCTTAACAAGTATGTTGATTAAACCTTGAGATATGGCCAGACTTTTAACTATCTGTTGTCTGTTCAGTTGCTGATCAGGGTGTGTATCACGCCACACGCTTGAGACGTCGGCTCAAAATGCCCATAATACCATTTTGCCTGTGGAGGCGCTTCCCTCTCCGGTAACACATGGATTACACTGTTTATCCATGCTTACTGCCATGCATGGCAGTACAGCACAATTGTGTATGCAAATCCCTCAATCCCTCACATGTGTCAATAACCCTAATGTACATTATTCATTATTATAATCAGAACAGAAATGACCAGGCCTCTTATTTGTATTTGCAATAAATAACTTTCATTGTTGCATGGAAGCAATATCAACAACTCAGCAAAAACAGTGCACCCAGGAGCAAAAATAACCACACATGTGGAAGAAACCATTTAAAAAAACTAAAGAAAAACCGACATTAAAAAAAAAACAACTACATCATACAGCTTTGTGCCAAAATATACAGAAGAGAAAAAGGAATATCTAGTTGTTTGCGAGAGAGAAGCCAATCTCAACAAGTCCGACACACACTGACTGGACACATGGCCACAGCAAACACAGAGCACAGGAAGAACATGGCACGCCTTCTCCGAGACAAAATAAACAAAGAGTAGCTGACTTTAAAAGCGATAGTGGCAATATTTGTCTATGCTTGTTGTTTAGAATTGTATTAAAATAGTTTCTGCATGTTTCTTTTTCTTTTAAATGTAGTAGATCTACTCCTAAACCTTCTACGGTCATATTGACGTCTAGAGCAACCAGTTCGAAATCCCTTCAAAGGAAAGGATCGAGGTTTATAAATCAGCGTTTTCGTTCTAGAGAGACTACGGTTGTTAAAAATATATTTTTTTAGCCGTTTTCTCCCAGGCCTCCTTGTGATTGAACCAAAAAAAGAAAAAAAAAAAAAACACAGAACACGAAGGCTGATAACTCCACCCGGCTCTGTTGTGCACACCTACCCGAGGACGACCTGTGGACGGGAGACAGCCATAGAAAAATACTTTTCTTTTAGTTCACTCCCCCCTTTTTCGGCGTTGTACTCTTTCACTGCGAATCTGCAGTCGTCAATGGACTCTAGACTAATACTTTCAATCTCTGAATGAAATACTTCGCAACTAGGACTTTTAGAAATGATCATTGCACTGTTGACTTAAGTCACTGTGAGACGAAAAAAAAAAAGAAAAATCAGTCCTCTGTGATAAACGGACGTTAGTAGCTTATAACCAGCCCCCCCAACAAGAAAAACCGTTAGCTCTGTTGTATCTTAAGTGTTCACTTCGAAGAAACTACAGTCTCCTGTATGTGAAAAGTAAACAAACATTGTGGACTTTGGCTTGCAGAGGTTGTGAGGAGGGAGATACGGGAAGTAGACATACTGTAAGTGTCTGAGGGGAGGATGTGAGAGGAGTCATCCTCACACTCGTGCGTTTGCTACATGTTCTACTCCCTTTTTACAAAACGGAGCCCTGGTTCCCATACCTGGGGAGGAGATTATAGCATGAGCAGACAGTTAAATCCAGCTTAAAGAATCAATTTCTCATTTAACATAACATTGAGCTGTGAAGTATAAGAAACATTTAGGTTTGGCTCTGAATGGAAATATTACATTGAATACACCATTTCAGTTATAATCACCCAACAATGATGTAATTCGAAGCTCATCATTCCTCTCTGGTACAGTGTGTTCCCAGGTATAAGAACCAAGCCTGCGTTCGGTTTGGTTTTGTTTTTAGTGTTCTATTGTGTCTCGTTGCGATCAGTCACCACATGCAAGTACAACATTTACGGTCTGGGCCTCGTGCATGAGAGCATGCTACACATTCACCAGACGGTCACATTGAGGCGCAGGCGTTAGACCACAAACACACTTTTACACACACACACATGCACTCGCACACTTGTATACATACACGCACAGAGCAGATAATATAGAAAGTCGACTGTACAGTCCGGTGTGAGAGGCATGGCGACGCCTGAATTCACTGTCTTGTTTTTGGCTGAGCTATGGATGCAAAGCGGCTGGAGTCTTTTTGGCTGAGTTGGGAGGTACTCTGGACGGGGGAAGGTGTTTTGGCTGAATAGCAGTAGAATGGAATATGTTTTTGATGTGCGTGAGATAGAGAGTGCAAATGTTTCAGGATGTGCTGGATGTTTTTTTGTTTTTTTTTTGTTCCAACCCCGTCATCAGACAGAACTTTGATGTCGGACAATTCTGCAAGACCACGTGTTATGTTCAGTGCCAAGAAATGTTTTACATTTCTGCAGCATCCATGCTTTGCACCATATATACAAGGTTGTTGATCAAGGTTGATGTTGTGGTTATAGTTATTATCATCATTTCCCAACCAACAGAGGACCAAGCCAATATGGCAAACGTTTCTGCAATCACATGACTGTTGGCTGACTGAACTATGATTAAGGTTATCCAACGAAAACAAATCACTTGTTATAGGAAAAGACTGATTACAGCAGAAAAAAGGGAACAAAATTGTTTTTGTCAGGGTTCTGGCAAGAATTTTGGACAAAGTTACGTACAATGTTCCTACAAAGTCCTCGTTGGAAACTGAAAGCGGTGATGATCCCTAGTAGCCATAGTAATTATTACAGTGTCAGAGAAGGAAGTCGGGGCATGAAGTAGGATGAAGAGTGACAAAGTGACAAAGAGAGAGACCCAAAAAGATATTGAAGACATAACCTCAATGTTAGCTAAATCTGTGGCTGGTCCTCAGTGGGTGCTTCATTCTCAACCTGCAGAATTGTCCAATATGAGCGCAAGTTCTTGCGATACTGGGCAGTTTTTTTGGGAGGGGCATCACAACTATCATTACCAAAGGGCCCCTTACTACGTGAAGTGTGGAACAATGTGGGAGGAGCAGAGGTAAGGTGGGGGTTCGGCGTGGCATCCTTAGATTTAGTGCATTAGACAAATAAGGCTTCCCTGTAAGGGACAGATGCAGCAGCAGGGGGCAAGAGGAAAAGGTAGAAAGAGGACAATCAGGGCGTACAGCAGCAGCTTTTGTCGAAGTGCCTCCTCCCTCAGCTTCGCAACATATAATGCTAAAATCCCTTACAGCGCCATCAGTGCATACTTTGGCAGCATTAGCTTACACACCCTACACTCTGAGCTCGATTCATTTGATTGATTTTCACAATATCTCTTCAGGGTGCAGCATCAGTATAGGTAACGTGAAGAGCGAGACTTCAACACTAGCTACATCAGTGTAAAACTGCAGAGGTACAGGCCAGAGGGAGGTTCACTCAGAGCAGTATGGGCCTGGGGCGGAGCAGGAGCACAGGGAGAGGAGTAAATGCTCAAATCAGAGGAGCGATAGCAGACACCCTGAAACAGGAGTTAATGGATCGTCGGACCATGAAGTGATTGCTGTTTGGAATCCTGACTGGAAACCAATCCCGGCTCTATCACATGTGACTCGGAGTGGCAGCTCCCTGCTCACACGGCCCGATGAATATCACGAGCAGGTCGAAGCGAGGCAGATACAGCTGAAGGAAGAGTTGGGCTGGAAGAGCAGAGGGGTGGAGGTAGAGGATGAAAGATATTCAGTGAGGAAGGAAGGATAGGGACAAAAAGCGCAGAAGTGGAAGAGAAAGGGAGACGGACTGGTGAGGAGGGATTATATTTCAGTTCACCCAATGTAAAAAAAAAACATTTCTTCTCAGTTTGGGACTGCACAAAGTATACTGGCGTTAGGGAGGTGGGTTAAAATAGATGTTTCACTCTCTGATTATATGCACCGATTTTCCAATTTTAAACCAGAACCCATACTTTAAATGACATTTTGAATCATTAACGTTCATCAGTGGGTTGGTCTTGTCAATACAGACTCTGCCCTCAGTAGACCCCATTAACATTTGGTGTGGATCTGGATAAAGGGACAGATCCAGAAACCTTGTTCTCACTTTCTTTAACGTTGTGAGGTGTTTTCATCATGGATCTTGATCCTAAATGTGGTGATCTTTGACCACAGTTAAACAGTTCGGACTTGGGACTAAAAATAAAAGGTATATCTGGGAGAAAATACCCTCATAAGACCCTCAACTGCTCTCCCCAAAAAAGCCAAACCAATACTTTTCGCCTCCTCCCTCGATTACAACTTTTGCACAGTCTCCAACTTTCTTTTCTTCTCTAGGAGAAATGATAGACACAGTGAGGAACACCCATTTTTTGACTTGAATGAACTGAAAATGTATTCCTTCCCGACCCTGGTAACCAGCGAGAACTGCATCGACAGAGAGACAAGCGCACAGGAAAAATAACTGAACCGAAAATACGACATCCATCACAACAAACCATTCAGGTTGTCAATTAGGATTCAACCTGTTCGCTCGCTTTCGTTACACCGTCTACCCTCTCGTCTTCTTCGGGACGCCAATGAGCTGACAAGCACGTGTTGTGTTGCACCATGAGCTGCTTTTGTGTCGCGGGTGGATTGATTTTGAGCCTCATGCTGGGGCAAGGAGTGGGAAGAAACAAACAAAACGTAACAAATACCCACACACACACACACACATAAACAGAGTAAAACAACCAGAAGGACACACTTTATATCTACACACACAGACAGGAGAATCGATGTAAAAGGTAGGGGTTTTGATTGCACAGACACCCTCGCACATACACAGGCAAAATTAAAGTAGAAAAACAGACGTAATCTGAAAAACTCACACACACATACAGTAGATGAAGGCACTATTGCAAGCAAAGTCCAAGTACTATTTGTGACAGAAAACATCAACACCCTCGTCCCAGTCCTGTCCTGAATCCCTTGGGCTAGAAGTTAAGGGGTCAGGGTGAGTAGATTTAAAGACAGCCACAAGCAGCTTTTTTTTTTCTTTTTCTTTTTTTTTTGTCAGGACGATTTTTGTGTTTCTTTTTATTTCCTGTGTGTTGAACATAAAATGAACAGAGAAAGTCAAACCTGTACATGAGGAAATAGTTTGGGCCTGGCATGCTGTCATCTAGATTTCCTGTCAGTCTAGGTTGAAACAGGAAGAGAGTTGCTGATTCATCTGTCCCTCCCTCATCACCTCCTCCTCGCTCGTATCCCGTAAATTCTTACATTACTAACAGCTTGCTGAACACAATGTGTCACAGTTACAGCTAGACACATTATATTTTATCTCCTGCTACGTCCGCACTTCTCTGTGTGGCCTTTTCTCTTTTGTGGGACATGTGGACACCAGTAACTGAACAACAAGCGATTGTGACATGACACTCGTGACCTTGACGTCCACATTCACTGTGTGCGCTGAGGAGCCGAGTGTGGTCGAGTAAGGTGAACAAAAGTCTGTTCCACTGCCAAGAAACTATCTAGCCCAAGGGTAAGACACACAGACAAATACACACACAAACACACACACATGCAGGCATGCACTCACGCTCACACACACACACACACACACACACACACACACACAGAGTCATCCATGCACTCACGCTACAGTTCCCCTCCCTCTCCCCAGGCAGCAGACAAGGCAGTACATTCAGGGTAACACAGAGTCAGTCCCTTCAGAAATCCATCGGATCCTCCTCGGCGAGGCCATGATTGGCAATGGTCCTGCCTCCGCCTTTCGATGGCGTCCCACCACTTTCAGGTTTTGCCTCAGGGGGCGGGGTGAGCCCCGACCCCCCCTTTGGCGCACCCCATTGGTCAGTAGTAGGCGGGTAGAAATCGTCGTCAAAGCCACAGAAGCCTTCGTCCACACCTTGGTCGTAGCGCTGGTAGGTGGAGGCGTGCACCTCGTTCTCTCTGGCGGTTATCTCCAGCGTACTGTTCCACATGCCATAGCCAAAGTAGATGAGCACACCTAAAAGGAAACAAAGACTAATATTAAAATAATATATGTACATGGGAAGAATTGAAAATGTGGGTGGGACGATCTCGCGAGTGTCTGGGAAGTTCTCCCCTAGAAAAGATTGACTAAGATGTCATTTCCTGTTTTTTGGTTCCTTGTACAAGTTGGATTTATGCTTTTATCTGGAGTAACTATCATTTTTTTGGTGACAGTGTGTAAGCTTCGCAACGTGCTCTTTTGAATCTCAGTGCACGCTATGCATCAGTCCGCCTGGATGCAAGGTAGCAGCAGAAAACTTGGTATGGAATTTCATGGAGCACTTGTTCATATATTTGCACTGTTCATGGTCGAAGAAACAGACTAAGTATAAATGCCTGCAGCCTAAAAACAACTTTAAAAGTGCAGAGACAGTAAACTATCAACTTCTAAACAATTCATCCCACTCAGTGAGTCAGGAGAATACAGCAATCCTACTCACACTGTAACAGCACAGATGTCCACCAGTGTTTGTGTACGAACAAAAACAGCCCTGCAGGACAGTCTGCGTTCATTTTGCCTTTACGTAAGCAGTAAAAACTACCAAACGACTTTCCATCTGAACTGTCATTCAGTGACGCGGTCTCTTACCCACAAAGCACCAGATTGAAAATCGAATCCAGGTGATGGCCGACAGTTTAAGCATGAGGTAGATGTTGACCAGCATGGCCGAAGCAGGTACAAAGGGCACACAGGGAGCCATGTAGGGCAGCCGCTTAGGGTTCTCTGGCTGCTGGAGGATGATGATGACGAGCAGGGCGAGGATGATGATGAAGATGACTAATAGCAGCAAAGCCCACCAGCGACCCTCCCCAATAAAGCTCGATCCTGGAGGGAGAGGAAGCAAGAAAGAAAACGAATAATCAATTTATGGCTCAGCTACTTTTAACTGTTGCCTGAGTTTGTTCGTGTTCTCACCAAAAATGATGAAGGAGCAGAAAGCGAAGATGAAGATGAAGAGGAGCAGCACACACACGGTGACGGTCTTCCCCGTGGCCGGAGTTGGCCTGTCCATTTTTCCAGGGAGGCCCAATCGGATCCTCAAGGTGTAGTAGCGGGGTCCAATGAGCTTCTTCAACCGCCGGGACACCCCGCCTTCTGACTCCTCTGCCTCGATGCCAGTGGTCATGTCCACTGTGCCGTAGTTTGGGTGGCTGGCAGTGTAGGCGGTTTTGTCTGGTTTTCCTATGAGCATCTCGTTGTCGCCCAGCGACGGCAGGTTTTTGGCTCCACAGGTGTTGGTGGGCGCACCTCCGTACTCGTCTGCTTCGCTTGTTGGTGAACAGGCGTCCTTCTCGCACTCGGCCAGAACGCCTTCCTTCCTCTTGTTGTTCTGCTCCTCAGAGAGAAAGTTGACGAAGCCATGGATGTCGCCCTCAGGCTGGTAACGCAATAGGAGGACACAAAGGCTCACCTGCAGACCAGGATGAGGGACAATGTGTGTCATTTAAAGGTGCAATATGGAAGAATTGGACACCTATTGAAGTTCCAAATGGGGTACGAATCAAAAGAGTTGTAGCTGACTTTAGTTAGTTAGATCCATTAGCATTGCAGCTAGCAGGTGCTGATGCTGTTTACAACATGAGCAAAGGAGTTTTGGAGCATGAGGAGGAGGTTTTCATCCCTTTATGAACCTGACAGAGATTCCAACTACACATGATTCATCACCACAACAAACAGTTTATATGTTAAACCTTCTGGTGTTGTTGACTTTGCTAAGACCCTCCATTAATGTAATGTTTACAGCTATAATTCTGTATGATTCATGTGTTGGAGGGATTATTTTTTTTTCCCAGCAAAATCTCTGTTGCTTTGCACAATCCTTCAACGAGTGGAGCCTCTTTTCACCAAATCTGACTGCATTTGCAAAACATATTAAATTCCTTGATAGCATAAGTCTCCACCTAAAGACAAAATCATTGGGCGAACTACAAAATACACATTTAGAATTGGTTCCTGTATGAAAAACTGTAGTGCTCTGTGTGTCCACTGGCTGTCCTCTAGGTTATAAAGCACTGAGTATAAATCTCCGTAATACCCTCAATCTGGTCCGTATGGATCTGTCTGATCGTATTCATTGTCCAGCACTCACCAGGGTATAGGCCAGCAGGGTTCCTATGGACATCATCTCTATGAGGTCTCTGAGGCTGACCAGGAGGGACAGCAGTGCAGCCAGGAAACCCGACACCACACAGGCAACAGCAGGGGTCTCTGTGTAGGAAGACACGTTGGCCAGGAATCTAAACACACAAAAATGAGTCAGGTGTGTACGAAATATAGACAGAGAGGAAATATAAATATGCTACATTAGCGTGTTGACTGACTTGAACAGCAGGCCATCCCCCGCCATGGCATAGATGACCCTTGGCATGGGGAACAGAGAGCCCAGGAGGGACACAGTGAGTCCGGCTATGGAGCCCACCGCCACTATGTACTTTGCGAACATACAGCCATGCACGGCAAACATCTCCATGAGCGGGGCATCTGCATCAATCTCGTTGTACGGCACCATCAGGGTCAGGATCACAGAAACCTAAATGGAACAGGGAGTTTGGTCATCAATGAGGGAGAATAGGTTGCACAGCAGTTTTAAGCCAGTGTGGACAAGAAGCGCCCACAGAAAATGGAACTTTAACACCTAAAACGACACGACATCGAGGCATGCTGCTGATGATCATATGATCACATGAGCCCCAGAGCAGCTAGTTAATGAACTTAGGTGGTGAGACTGCTTCTCAGCCTCATCAGATTCATTTGACAGCACAGCACATCGCACATCACATTACATGTAGATTGTTCATCAGTCATGCTTGCCCCTCGCTGCGTGTGCGCCATTTTTTGATCCGTGCGTCTGACGTGTGAAATCATGCAGGGCCATCTGTCACAGATACTGTGCCGCGAAGGAGAGGGATTTGCCTGAGCAGATTGCAGAAATAGAGAGGAATGATAAAAAAAACCCAACCCTCAGAGGGTGGTTTACAGAGATCCTAGTAGTAGCCTGATGCCCTCTGACCCTTTGTCCAATCAGGGCACAGGATGGTTGACAGTGTGTATGACTGAAGTAATCTGTGCAAGGAATTCCGCAAGAAATCCCAGTTAAATGATTTGTTTGCTGACCCTACACTGGATCCAAGGGTATGGATGTGAGGAAATTTCAACATGGTGGTGCACTGAAGGAAAAACCCAGCCAATGTTGACGATTTGGGATAAATCTACACCGTAGCTTAAACCAAAGCCTCCAGGAAAACAAGGTGGCATATAACGTGCTTAATCATTAAAGAGATTCCTGGATTTAAATTTAAACTTCGGCAGCTTGAAGATCTCGATGGGAGCAAAAAAGTTCTCCCAAGTTCCCTACGGAGTTTGATCAAAGAAAGAAAGAGATTAAGAGAAGTCGAGAAAGTTAAGAGTTTCGAGCAAGAGAGGCGTGATGGGAGGAGAGACAGAAAAAAACGAGCAATTCAAAGGGTTGAGTTTTGAAGTAGATTCAATCCTTGGCCCCAGGCGTTCCTCCCTGATAGGCCGCTGCTGAGAGGTACCCATAGCAACGACCATCTAGCACAAACGTGTTGAAATTAGGAATCTGGTAGGCTGTTTGAGCTGGATACATAAAGATGAGAGATTAGATACCCACCCCCACGGCTGGAGTGTAGGGAAGGGAAGCATCTTGATGTCTGATCTTTTGATCCTTCTGTCAGACACTTCTCAAAAATTTAGGCTGACACTTTTAGTCTGTATTCACAAGTATGTTAAACTGTAAGTAAACGCTAAAAAGGCATAAAAATTATAAATAACTGAGCAGATCTGGATCTTTAGGGTAAAACAGTGTCATCCTAAAATTGAAAATTAACAATTATGTGACATGGTGGCATGAACTCAACTTATGCTTTGTTCATAATTCAGTGATTACATTGCATAACTTTCAGCCGCTTTGTTTCAAAACTATGTGGGTGTATGAAATAGAAACTGTGATTATAGTCCAGAATCTTCCCACAATCAGTGGGATCCTACTAACATGTGAAATAAAGCATTTGTTTTGTCGAACTGGAATCAGTGAGCCAAGGAGTTATCTCACCTCATTACTACTCTGTGTATGAAAAATGTTTACTTGCTGCTGCTTTGAAGCTGAAGTGTTTTGCATTGTTAAACTTCATTACCTCTGAAATGCGAATAAAGGAAAACAAAGTGTTTGCTGTTGGAGTTTGTGCCTACAGTATGTGTTTTTTTGCGGTAACTCACGGAAACGTATGCAGTGAGGCAAGTGATGAGGGAGGCAGTGATAGCGTAGGGGATGGAGGTGTTGGGACTCTTGGCCTCCTCTCCCGTTGTGGCGATGATGTCAAATCCGATGAAGGCGTAGAAACAGGTGGCTGCTCCCTGCATCACCTGGAGGAAGCAAGCGAAATGATGGCTCACATTAAGAACTTAAGCAGATGGGGTCTTAGTCTACCAGCAGATCTAGCCTCCCAACTAGGGATCGGCAATATATCAATATTATATTGTTAATGTGGTAAGAAAAAAAGTTTTAAATTTTGGAAATCGTGTTGTGATATGGTGCAAGTGTTGTCTTTTCCTTAACTGGTCCATCTGTTTTGCCACAGTGTTTCCTGTCTTCTCATCATGTTTACCTGCGTTTACTTCCTGATTCCATTTTTTGGTTTGTACCATAATTTTGTTCTTGCCCTTGGATTTGTCCTGTTTTGCTGTCTTCCTTTTGCCTACTCTGTGTTGCTCGTATTTTACATTTTGCTCACTTTTGTTTTCTATCTGCATTTGGGTCCCCTGTTGTGTAACTGTGACACCAATAGTTACACCTAGGAATATTTATATCAAGGCATGTTGCCACAGATACCATAATACTTTATTTTGTTGGTCAGTCCTGGAATTTATGAATTGCTTTAAGGAAATAAAAAAAATGAGATTGTGTATCATGATATAGCCTAGATGGCAATATTATTTTGATGCCCTCAGTATAGCTTTCATTGCAAAGGGTTAGTGTTAACAGATGATGTGTAAACATGTGTGTGCATACCCCCGACCAGCCAAAGGGCAGGAACCGCCCCTCGTCCCAGTTCTCTCCACTGACGAAGAACAGTCCGGCGATCATCATGAACACCCACACTATGAGGTTGATGACGTTCAGCACGTTGTTGAAGCCCACAGAGTTCTTCACTCCCAGTGCAACTATCACCGTCACCAGCAGTGCTATCAGCAGCGCAAGCAGGTCTGGGTACGACTGCTCCCCTTTACCTAAAGGAGAGGGTTACTATTAGCACATACCCATATATTGTAATACCTGTAGACCCCCAAATCTTTTTTTTTTTTCAGAAGAGACTTCATGAGAATTAGAACTGAACCTAAACTTGCAACATATGTCAGTAAACTGTCACTTAATTGAATGCACAATAGAATAGTGTGTCAATAATTACTAAATAACCAACTCCACATGCACATGCAGGAAGTCAGTCTTTATAAATATACACAGGTGGTAACACACCCACACACACACACACTAATGACACTTATTTTGAGCTAGATTCCACACTGTCCCAGTGTGCAGAAACAGCTGTTTTTTTTTCCCCAGCAGGAAAAAGGAAACACTAATTTTCCATTAAGTTGTGGAACAGCTGGCCATGCTGCCTATCATGTGACTATGACCACCGCTTTGCCGGCGTCCAACAGGAAGAGACTGTCAGGATGGTGTCATCCAGATAGGCACGGCTGGCAACACACACATCAGCTATAGTGTTACACCAGATTGGCTGGCAATCCCCCCAGGGTCCGGTTTATGACCTGGAAAACTGTGTTGATGATGTTCACAAATCTTTTAGGAATCCAAGTTGCTAGCCCTCTGTCACTTTCCATAATTACATGATTTCCTAAATAAGCAATGACCATCGTTTTCCTGGAAAGTATCTCTTAATGGCTGGAAGATTTCCCAGATGGTGTTACTTTCATTTTTATTATTATTATTATTACTATTATATTAAAGGTGGGGTGAGCAGTTCTGGGGAAAAATAGTTGATGGCTGAGTCAAATGCTGGTGACCAGGGAAAGATGCTTAATCAAATAATCGACTGCCTTTCTCCAGAATCACTCACCCCACCATTAAAACATGTATTGTCATTCCCATATTTGATAAATCCAAATCCTTACGTTAAAACGTTCAATAACGCTGACAAATAATGATGCGAAAACTACAGCGGTCACAGGGACTCGTCCCAACTCACCCAAACCGTTGAGCGTTCCGATGTGTGTAATCATGAAGTTGCTGATGCTGTGATTGGCCAGAGAGTCCGCCATGCTGCTGAGAGCCGACGCCCCCGCTGCCGTCCCAATCAGATACTCCAGAATCAAGTTCCAGCCGATGAAGAATGCCACGCACTCGCCCACGGTCACGTAGCTGTACGTGTAGGCCGAACCTGTGGTCTTAGGCACCCGCACGCCAAACTCTGCATAACACACTCCTGTGGAGGACAAACACACATTCATAGACACGTATAGGTGATAAGACCATATTAACATCCAAGTGCAAGGCCGGGTTGAAGGTATTGATAGGGGCATTAAGGTACTGTTTAGATATCCCTTGAGCGTGCTTTATATTATAGCTCGACCGTATAATGTCTTTGCCCTTGTTTTTATTGCATGGTTATTAAAGGGCTCTTCATATAAATCATATCAGTGTAATGGTGATGATAAAGACAGTAACCTTTACTGTCGCCTATAGTACGATATACTCAGCCTGCTGTGTGTGTGCGTCTGTCTGTGTGTGTGAAAATAAGAGTGAGCGAGAGGGCTCGAGAGCAACGGCATCCCGGGGAGGACAGATGGAAGGAAAGTTTGGGATGAGCACAGAATTTTCCCCGGGATGCCTCCAGACGAATGGGATTTTTGTATGCATGTATCTAAACTGAATCATAGCGATGACTACAACGTGTCATGTCATGCTGTTAGTTACTATCACTGGCTGGCTACTCAGTGTGAGGCCTAGGAAAAACATAACGTGATGAAATTTTAAAAAAGGATGCATTAAACTCACTATCAACGGGGCATGCGCCTTATTTTTTTTCCCTGATAATGCTGCATTGTCGACAGCAAATCCGTGTTGAAATAAGCAGGAGGAGAGCCAGTCAGCTGTCAGCAGCAGGTGTGTATCAGAGTCCTGCAATGCGTTTGGCTAAGTGAGCTGACAGCAGATGGATCTAATATAGATTACAGAGCGAACAATGGAGCTAAACACACAGCAGGACTGAGAGTTTCTGTTGGGAGGAACATGAAGCATTACAGTGACCTGAACCAACAAGTCTAAAGTAAATAGATGGAGGTGAAGTACTTTGAATCCTTTCAGCTTCAGACCTTTTGATTTAGAGATCGTTAACGTACACTTTGGGAAAGGTAAAATGGTGAGGAGTCTGGAGCCCCATTTTAAGGAACACAATATAAAAGCAATTCCCCAGTCTCACCTGACAGTATGGAGGCCACAGCGGCAATAATGAAGGACACAATGACCCCCGGTCCGGCCATCTCTTTGGCGACCAGCCCTGAGACCACATACATCCCAGTCCCGACGCAGCTGCCCACACCCAGCGACACCAGGTCCACTGTAGATAAGACCCGGGCCAGCTTGGTCCCATGCGAGCTTGTCCCTGTCATGGCTGAATCCAACATGGACTCCACAGGTTTGGTCCTCAGGACGCGGGACGCAAAGGTGTTCCATGCCGCGCCCCACTGCACCCTCCGAGGGTCCAGCTTCCCCACCAGACCGCTCATAGTGAGGGGTAAAGGTCAAGGGTCAGAGTCACAGGGGGAAGAGTTTTCACAAGGAAGAGTGGGATTCTTTCACTGTGGTCTTGTGAAAACAACAATGTGCAGCTCTATGGACGATCAGTTAGTCCTTCTCTGAACGATGGAAGTTTCAGAAGATCTGACGTCGTCTTGGTGCCGTTGCCTCGGCTTTTTCTCAACTCTCTTGTTGTGGTTCAGCGGGATTCCTTCTCCACATGGTGAGAGGGTAAGTTATCTGAAAAACAAAGAGGGTCTGATTTAATATTTGCGGCATTTCACAGCTCATTGCCTCCCATTATTCTTCTGACACAATGCTTATTTTTCGAGTACGCACGCCGAGACACAGGTGCCCATCGGTGCAGATTCATTACACATTCGCCCGCAACTGAAGCGTACCTGAATGAGGAAGCAGCTAATTAGGAGTCCTCTCCCTTTAGCATTGTTGCTGTAGTTGCCAAGCTCATTAGTGACAGCAAGGGATGTTGCATTTTTCTTTTGTTTATTAAGGAGGAGAGACAGCGAGTTCTACCAAACTGTAAAATTACTACAGAGACTCAAAAGGGCTGCCATGATTTTATTATTTTATTAATATTCTACAGACTTGCTCGTTAGCATTAACATGTGACCGTTACTTCATTACGTTTCAGAGTGAAATATTGTGCTCTTTACCACGTTTGACAGGTAGTTTCATTGGAAATTACACTATAATTACTAAGTAATTTGTCCAATATTGATATAAAATTGCAACAAATTACAACTGAGAAAAGTCATGAATTTGAAAACCTCTGCCTGGTAATTTGGCTCCTATTTAAGAAAACTTGCAGCTAATTTATGTGGATAAGTACATCACTCACCAGTACCCAGTATTTTGTCCATAATTTGGATTAAATGTAAATTGTACTGGAAGTATAGGTCATAGGCAACATCATGAAACTTCTTTAACCTTAAAATAACATCTTCAAACTCATTTTGATAGTACGGTTTCTTGCTATAGGGTGAGTGGTGCCTGTCACAGCTACTCCGCCCCTCCCCCCTCCATCTCTTGTCTCTGCGCTATGTAACTTCAGTAAGAGGGTACGTTCACAGCGATACAAACATGTCTACTTCAAGTTTTCAACACATAAAAACTGTCATGATGTAATGAGTTTTGCTTGTAGTTAGCACCAATGATTTGTGACATACAACAGTGGTGTTGCCCTCAGAAACTGCAGGGGGCGCCAAATTGCACAAGATGCAAATTTCTACATAATGTTGTTTTTAAATTACTGGCCTGAAATTTTGCACCAAAACTACACTAAAAGAAACAAACAATAAACAACAATAAGTAGAAAACATAAAAATTGAACACAGACAAGCCATTTGAGTCATTATGTCACAAGTCAAGTCATCTTCCAAGTCCAAGGTCGCCTGGAGTCCAAATCTCTGGTGACTACAATGCAAAATGAGATCTACAATGTGTAGTCATGTTTAGAAAATATGTCCTCACCTCCAAATTACAGTGAACCAACCGCTTTAAAATGCTTTGTGTGTTATAAATACGTAGGCAGCACACTGGCAAACAAAAAACACGCAGCTCAACATAAATTAAAGCAATCAGTGAAATAATCGAAATGTGAAAGTTATAAGTGCAGAATAATCCTGACAAATTTGTATTGAACAATGAAGGGACTCATCCAGAGCTTTTAACAGTGTGTCTGATGTCATGCGAGTGTCAGTGTGAACAGAGCTGTTGAAAAGAGAGCTATTATCAGCATCAATTGTAGAGCGGTCCACCTCTCCCTAGCTCTCTCTTAACAGCAGCGGACTAACACTCACCATTCATCAAGTGAGCGCAAGTTACTATACAAACACACAGTAGGTACGTACGGCACACGCACACTTCGCCTCTCAGCTATAATACGAGCCACTCACACAAATGATGGCTGCAATTACCCCGCTGTTTAACCAGAGTAAGCCGAGGCTGCCATTGTCGCTGCACTCAGTGGGAGTACGAGCAGGCGAAAATTTAATTTGTGCGTGAGTGAGGTGGGACGGTCGCTCTTAACCCAGTGTCATGCCGACTCCCAGGTGTCCTGATTATACTGTAGTGAAATCAAAATTTTACAATTTACACGTAGAGTGAAAGTCAAAGAAGAAGTGACATGAAATGGATCCAAACAAGCAGTGCTTCAAATTAGACTTGACTGAAATACACGTTGGCCGATTATATCCACCGATATTGGCCTATAACAGATGTACGGTGACAGCAAATATGTTGTTCAGTTGTTTTATCGAGATTACAATGCATGAAAACATGTTTGGATGATTTGTAACAATCAAATTCCCAAGAAGGTTACTATTTCCAATACAATACGTTGTTTTTGGGTCAGATGCTGATACTGATATTGGGAAGTAAATAATACCTATACCGAAATATCGGCTGATATTCACACCTTTTCGGCAATGATCTCTCAGAAGTGTTTATCAAACACAAGTTTAACAATACATGTTGATATCTAAAATGACATAATTTCACTGAAACGGTAACCTTCACTGGCATTTAACAATTCTAAACTGTCTTGAGCATCTTATTCTGCATTATAGTCCCTAAAAAGATAGTTTTCGGCACAATTATCTGACAATGGTCAAAATTGTCAGATATTAACGGCCAATTTGAATCTTCATCAAAGTTAAAAGTCAGTGTGGGGAGAAAATTGATTCACATATGATTATGATTAATATATTAACTGTTGTACATTATCAATAGCATGATGATGTTTCTGGGCTGTTGGGATCAGAACCTGAAAAGGGAACCTGTGCTATGAAGGTACAATTCGCCCTCCAGATGGATGTACAACACACACACTCACACACATGCACACCGGAGCAGTCTAGAATTCATCTTCAATAAGTTTCGAGCCTTCGAGTGCATTTTGAACATTACTCATATAATATGCAGGATTTGCAAGATGAAGAGGTAGGAGGCTATCAGGGGAGTGCTACAAATCTGAGGGCTCACATCATTACTCATGGACAGAACGTTAGCGGGGTCCAGCGAAACACCATCACTCGCAAACGAACTGGAAATAGCTCGGAACAAAATGTGTTTCATTTCAAAAGAGGCACTCAAAATGGCTCCGTAGATGATGATGGACATGAGCATTGTGGCAGAGCATTTCCATTGCTGGAAAACCGGCTCACCTAGATGGAGTACAGCCATTGTTCCTGATAACTCCACCCGGGGCTTATTCCTGCTTTGAAAACGACACGACACAAAACTTGTTCGAAATACAAAATTAGGGGAATTCATCAAAGTTAGAGTTGAGTTAGATGTGTGTGTGTGTGTGTGTGTGTGTGTGCGTGTGTGTGTGTGTGTGTGTGTGTGTGTGTGTGTGTGTGTGTGTGTGTTAGGAGTACAGGATCGGGAGGATGAGCAGGCTTAAAAACAGCAAATCTGTGTTTTATTAGATCGTTGCGCTGAGTGTGTGTGTGTGTGTGTGTGTGTGTGTGTGTGTGTGTGTGTGTGTGTGTGTGTGTGTGTGTGTGTGTGTAAAAGAGGGAGTGTGTGGAGTGCCAGACAGACATAAACAGCTTTAATTGGAGAACCTGGTACCTATGCATGTATTCAATCACACTCTGCAAAACTGAAAAACTTCAAGTGGCGGCTCGGGAGCAGAACAGATTCTGTTCGTGGTTGGTTTTATATGTGAGATGTGTGAAAAGTACGACCCAGATAACAAATCAAATGTGCGCAGCTTGTTTTTCAATCACTTGTTGCATCTTCTATTATTTTTAATATAACATTCTGCAGCTGGTTTCGTTGGCAGTGACCAGCACCTGTCCTGAGTTTGAGCTGTTTGAACAGACGTAGATCAACAAAACTGAGCTGCACAAAAGCCCTGTGGCAGCAGGTGTTCCATCTGCTCCGTGTGTTAAAAACTGACTTCACCTTACAAACAGCGAACCAAAGGTCAGTCTCAGATGGTTTCACAAAGGACAAGGGATGGGTGTCACTAGGATTTTATAGATAGAAACTATTGATACCCCTTACAGGTTTGGTTCTTTATTGATACTTTTATGAGTTCAGCTCATAAGTTAGCCAGCTGAAACTACACATTCGACTGTGTTTCATTTCAGCGAGTGGGACGACTTACTCTGAGCTCCAGCTAAGTACTGAATGCTTCTGTGAACAAATCTTCTTAATGAACTGATTGTAATTATTCAGTGCAGTTTGGTGAACCTCTTAGTCCATCACTTCTCTAAACAACTTCTCGAGTCTTGTGATAACAGTGAAGGACGACCAGTAGGGACTCGGTTAAGTCATTGTGCTTGGAGACTATTCACCAACATACAGGACAGCAATGTTTATGGTTTTGCTATTCCACTTCAGCTACACATTCTGGGCTAATGTTTAGCACTGCCTGGCACTTTTAGCTCAGCTATAAGTGTTAGCTGTCACTGCAACACCAGTGCCATTAAAAAACAAACAAACAGTTTGTAACTCTATGTTGAATATCATGGTCATGGTGCAAAGTCATATTTTCCATTCACAAAATCCTGTCAAACCACATCCTGAATGTAACATTAACAGCGTATTAAGCGTGATAAGGCTGGTTGTTTCTCCCTGCTTCCAGTCATTATGCTAAGCTAAGCTAATCACCTACCACCTCCAGCACCACACATAAAGTGAGTTTATCTATGCAAAATGGTATCCATCTTCTTATCTGATTCCCAGCGAGAACGTTTTTTTCACTGCCTAAAATGGATTTACTGGTATGGTCACTATGTATACTCTCATAAAGCAACCAAACAATTCAAACATCAATGCTAATAATCAATTACAATGCACAGAGTGCATGCAGAAGCAGGTGGTACTTCTCCAAAGGCAACATCTGCACGGTGCACCATCCCCCGGCTCTGAGAACAAGACAAACATGCCGCTGTTTGTCTGTCTTTGTCTTCACGGCGCACAAACTGAAGTGCCAGGGGCGACTTGAGCTGCTGAATTATTTAATATAATGTGGGCGGCAGGCAATACATTTCACATTTATAAAAATATCTAGCCATGGAATCTGGTATTTCATTAGAGCTGAAAGGAAATATATGTAACGTGTGAGCGAAACGGCATGACGAGAAAATAAAACAATGCAAAAATGAAGCGACGCTGTGAGTGAGAGAGAGATTTGAGAAATTACTGTCATCTCCCAGTGTGTGAGCGATGCGCTGCTGTTGTGTATACAGCATCCCCCTTTCACACTGACAAGCAGGGTAATCAGATTTCAAGCAAGATCTTTCTTTAATATCATAGCATTAAACAAACATTGTCTGCGCTGCCAGAGTGCTACTTGTTAAAGATCAATAGTTTAAACCCTGTTATTATATTCTTGAACGCCACCTCTTCCATCTTTACATTAGCATGCACCCTCTCCAGATAAGAGAGCTGTCAGAACATCCATCCATGTGTCTAATCAGCTGTGACTAAGCCAGTCTCTGTGTCCGCCCCTGCCTGCGTCTGAATTGCTGGATGAATAACCTGATTGGGCTCTCGTTGCCTTTACAGTAAGAGCGGCGTTGGCTTAATAAGGCTAAGAGCCCTTCTGATTCACTCAAAAACCAACCTGGCAACCGGCCCGCGTTGGGTGGCCCCGGCCCCTGCGTAAACCCAGCCTGGCAAGCTGCCCCTGGCCGATGTTTTTATGGCCCACAGACAGAACAGGAAGGAGCTAACTCATCATCATTCAGTAGAAACACCTGAGTCAGGGAGATTTGTCTTACTTTGTGAGCTTGTTTTTTCTCTTTTTCTCTCAGTCACGCCATCTCTCGTCACCGACTTTGTACAAGTGATGCAGATGTTGCTGCTTTTTCAGAGGTAAAAGACAATGTAACGTGCTGTAGATGGATGGCTAGATAGACTTGCTTGTGAAAAAAAAATAAAGAATGAATATGCATAATTTATGTTTGGGTGAGCTACTTCAGAGCCTCTCAGTGTTATGATTTATGAGGCAGCCTCTATGGAGTGTTACACAGCAGTGCTTAGAGCTCCATGCAGTCCACAGTCTGATATCATGAACACACTAATGCATTCTCTATCAATCAATGTGACTGATCCATGTATCCATGCCCATTTAATTACAGCTACATCCATTTCGGTATGCTGTAACCCTAACCCTTAAACCCTGATCATAACCCTAGGCTCATTTAATTAGGGCTACTTCCATTTCTGTATGCTGTATTATTGTGTTAACATTTAAAAACCAAGATGACTCATCAACTTTCCCAAGCAACATCCTTCTAGCAAAGACAGCAATCCGTTAAAACACTAGATCCAGTTGAATTCAGTGTTTTGATGGGTTTGCTTTCTTTGTCAGAGTCTCCCAGATATCAGCAGTAATTGGCTGGCTACAAAGTGGAGAGTCCCACTGTAAATTCACTTCCTCTGCTTGGCTGACTTTGGCGATCGTCTGGCTGATTCAGCGCCCTGGCTGACTGGCCACAGTACTCCGATCTGACAGGCCTAATGAATCTGATTCCTCATTTAACACAAAAGAGAAATTGTCGCCTGCCAGGTTGATTTTGTGGACTGACTCATCCGTCACACTTCACCTATCCCCGTCAGCCTGACCTATTCCAAGACTGGCTTTTTTAATAAGATCTGTGATGTTCAGGCTGCCAGAGTGACTCTGTGATTTGCTGATGCATCATTTATTTGATTTACTAATACTGTCTATGTGGCCTCAACTAGTGATTCCCAACCACAGGGCTCTTGTACCCCAGGGGCTATCTCTGCTCGGTGGGGTGGGGGGGAGAAGACAAAGGTACTATATGTCTTACAAAAAAAGGTTGGGCACCACTGGCCTAAACGACCGAAAGTCTGTCGTGGGCGTGCTCCCACAGGCCCGCCATGCCAGTACCTCCTCTTCCTGTGGAAGGGAAGGAAAACAGTGATTACAGTAATTGATTAACACCCACACCGTGGTCCTTTGGAGAGCCGCAATTGGTTTATTGATGGATAGGAGCTTTAAGAAGAGCAGATAAATAGGCTTACTTTACAGAGTTGAGAAGTTAGTGTTTAACTTCTTTTTGAAGACACTATTGCACAACATAAACGTTGTTTTAAACGTATTTTTATTATGGACAGTAAATAAGACAGTTACTAGAATCTAGACATGTTTGAGACTCCATCTGATCCGAGTTGTAGCTCCACTTTTTTTTTTTTTTTTTTTAAATGATGAGGCCAGTGAGGGCAAAGATGCCGGCATTCATCAGGGAAGTTGTATATCAATGGCTTTTTAGGATTGCCATTAAACCAGGAAATTACAACTTGACTTGATGGAATCAAGCTTTTGGGTGTATTATATGTTCATATATGATATTGTCATCAGGTCATAGTGTAATTCTTGGATAAGACTCACCTGACCTGTTTGAATGATAAAACCAATCTTCATGTACCATTTTCCTTGCCTCCTTGGACTTGTGTACTGGTGTACTCAATTCAAAGGATCATAAGACAAAACTGATAAAATTCTAGCAGACGAGGTGGCCTTGGAACAGGAAATATGTTTAAAAAAGCCACTACACAGTGCAAACATTCACCGTGCCAGAAAATGATACTGCTCACAAAAACATGGGTCCAAAACTGGGTCCAAGGTCTACATTTGGTATAAACAAACAAACGGCTGACTGCATACTGTCCAGCTCGCTGCCTTTCCAAACTAATTAGTGTAATCTGTTGATTGACACTATTGGAACTGGTATCAGACAAACATAAACACAAACAGGGATGTCCCTCTGCTTCACTCAGTTGGCTGTCCAACCAGTTTCCTCTTTTAATGACTGACTGGCTTGTATCCTGACTTCCCGATGAATCTCAGCCACTTTAGATTCTGAGCATTAAGCTCAAACATATTGATTTGCAGCACAGTGATGAGAGTACAGAGAAAAATAGAAGCGTTGCAGGTATATAATCCCTACCCGTCAAATGTTTCCAAGGTGGAAAATGTTGGTGCCAGGCTGCAGACAAATCGCTCTGCATGACTGACCTGTCAGCCAGCCCGGCTCACTCCCAATTTGGCCTGCCTCATCCCCATCTATCTTGCCCTAATGCAGCGCAGTGGGAGCCTGAAGCTTAAAGCACACTGGGTCTGGCTCCAGACTGCAAGATAAATAAAAACAACGGTGTCGCCCCCTCTGGCTCCTTGGCTAACCAGCCATATCAATGACATCTCTGTCTGCGTGGCCTAAAGCTCTCGACAACAACAGGGTCGTTCCACACTTTCAGAGACTAAACCTCACGTTGCGGGCTGATGTGATAAACCTCAATTGAGAACATTTAGACTAAGATAAGGGCCTGGCTCATTGATTCTGATTGCCGACGTCAGGCATGGCCTGCTGACTAATTCTTCAACGAGGAACACCATGAAATATCGGTAAGAGATAATGGAGGAGGGAAATATTGCCAGTGGTTCCCAAAAGACAATTTTTCCTCCCACAGAATTGCCTCCATCGATCTGATTTGCTAATCCCCATCTCTGCTGCAGGCGGCATTGTCCTTCTTTAGTGTCCGAAAGAGCTTTCTAAAGAGTATCATTGCATGAGGACATATATTCTCCTGGTGTTCGGTGATAGAGTAATCACTATCCATCCGTCTTGGACTTATGATGACTTGAGAAAAATGCATCTGTCACACACCATTAGAGCCACATCCAGTATCTATCTCTTAGCCGTCACTCTCTAACCTCTTGCACTTCCTCCCTGGTTTCCTCCGTCTCTATCCTGCCAGTCTTTCTCCTCCGGTGCTGGGAGCTGTCCGGCAAATAAGCGCATTGCCAGTCGTGTGCACTATGTTCGAACAGTCCACTGACAGTTGACAGTCCTTTTTATTTCATCGATTCTACCTTCACCCGTTCCCCTCTCTTCATTCTCAAGTGTATTTCCTCCCCCTTCACTCGCTGACTGGCTTTTGTTTCTGTTTTTTCCTTTTTCTCTCCGTCTCCTCTCAGAGGATGGCCTTTGAGGGCTTTACCATGGCAACTAAATTGATAAAATTGCTTGAACTCCAGTGTTTGTCCAACAACAAGTTCCCCATTCCAATTTAGAGATTAGCATGAGGTGTAACAACATGAAAACCAAGAGACTGTGCTTTCTTTTCTCTCCTGAAATTGTGTGAAAGGTGATGGTGAGGTTCCCACTTGGTGAGCATTTCTCATCGACTTCAAGTGGATTAAGTAAGGGATAATACCCGACGAGGTGTCCAATTTCAGGAGTTAATGCATGACATGGAGGCCAGAACTGTCTGATGCACAGCCACCTGCAGGACTGTCTTTTATCTGGGCAGTAACCTTGTCTAAACCACGGCCGCTTGACCACAGGAATAAGACCATTCGTTTAAATTCTTCAAGTTTTCCACAACTTTGTTTTCTCGGCAACACCTGGGGGTTTGACTAATACCTGGAACAATCATCACAATCCCATAAGGTTTCCATCGGGAAGAGAGTCATGGGTTACTGACCAAGCCAGCTCGCCAGCCATGTCACCGTCTATAAATCAATTTTCACAATCAAATCACAGACCGCATGTGCTGTCGGCTGAAGCCTGAGGAAACGCGTTGTACAGGGGATGTGATGTGAGATGATCGCTTTTTAAATCATCTTTATGAAATCCAATAGTCATCCAAAATGTACATTTTGTGTGATGGTCATGGCGTCATCGTAACCTTGTATTGTTGGACTTCATAGTAACTAGTGTTGAGTAGGGATCACATGAAAGCTCAGATTTCCAAGGTATTATAGTGTTTTCTGTCAACTCTGCTATGCTTCATGGTTACAGTTTTGAAGGATCCAAGTCCTTTCTAACAAGAATCCATTGTTTTAAAAAAACAACACAAAACTGGAGCATAAACAAATTCCGGACAAATTCAGTGAAAAGCCTCAGCCCTAGAGAATGGCAACAGTTTTATGGGCTTTTAACTACTGATCAAGCTTCGCAGTCATCTCGCAGAGAGGATAACACCAGCGTGATTTTGTCTATGTTCCATCTTATTTCCCTCGTTGCTTCATGTGAGACTACTTTCAGCTTGGCAAAACTAATACATCAAGCTAAATACTACATTCCTGGAAAGGTTGTGCAGTATTAGTTCATGATAATATTATTCGATGGGATGATCTTATAGAGTTCTTTTTTTCTGGAGGAGGCGAAGAAGCAAATACCCCAGTTAGTTTTCCAGTACCTCTTATAGCTGTCTCTCTGAAGCCTGCTTTAAACTAAGGGCAAGGAGGGCTATTACAGGGGATAATTGGGGCTGAGCCGCCGAGATGTGTAATGATTTCCTCTCAAACAGTTTTACGGATTGGAACTACTGTACTCGTACTTGTACTGTAGCTGCTGGTTTTGAAAGTGGCGAAAACATCAGTGGAAATGGGATTTTTTAAGGCCAGAGAAGAAAACAGACTACAGGTGTTATCCTCAAAAGACTTTCTGTGGCTTCGACAAAGTCCTTGACTATCAATATTGTCGGGATTTATCAAATAAAAATAAAATGTATCAAATAAAAAAGTGAAAAAGCACAAAAGAGGATACAAGTAGTTTAAAAAACTCCTGGTGTACCTGTAGGGATGGAAACACGGTCACATATTGGTAGCAGAGATCAGATTACATTGTAATGATAATAATCAAGGCCGTCCATCTCCCACACACCGGCCCTCCAGTCGCTTTCTTTCCCTCTTTCTGTGTGCTTCGCTTTGTCTCCCCTTCTCTTTTCACCCGCTTTGGTGCTTGTTGAGCCAGTAACCAGAGGTGTGTGTGTGTGTGCGCGCGCGAGTGTGTGTCAGGTTCTGATTATATTAGTCTTTATGCGCAGGCAGGTTCACTGACGTCAGTGCTGAGCAGCATCTGATGAAGAAAGGGTGGTGGCGGTGGGGCTGGTGCTGCTGGCGCTGGTGGTTGGGGCCAGCCAGCCATTCATAAATATAAATGATTGTGGTTGTGGTTTTTGCGTCACAGCTATATTTCACAGCGGATCCAGCAATGACGTCGCTAAATGTAAAAATGTTCATCTGCCCATAAAGAAATCATTCGCGTGACTCTTCCGAATAGGGACATAAACATTACCGTTCCTCAAAGAAACATCAATTCTCTCTAGTGTCTGGTGTCTTGTATGACACACACACACAGAAGGCAAAGCTTTCACTCAGAATCCATTATCCTTAATAAAGCTGAATGTGAGAGCAGTCACACTGTTTGCTTTGAGCTCCACTATTTTGGGTTGCAGCAGCTGTAATCGGTATATATATATATATATATATATATATATATATATATATATATATATATATATATATATATATATGTTTTTTTTTTTATGATAACAAATGACAATACGAAAACAATGTGACGATGTTGAAAATAGTGATAAATTTACAGAGAATTACCGCCTAAAGATGCAACTTTTCCTCAGCTTTACAGAGCTTTACATGCTACTTGCTCAGCAATTTAAAAAAC
This sequence comes from Acanthopagrus latus, assembly GCF_904848185.1. Taxonomy (NCBI): domain Eukaryota; kingdom Metazoa; phylum Chordata; class Actinopteri; order Spariformes; family Sparidae; genus Acanthopagrus; species Acanthopagrus latus. The sequence continues at coordinate 7,300,392 of NC_051054.1, read as the reverse complement.
AGCAGAGAGACAGATTTAGAGATGAGCTGGTGAACATGGTGGAGTGTTTAGCAGCTAAAACATCAGACCAAAAAGAGCTCTTAATGAGAAATAGATGGCCATGTGATTACCCTGCACCCTATCCAATGTGGGTACCATGTCTGTGGAGCATGTAAATGATTATCTTTTCAAATTAAATTTGGATTATGGGGCTTTGCAGAGCCATGTGGAGACGATTAATGTTTTTATTTTTTGGGTCGTTTTTTCACATTTTAAAACAAGTTCCCATCTACTTCTGCTATTTAAGAGAACGCTGCTTGTTTGGCTGTGAAGCTCCAGAACATTCCGTCGGCATGGAGGGTAAGTGGATAATGAGTGTATTCCTTATTTTTGTGTGAACTTTCTTTGAAAGAAAATTAAAGTTGAGTTTGCAAGCTTCTGAAGCTTTGGTCTGGTACGATCAGTAAGTTTCTTGAGGCTATTGTTAGTTCATGTTAATGTCAGAAAACATTGTACGGATTTCGCAGAATAGCACAAAATAACTTCTTGCCCGCTACTTTCTACTGTTGCCCTCAATTTTAGCGTTTGTCATTGCTGATAAAATGACCAGTGTTCAGCAAAAGTTACAAAGGCAAGCTTTAAGAACTGGCTACTTTATGGCAAGTCTTCAAACACTGAGCTGTAACACTGGCAGTCGTAGCAAATGCATCTGAGCTCATGTCAAGTATCTGTCACTTGATATAACCAGTGCTTTCATTAAAAGTGTTTGCGACTACATCACGCTGTTTGGCGAGCTTTCACACAGTTCACACGTCTGACTTATCTTTCCACTTACACAACATGTCCCCTCCCCAAAAAAAAACCTCTCTTCTCTGCCGTTAATTGAATATCTCTACCTGACACTGAGTAACAGAAAACAACACCTCCGCGCCGTTAATATATTCAGGCAATGTGTAAAAAAAAACAGCCGAAAAAAGGAACGATGTGCAATCGGTGGCTGCGCCTCAGGCTGCTCCTGTGGTGGTGTGGCCCCTACATGTGACTCTGATGTGAGACCTAGATGTCTTGTTGGGGCCTTCAGGTGTCTTTGTGTGTCTGTGTGTGTGTGTGTGTGTGTGTGTGTGTCTGAGGGAAATGCAGGAAGACACACTGCAGTTGCCGAATTGGTTGGTTATGTAATCGGTAGGTTCCTATTGTTGCTGTTTTTTTGTTTTTTTTACTTTTCCCACCGCCGTTTGACAACCACAGGTTTTTTTTGATCGAACTATGCTGGATGACTGGATCATTGGTGTTTGATTTGATTGGAATTTAACCTAAAGCCATCTTCATGACCACATCAGCACAGTTTCTCAAGTGGTTAATACTGAAACACCTCCCAAAATTCCTTCCTTGTTTGTTATTTCCTGAATTTTAGCGTCCTATCGAGAATCCAGTGCGATCGATTTCTGCTGCGCGAGTCGGCCACTTTCAAGCGCAGCCCTCCATCTGAAAAAGCCATTGAATGAAAGCTGAAACCAAGCTCTCTCTCTCTCTCTCTCTCTCTCTCTCTATCTCTCTCTCTCTCTCTTTCTCTTTATAGTAAGTAATAGGCACCTGTTGAGCGCTGACAGGGGGCCATCAAGCCCGGGCCATATTAGCAAAGCTCGACCCGCTGATGACTGTTTTCAGCACCACGGACAGCACGTCATCACAAAGAAAGAGAGGGAGGAGGAAGAAATTTTAAAAAAAGAAAAGGGGAACAGACCTTATGGCAGATTGAGGGGAAGGGGGGGAGAGATAGAGATAGAGATAGAGAGAGAGAGAGAGAGAGAGAGAGAGAGATGTGGCCATGTCATTAGGGATTAGCCCAGTTCCACAGCTTGAGGCTTTCAGTGTCTGAGTGCTCTTGTCCTCACATAGACACACACACAAACACACACATGCATCCAGCAGCAAAGAACAATGCCTACATAGATGGACAGATAGATACAGACAGATCCTTTCTCCATGCAAACAGCTTATTTTAAACCTATATGATCATCCAGCAGCATCAAGAAACTCCAATACCTCACTAACACCATCCAGCATGCAAAAAAAAGCTCATTTTCCATCCTCTTCCCTTTGCACCCCAACAACTTTCTCCCCCTACACCACCTCCCGCTCCTCTCCCACCTCCCCTGCCACACCTAGACACAGTCCACAACAATCAATAACTACATGTTCTCACCTGTAAAAAGAAAAACAAAAAAACCTAACCCTAACACTTCATTAAACGTCCCACCCTCTCTCTCTCTCTCTCTCTCTCTCTCAGCCTCTTCCTGTAAGGACTCCAAACGCACCCTGCTGCAGCTCTAGTCCGGTGGGAGAAGCGACACCCGCCCTAAAATAAAACACTCCCGTCTCTCTCTTGAGGTGTTATTCGCCGAGGTGCACACGCAAGACAGAGCGAGGGGTAAAAAAAAAAAAAAAAAAAAAAGCGTTTCCACGACATTTCTCACCCAAACATCGCCTCTGTGCCAGGACGCGCCGTCTCCGCCGCGTTATGCGCCATCGCTCACGGAGAGAGAGAGGGAAAAAAAACTGCACAAAGGAAGACAACAAAAAAATATATAGGGAAGAAGAAGGAGGAGGTGTGAGGAGTGAGGTGGGAGACACTCGGGGGGGAGAGATGGTCTAGTTAAGAGCTAACGAAAGAGGATGAGAGAGAGAGAGGGAGGAGGAAAAAGTGGTGGAAAATGCACTCACTTGTGTGGCACGGCCCGGATTAAAGGATGCCCATGTCGGATGCTGCAGTCGCGGCTCGCCAGCATCAGCAGCAGCATCTCCGGGCTGCGCGGTGCATCAACGGGAGGGGAGGAGGAGGAGGAGGAGGAGGAGGAGAGGGGAGGAGATGGAGGTGGGGAGGGTGAGGCCGATGATGTAAAAAGGCTTTAAATCATTCAGGAGCCTGCTGCACAACATGTGACCGCCGACACGGTGTATTATTCATCCGGTTTGTTTCCTGGTCAGCCCCCCCACCCCACCCCACCCCGACCCGACCAGGAGACACGGAGCGGAGCGGACGTCGTCGGTTCAGCCCTCCCCTCACCGCCCCCCCCCAGTGATTTACACTGATCCAGCCATGACACACGGATTATCGCCACAATATGTCCACAATACCCCAGCAATTTATAGTATTTTAATACGTCGCTGCGTCACTGCACTTGTTCTGTAGCTCATGGACGTTTTGGTGAGTTTGAGTTCTTCTGTTTTAATGGAAAATTATTATTATCCAATCCACAAAAACAACAACAATGTTCAACAACAAGATTTTCTTGCCATAAACAATCAATCTAAATTTAAAGGAACACTACGCAGTTTTTTCGGAAAGGACTTTTGATCAGAAGATAAAGAACTTCAATTTCAGTTATGCCTAAACAAACTAAATAAACACACTTTCTTTGTTTTGTTTTTTTCTTGTTGTTGTTTTTTTAAATTCTTTGTTGAATAAACAAACTGACCTTAAAGGACAACATGATTTAATTTTACTTTGTTCGGATTTGGCGGACCCTGCCACCTTTGCGGCATCGAACACTGTCCCGTGGAGCTCATTTTCCTCTGAGAATAGAGCAGTTAATTCACTTATGGAAAAAAAATGTATATATCTTGAAGATTGTATTATTACCTCATTGATATTTTCAAATAACAGTAATGCTCTAAGTTTCCATTTCTTCATAGTGCCCCTTTAACAAGCAAATAAAATTAATAAAGGTGCAATACGTAAGTGTTGACCTTGAATTCACACTCCCAACAGATACGGTCCACATATCACCACAATAACAGCTAACATCTGCTAACTGCAATGGTTTTATACATCCATCACTGTAGCTACCGTTAGCTTGTTAGCTCAGTTAGCTCAGTTAGCTGTGCAGATAGCTGGCCCACCTGAGGAGTGTTTGTCAAACTTCAGTACATAGACTCTGTTTTCTCCATGTTCAGATGATAATTTTGGTTAATTTTTGAGAAGAAGGATATTTCTTATAAAGGTTCTTTAGGATTTCAAGCTAAGAATTGAATAAATGTAACCAATAAGTACAGTTAAACAGTTACATTTAGTTTATTTACTAATGTAAGTCTTTAACAAACTACATCTCTCTTCACATAGTGTCTGGACCACTGCTCTTTCTCTATTCTCCTTGAAGCGCGATTCTCCCACCTGATCGTGTAATTTTCCCCGGCAACTGCACAGTGCGACAACAGCAAATCATCCTATAACGGGTTCAACGCAGGTGGTAAAGGTCACACAGGGCACGTCTGTCAAATATAATGACATCAGACGGACACCTATTAGATATTTTTCTAAAGGGGACAACACTGACGTTTAATGTTGCATCCAAACCATCTTCCATTCATTCCATTCATTTCCAAAGGCAGAGGCAGTGAGAGTTGTGTAAAGGCCTCTTGCTAAATTATTAAGTCCGTGCTGGTCTCAGATCAAATATTTATCAGACGGCCATGTCATTTGCCATAGATAGCCTATTTATGTGAGCTGCATTGTGTGACAGACAGCGAGAGGATGTAACATTTATCCACATTAGCAGTAAATATAGCAAACCCACCCAGAGGAGCTGGAATAGAGCCTCTCACATGTGTGTGATTTGTTTTGGAGTTACTGCTTCATCCATCACAGCAGAAACCTATTTCACACTGATAGACCCAAACAGAGAAAGGTTATAACACGAGGTCTCAGCCACAAGCTCACCCTCTGACAATTCAGAGGCATTTTTTTTTTCTCAAATCCAGCCTCCTGCTTTCACATGTTTACTGCACTAATACACGCTGCTCGCGGCAGCCATCTTGAGAAGAGAATAAAAATGCAGCAGGCCAAGGCTACATTACAACATCTCTCGCAGAATGAAATAAAGTGTAACTGGCACGTGATCAAGAAGAAGAATCACATTAAAGGAGCTGGCAGTTTCCTAGCTCCCGTCCTGGAACAGAGATCATGCAGTTGCAGCTTAGCTAGCTTTTGTTCTCCACATGCAGAAATGGCGCAGTGAGCTGTAGGAAGGTGAGATGGTTCATTTATAAAGAGCTTGAAAATCTTTTTTTCTATGCCTTTCCAAAAACAGAAGACCAAAAGCATAACAAGTGGAATAAACAGTAAGTTTATCCACGCTAATGTGAGCTTTCACTGTTATATGGAGGTAGATAAGTGCATTTCAGTTGATGGCCTTGAAGGCTAGCAGCATCGATTCAAGACGATGGTGCTGGCCTTCAAGGCCGTCAACAGAACTGCAGCCATCTACCTCCAAACATTGTTCAGACATGGTGCCCTACGCGAGCACTTTGCTCTGCTACATCAGCTGGCTGGCTGGTGCCGCCTTCACTGAGAGCAAACAAAGGTTGTTCAGAGAAGTCGCGACTCTTCTCTGTTCTGGTGCCTCAGTGGTGGAACGAACTGCTGACCAGTGTCAGGACAGCAGAATCATTTCTGCCATCTACAAGCCCACATCAGCACAGTTTCTCTTCCGCAAAAGACTCAAGACTCATTTGTTCAGACTTCAACCTCGACCCTGCATACCATGATAAAATGTCCCAGTGACAGTTGTCATTTCAATCGGCAAAATCAACACCTGCTGGGTCGAAATGAGAATGCCATTTTGAGCCGTAAATAGGCCTCCCTGATCGTCGTGAAGTCAATGCGCCGGGCAATGAAACAGAGCAGAACAACAAGCGAGTACAGTTTGTGCTCTGTAAAATACAAGTTTATCTATGTGCTGCTCGCTGAGCTTCCACGCCGCGCTATGCTGACATGTTTGATACCATCATGGCTGCGGCCCTGTTGTTGTTTTTTCCAGCTCGCACTCGAGGCTCTCTCCTCCACCGCTAAATGTCAGCTGCCCTGCAGTCCAGCTGCTGTGTGAATGTGGGAGTTTTTTCTGTGAGTGTGTGTGTGTGTGTGTGTGTGTGTGTGTGTGTGTGTGTGTGTGTGTGTGTGTGTGTGTGTGTGGACACGGGATGACTCACTATCACTGCGCCCTGAGCATGAGAGACGGCTGTGAGACCAAAGTGCCACTACCCATAATTCAACACTGTTTGATGAGGTCACCGGGCCACGGGGCAGGAGTGACCCGGCGTGTCTGTCGGATCTGAACCTGCGGGAGCGGACACACACACGGACACACTCTTTCTATGTCGGATAAGAGTGTGGCGAATGAAACGAAATGAGGTTTAACCGTCAACGCGACACGCCGGCTGTTAGGTGTTGATGGATGCGCCTCCGTTTGGGAACATTTGCATCTAAAAATAAATATGTGCCGCCACACTTTTCCATCTGCGTGTGTGAATCAAACAGATTTATTGATTCTCAGATTTCCCCTCCATAACTAACCTGCCTGGCTCATACCTCAACATAATAGATGTTCCATATTCACACGCTATGAAAACTCTATATCCAGCTCAACAGTCTCTCCTCCATCCACGTCAGCCTCCGACGGCTCTCCGGCTCTACTGGGCATGTATAATTCAGCACGGCCTCCAGAAGTAGCCTGCCTCCCTCTCTGCCACTCCCTCCACCACATCTGGGGATGCAGGAAGAGGAGGATAGAGGAAGGACAAGCAAGAAGGAAGAAAAGACAAAGAAGGAGAGCAAAGGCTGGATAATAAGAGAACGGGAGAGAAACGGGAGGGTGACGAGTTCAGAGAAAGATGAGAGCGGGACAATAAAAGAGGAAAGAAACAAGGGGTATAAAGAGGGCAGCACAGACAAACTGTGTTCTGCAGTCCCGTCTTTTCATGGAGTCCTTCTCCTCGTCTTCGCTCTGCAAGAGCTGATGTAGAAAACATGATACCTTTAGATGAACTCAATCTCTCATCCTGCAGCGAAACAAAGTAGCTTTCCCCCCCAACATCTCAGACGGCTGCCGGGAGGAGCTCTAAACCGCCCTTGAGGAATTCTTGTTTTATTTATTCGTGTTGAAAGGTAAAGTGCCATTATCTAACAGCTGTTTCACAAGACTAAGAAGTCCCCAGAGAACAGAATAAAGTTCATCTTGATGAGCTGATGGAAATCAGTTAAGACTGGGGGGTTTAGGTGTTACTCTTCATACACTGAAGATACATCATTTTTCCACTTTATTGACAAAAACGTCACAAGACCAATGTTTCTACATATAATTTGTTGTAGAACTACTTTTTGGGATTCTATATATTTACCCTTTCAAGACATGTGACCTTGTTCCCTTTCTTGCACACATGACATGAGAAGATCGATGGCACTCTCATGCATGTTTGGAGCCTGGAGGCAATTAACCAAGATTACTGAAAGTTACAGTCACATAGAGAAACTCTTGTTCCCCGAGAAAACAGTTACAGCACTTAACTTCCCGTTGCAGTAGCTTGTAGTTGTAAATCTCCTATTAAACAAACAAGATACAACTAGACCTTAACTAGCAGGCAGGTCATTTTGTCAGCGTCTCAATTGTTTTTTTTTTCCCGGGCAGGTCAACTCCACTTGAGTCCGCAGTCCAGGCCCTTCCCCTCGAAAAGATACGAGCCATTTAATTGCTGAGTCAAGGTACATGTCATCAAAACAGAACAGTGACTTGAGTCGACTCAAATCCAAGTCGTGGTGATTCAAGTCCACATCTCTGTTAATCAGCTTTTGTACTTGCAAGTGTTTGTTCGTTTGTTTTTTTACTTGCTAGCTGTTTCCCCCTGGTTCTTGTCTTTATGCTAAGCTAAGCTAATCACCTCCCGCCTCCAGTTCCATATACAAAGCACACATATGAGAGTGGTATTGATTTTCTTATTAAAAGCAGCTACATCCATAGGAGTCTGCCCTCCCTGTGGCTGCCTAGAGACAGTAACATATCTTTAATACTGTTTTAAACTGGAATCTGTTGCGATAAGTTAAAGTATCCCTACATAAACATAAAGGATGATAGAGAAGTAGCATATCTTCTGGCTGATGGTCTTTTTTTGCTTAAGTTAGTCATGCAGAGGCATTCATATTAAAGATTGAGACTGTTTAATAACCATAACTCCTTTTAGGAAGCATTTGCAAGACAGCAAAGAAATGCACGAACATAAACACAGAGGGTAAGCTTTAGATTACGGTGAAACATTCTGCCACTGGAATCTATCCCAAGAGGCCTCTTGCTTGGTTTTCTCCTCACTGTGCTGTGCGACCAGTCCACCTCCTCTCAATTGACTCCCAAACAAGTGAAAACAAACCTTGTTAAGCCCATGCGAACACAATTTGACACAGGCTTGGTTTGAGAACCCTGAGAGGCTCACACTGCTAATTGGCAGCGCTGCGAGTTAATGATGCTTTCTGGAGTCTCTTTGAGGCATGGTGGGTTCCCGTCCCATGATCCTCCGCAGCTCTTTTGAGGTCGGCTGTTCCCACAGGTGTTCGCTCCGAGGATGGTCATTAGTGGCGGCCTCCGTCGGTGCTTGGGCGCAGACGCTCCACACACACACACACACACACACACACACCCTAGGCCCACACTCAAAACTGGTCCAATAAACAGCTTCTGCCGCACAGCAGGAGCAGACAAACAGCTCTGTGCAGCTGGACCCAAACCAGCCTAATGGTGTGTGTGTGTGTGTGTGTGTGTGTGTGCGTGTGTGTGTGTGTGTGTGTGTGTGCGCTTAGATTTAGAGCCATGGAAAAGTATTGATCAGTATCTGTGTGTCTGTGTAATTGTGTGTGTATGAGTGTGTTTATATGGGGAATATTTCTTCCAGAGGTGATTAACGGCACACTGTGCTTCCACCGGAGGAGCAGGAGAGCTGGGCTCCAGCAGTGCATTTTAGTTTGACGAATGTCTCCCTGCGTAGTTATAACTCAGCTGCAAAGGAAATGGCCAAGCCTGTTCACACCTTAAAATGAAAGGCGGAGGGAGGAGCGAGGGATGGAGGGTGATGCAGGGAGATTTGGAAATGGAACGTAACGCGGAGGCAACAACACAAGCTAACTTGCATTTTGGAGCATCGTAGCCATTCTTAATTTCTTTTTTTTCATTCTGATTGATGGAACGAGCTGATGAGCAGAATAAGGATCTTTTTCTGCAAGAACATGCGCACACATGTAAACACACACACTGGTACTGTACGCACTACACGCAGCGGGCAGTATCTACTGCAGTATCTGCACTGGATGAACCGGTGTTCCGAACACAGCTTCCCTGTTTCACATTCCTCTCACTTCCCTTTAGCTGTCTCCTCATCATTCTCCATCTCTCTCTCTCACACACACACGCACTGTCGATGCTCTTTGTACATTTCCCAAATGAAGACATCTCAGATCTATTCTCATACTCCGGGTTTTCAGCTTCAAATGCAGCTCAGACAGAGGAACGGAGTGTGCGTGTGTGAATTTCTAAAAATGAGCTCACAGCTGCCGGCGGGAAAGAACTTGTATCTCCGCGAAGTCAGTTTTGTAAGAGGTGAGAAGCTCGACCTGTTTTTTTTTTTCTCTTGAACTTTCGGTCCAGACCAGGTTCCATCAGCGAGTCATTAAAGTGACTCAGCTAATGTGCGTGTGAGGTCAGGTTCAGTCTAATTGGCTTCAATATCCTGAAATGTAGATGATCCAGAGATACCGCAGACATCCACAGAGCACCCAGAAGGGGGGGTGGGTAACCATGGTAACCATGCGTATGAGTATGAGAATGTGTGTGAGTTGAACTCGAAGATACGCGCAGGTGTGTGTGTGTGTGTGTGTGTAAGTGTGTCAGGCATCATGGGAGGAGCACTCGGATTGGATTGATTTGATTATTGTATCATTTACAATCAATTAACAGTAATTATCGGATTTACATGAACATGAAGTGTGTGTGTGTGTGTGTGTGTGTGTGTGTGTGTGTGTGTGTGAGTGAGAGAGAGAGAGAGAGAGAGACAGAGACAGAGAGAGAGAGAGAGATGAACTATACCTTGATGAAGCCCCAGCTCAAGAAAATTGCACCTAAAGGAATTTAAACTTAGTGGGGGTTTTGCAGAAACTTACTACGCTAACATGTATTGGAGGGAGAATTGAAAGCATCGGTCTTTATTAAAACCATTTATGTGCGTGCTCTGTGGTAAAGAGAAGAGATTTACGTGAGCGCGTCTACAAAGTGTGACAAGTTCTAATAAGAAACATCGTTCCTGTGGTCGCAGTGGTTAAGAAACTGTTCGAACGCACTGACAACATACATCATTTAGTCACGAGGACCTGAGGGGTTCATGTCGCGTAACACATTTTTCTGCTCTCCAGCTCACACAAACAGAGAAACAGCTCTACAGAAACATATGGCAGCAAGGTTCAAGAAACAATTCAAGATTCAATCAATGACTCATTTGCATCCCGGCTTGACTGTGTTTTCCGGCCACCTGCGCACATACAAGCACATGCATCCATGTTTCTATGTGTGCAGTGCATGTTTTATCCATGCACCGTCAAGCATTGCGCTAAATCTGGTCTTCTTCGCAACAGAGTAATTAATTTACAGCCAGCTTATCGCAGATATGAGTGGTGACACTTCTGCTCCCAGAGCCAGACGAGAAAAGAAAGCGAACAAGGGAAACAAATGAGAAAATGAGGGGGGAAATGATTTTTATGTCAGGGAGAGGCGTTTTAATATTTGTGTAGAGCTCGCTGTAATTAAATAGAACTGCAGCGGGGGGTGCAGCGTGTGTGTGTGCGTGTGTGTGTGTGTGATAATGTGTGTATCCACTGCAGTCATTTCTGTAAGCTGCAGCCGAGGAGCTCAGTCAGAGAGGGGAAACAGTGATTTACCACCTCTGCCTTTTGGGAAATTGACCATTCTGCTCTCATGCACTCATTTTTTCTCTCCCTTAATATTTTCCCTCTCTCTCTCTCTCTCTCTCTCTCTCTCTCTCTCTCCTCACACACACACACACACACACACACACACACACACATCCAGATCACCATGGAGATGGAAAGTGGAGGGAGGGGCTGAGCTCTGCTTTATGAAAATGCAGACCAAAAAAAAAAAAAAAGAGTTGATGCCAGCCCATCTTCTCGTCTTCATTATCTAATCTCTCCCTCTTTCATCCTTTTTTCCCAGATTTCTTTATTACTCCATCTGCACAACTTTCAGGTGCCAGGTCGTTATAGTCAACATCATCATTAAGTCTCCTTCCGCTCATCCCTCTTGTGCTGTGTCTGTCTCTTCATCTCGTCGAGATAAAGATAGATACTGTCCGCCAGTTAATGAAATCCACCCATGGCCAGCCGTGACTCACTCAGTGTTTACTCAGGGCGATGACATAATGTCCTCTGAATCCAACATGTGTACACACAAACACATCTATAAACCTGCACCAACATTGACTATATACAGTATATGTATATACTATTTAATTAAGTTGCTTTGTATGTCGATTTCCTTGATTTGCTAAAATTTTTGCTTTTTTTCAGTGCTAATTTCTTTAATTTTGCCCTCTGCAGAGGCTAAAAATACATCTTCTATCACATTTTGTGTATTGGTTTCAGCATAAAAGATTATATATATTAATAGTAAGACAAGGCAAATGTATCAAAGCTGCCGTATTTGGTGAGTCAGGAATTAGAGTGTGTTGTTAAAGCTCCATTAATCGTTCATTCTTTATTTTAACAATAGAATAAATGCAATGTGAAAGGCATTTTTCATAATGTCAAAATCGCACGGGCAACTTTGCAGCTGTAAGCGGTCACTTTGTTGCCCTTTTAGCTCATTTGTTTTGGTTGCACAGCCCACGAATTTCCCTCGAACCAACCCTTATTTTCCTCCAATATTTTATCTATGCGCTACCTGCTAATACCAACTGGACTGTGAGGAAAGCCCAATGTTTAGTTTTTGATGGAGCCGGAAAAAAAGGGGACGCAATGCCCCTTGAAAATCCTCTGTAAAAACTTAAAAACAATGACATTTATTTCTCAGACCATAGTCCGCTGTCATCTCTCCCCTCAGCCAGCGGCGGGTCAGCACCATCGTATCTGCCTAGTCAGTTTATAATTGTCGGTTTCATGACCTGCATGGAATAGAGCTGCAATTTGCGTGTGCATCGGAGCATGCAGGATGTGCGCCCATGTCTCATATCCTGTCGCGGAGGCACGACTGCTGGATTTACACTCGGCGTGTGTGTGTGTGTGTGTGTGTGTGTGTGTGTGTGTGTGTGTGTGCCTACAGAACATGTGTTTGCATTTCCCCCAGAGGTCAAGTTAAGAAAGAGAGTGCGGTGGTGCCAGTGCTTTGGCCAGGGTGAGGGGTTAAAATAACACATATCTTGTACCTTCATTAGCATTGGATTTTTTACCACAAGGGAGATGGAAAGACTTCAAATTTCTTTCTTGCTACCTGTTGAATGTTCCCTTTGTTGAGCTTCTTTGCTTAAACTCACTGACAGATCATTGACAGATGCGTGAGTCTCGGCCTGTTGTCTGGTATTTAAATATTATTTTGGAAGTATAATCTAACTTTTATGGCCACACAGGGCCGGATTAAATGATAGATTACACCAGGCAGACTGTAGTCCCGTCCAACCCAGCCAGCCAAGGCTAAAAATACATCTTCCGTTACAGTTTGTGTATTTGGTTTTAGCATAAAAACTAATATATACTGACAGCAAGACAAGGCAAATGTATTTGTATGTATTCTTGACTTCATCTGTGTTTCTGCTTGTGTGTGTGTCTCTTGTTTTCTACATAGATTTGCATATCGCCTTCCCCCGATTCAACGACAAAAGGACAGCAGTTTATGTTTCACCAAACTTGAAGCAAACCAAACACGTCCGTTAAACACACTCATTAGTGCTAATCGTTAAACACCTGTTCTATTCATCAGCGAGTCCCTGACAGAGCCATCCTAAAACTGAGATAATTAACTTTTTTTTTTTTTTTCTTGCCAGCCTAAGGGTAGCTATGAGTTTTATGGGGTAATATATTAAAACACACGCACCACTGCACAAGTAGGCGCGCACACACATAACGATGCCGGTGATTTTATATTAAAATATGATGAAGTAAAACTGAATGATGTTGAGTCTCTGCTGCTGCCATGCCTTACCTTTCGAAACATCCTGTCGCCATTTCTCTCCCCCCCCCCACGCCTCTGCCTCTCCCCCTTCCCCTTCACTTCAGTCATCGAGACAAAGTGACTGATGATTTGGCAGCTCAGTGATCTACAGGCATGGTAAAAAAATGAAAAAAATCCATCAAAGTTGGATGTCTTTCTCTTTCTCCTTCTACGTTTGACTGTGTATCAGAAGTGCTCCTGGCCTTGGTACTTGCTTTGTCACTTACGTCGTTAAAGCCACCAGAGCAGAATTTTTCCTCTTTCACCTTAATCTAGAAGAGACTCCAAACACCTGAAAGGCTGCGCATACAGCGCTGCAACAGCAAGATGCAAACATGATTTTATCCGATATTTTCTTTTCAAGAGTAAGTGGCCTGATGCAGAAGACGGAGTTACATAAAAGGCATTGACAGACAGGCCTAACTTTTAGACTGCAACTAACTAGAGCACAAATAACAGCATGCAACGAGGTACCAGTTAATGAGCCGATGCAGTCTAATGCAACAGCAAAGGGAAAAAGAGGAGAATTAAGGGCTCCAGGAGCCAGCGAGCACAGAATCGTGATCAAACCATAATTTAGTGCATTTTTCTTGGAGGTGAAGTGTCATCCTGTTAGAGCCCTGTTCCACAACAACACGCTGCTTTCCAGTGTAAGAGCGCATCCTTGATCACGACCTAAAGCACTCGGAATGAGAAAGAGAAACAGCTGGAGAAAACGAGGCATTCAAAAAAAAAAAACTGTTTAATATCACCGTAATTCCTGACTCGTGCACATATCAATTTATTCTCTCAAATCACATCGTCCCAGTTAATTAACACTTGAGTTTGTTTTGTCTCTTCGCTTTATTATGCACATGGAAAGCACATGAGTAAAAAGATACTCTCAGGGTACCAGTGTCTGTGAGACGTGCACGTCAGTTTGTCAAACAGCTTTCTGTCTTTTCGAGAAAGTTTCCAAAACTGACCATCCAGCATGCACACCCACCATGCGCATGGGTGTTTATTTCCTCCAGAGTGTCTGGATTTGCACCCGACTTCCCCCTTTAGATGTGGTTAGATGATGTTGTGTCGGGTATATTAACAAATCCATGCAAAATCCTGACCGGAATTATGATTCTCTCTGCTGGAACCAGACTAATCCTGATCTGAATCTTAGAAAAATGAAAGTAGTTAATTCGGCCACACAGTGGGGAGCTAATGAGAGCTCAGACTGAGGCAAGTACACCTTGACATAATGTATAGTATACACACGTATGCTTTGTTGTAAGGCCGTCATTTACGATCTCAGTGCACACGTTTTAAAAATGTCGACCCAATTCAAATAACCTTTTCCAAACAAATGCAGACACACATAATCAGACACACTCTGATGCATGGTGACACAAAGAGAAGAGCTCATTCTGCATCTGCCTATATGCATCCCCGCCCCCCCCCCCCCCTCCAGCCAGGTGCAGGAGGACGAACAAAGAGCTGACAGGATCTCATTACAAAGAACAAAGCCTGACAGCAAAAGCCCATTTTTTCTCTTTTTCACTCTTGAGTATCCCCTTTTTTTCAGTTTTCTTTATTTGACTCCTCTGTTTTATGTCCCCCTCTCATTTGTTGTTACGCTCAAGGCTTCTCTTCATACACACAGGAACACTGGAACACACACGGCTTACTGAGAACTAATGGAGCTTCAGCAGCCTGGTGCATTCTGCTGCATTTTGGATGCTGTTCAAGTTTCGGCTCTTCGTCCTATGACGGTGAAACGCTGCAGCTGCTCCTCGCCACAGCTGTGTCATGTAATGCAGCAGTGAAGCACAGATCCATTTTTTTCCTCTACTTTAGCCTCAGGTCACCATCAGACCCAGAGCCACAATTACTGCCGAACCCGAGTAGACAGGAAGAGGACATCTGGGGCCGTCCCTCAGGTCAAGGGAATTGACTCTGGGGGGGTCAGAGTCTAAACGACAAGCAAATTAAAGGTCTTGCCCTGTGGTGGATACACACTTTTCTGCTCAATCCTGGAAAAGACAAGTATTTAAGTTTGAAAGCATTTTTAAAAAAATCTGTTTTAATGTTTTGGTTTTTATACAATTATGGATACCAGATGTTCTGAAAAACAAGCATATGAAACCCATTACTATTACTATGCGGTTTACCTCAAAGTGTACTTTCTGTTTTGGAAAGAGTTGTAATTTTGCTGCTCAGTGTAATCCATATCTACATCTATATCATATTTTAAGTGCTACATCATAGGTGACTGGACTTGTTTCAGTTTCTTGAAGACTTCTCACTTCAGCCTCTTGGATTAGAGGTGAAACGTCTTCAAGAGACTGAAACAAGTCCAGTTACCTATGATACAGCAGCTAGAATTACCATGATCAACATCTATATTATATGTTTACATAAAGGATCTTGTCATTTAAATGATTTCCGGGATGTGGTCAGACTTTCAGATTAACAGCCTCAGCCCGCCAGCCGCTTTTACTGGACACAAAGCCAATAGTTTAAGTTGACCCAAAAGAAGCACAAATTCTAGCACAAATTAGCAAATGTTAGGAAACGGAACGTGAACATGCTGCACATTATGTAAACATCAGGATGCAAACATTATTGTCCTGTGAAAGTGTTAGCATTCTGACAGTAGCATTTAGCTCACAAAAGCCTCGCTGAACGTGGCCATAGATTCCCGTTTCGACAGTGATCGTTCAAGATTAATGTTGTCTCAGTGGCATCTCATCTCATTGCGTCTCTTTAGTGGCTAAATAAAACACATTTACACTCCCAAGCTAAAAAAAAGTGCAAACTAAAACTTCTCTGAATTCTGACTAAAGAAGAAGAAGAAGACAGGAAGACGAGGCTGTAAAAACACGACCTCGGTAGGTTTCAAGTTGTACGAAAGAATTCACATTCCGTAAATTGCAAAAAAAAAAGAGGGGTAATAAGAGTTGGTAATGGAAGCACTCTTCCACCGAATTGACTCCAGATCCAGTTCTGCCATTGCCTCCCCATTACAGACAGCAGTCTGACTAATCTAATAAATCAGTGAATTCAACCATTTCATTGGATTATACAGCAGGAAATGATTAACATATTGGGACATGGGGTCAAGTGATGGAGAGAGTGTGCAGGAAATATCCCTTTCCCTGTCACTACCGGAGCAAGTGTGTGTGTGTGTGTGTGTGTGTGTGTGTGTGTGTGTGTGTGTGTGTGTGTGTGATGTACAGCTATGAAAGCAGTGTGTGAGTGAGTCATGAAGGCCTCGGAAGAACAGAAACACCACACGGCGAACTTAGATCAAATCAGTCTTGAAATGGGCTCGACCTAAACCAGAACCAGATGACGAGGATCGGCTTACATTGATTGAGACATGACTTGCAGCTTAGTGTGTGTGTGTGTGTGTGTGTGTGTGTGTCCTGGTATGTGCGTACCTCTCTATCCCCTGTGCACACAAATATTGCTGTTTTTGGATAAAAAAGCGCGGTATCTGTTGATTTTTTTTCTTTCACCCCGCAGGAATGAAGAAAAGAAAAGGGCGTTTCATGATTGACGTTCATCTTTGAAAACAAACAGTAGGACTCAGGTCGTCACACTCCACACAGACAACTAGGAAACATAACTGCGTGCGTTCATTATATGCATGTACATTCCTGGATTGAGTGCCCCCCCGAGGCGGGAGAATAAAGCCAAAAATATTGTGGTGCGAGATCCCCCAAGCCCAAATATCTGCGGTGGATACCTTTCCTTGAAATGCCTCCGTGAAGTTCAATTCGGACCAATTTACTGGTGCTAAGTCAACAACTCAGGGAGAACTCAGCCGGTAGAGTACATCCCCCCGAGATGCTATCTGACCTCACGGTTGAAAGGTCAACGCAGACTGAGGAATGCGTCAAGAGAAGGGGAGAAAGACGGGGGAAGCGGTGAGCGCCCGTCTGTGAGCGTTCATAGTAAACGTATGTATCTGCGGTGGATGTGTGGATGTACGTGTGCGAAATGGTATCTCACAGTTGCCATTCTGCTAGAATAGCAACTCTATTTCGGATCCGTCAGATGCTGGACCAAGCCAGCTGCCTGATATACATCGTAAAGCACCACCGGGGCCAGACTAGCACAACACGCGACCTGCCAACATAACCACACACGCTTTTTCGTGCGCGGCGTGAACCCACACACGTACCGTGGGAGCGTGCACATACGCACACGAGCCTCGAAAAATAATGATATGCGCGCTCTCTCGGACCAAGATACACACATTCACTCATGTTTAAATGGGGGGGGGGGGATCATTAAAATACACTTGCGTGGTAATGATACAGAGAAACACACACACACACACACAGGGCGAGCATTACAGAAAGGCTGCCAGCTACAGATGCTATCACCGCTGCTGAGTGCTAGGTTTCTCCCCCACACACACACACACACACACACACACACACACACACACACACACAGCTCAGACAAAAGGAGCATTATTAAACCGCAGCAAAGGCCTGGAACTCATGATTAGGTATCAAGATCAAGGTGTAATTTACTGTATTAAGTAAAAATGGATGGCTCAATTATCCCCCTCTGTTGTAAGACCTCGAAAAAAGGAATCAAGCACGGTGTGGTTCTCGCTGGAGTACGAGCAGGTTTCACAAGAAAGCAGCCTCGAAAGGAAACTCGTCTCCCTGATCGATGCGGTCAAAAATGCTTGCGGGTCGCCGAGTTTGAGAATTGGTTTTAGGGGTTGGGGTTAAAATAATCAGGATAAGATTAAAGGCAGGGCCTCAACGTTATCAGACAGATATAGCCAATCTTGATGTTATCTGTCCGCACTGGTCCATTATCAGACTGGCTCCTGCTTTATATTTCACAAGTTAGATCATAACTTGGAAAAGACTTCCATGTGACTCCTGGAACAGAATACAGTGACTTGTCCGCATGAATACTCTCCTGTCTTTTGGCAGTCTTAGAAGTTTGTTCTTAACCTGTAAACTTGTAATTGCTGACCTCAAGGGCGTACACATGTGTAAGTGCAAGGATGCTGCCACGCACACGTTTCGTTATGTTTCATCGTGCGTGAATGGCTGTGATGGCGCTCGTGCACAGTGTGAGAGCGTCTGGTGTTGCCGGTGGGTTCTCAGACTCTCGGTGCTGAGCGCGCACATACCTGCCCGCCTCGGCGCTGTGATTGCAGTCTGATTAGAACGTGCTCGGTTTATTTAAACTGTGGAAGGAAGTGCAAGTATTCGTGTGACAAAGAAGAAAATACAAGTCCGCAGCCCAGAGAACTCGCAGTGAACGCTGGACTTGCGGCCGGGTATCCCTGCGCACGTGCACTGAGGCGTCTGCTCATCTCAGAGCTGTGCACAAAAGTGGAAGGTACCCAAGGTAATCATGTATAGTTACATGACAAATTGATCTTATAGCACGGACACACCCAACGACATAACGCCTCTGGTCAATGCTATCACTGGCACAGAGGAAAAATTAACCTTCTTAGAATACAATACATCATTTTTATGCATTCAATCATTTCTTTTGAGCCTAGATTCCACTCCCAGGGTCGGGAATCTTTTTCATCATAAATTATACCGTTGCACCTCTAATGTGAGCCATTAAACCAAGTTTATTTTTTGCTGATATGTGTGTACAGTGCAGCCAGGATATCTATCAGCATTAACACCGCTGCACATTCAAACCAACCCAGCTGCTGTCGGCTTCGGGTGGTAAACAAGTTTCAAAAAAATCGATGTACTTTAGCGTTATGGGCATGGCCGAGTGAGAGCAGCAGGAATCTTTTAAGAGATGGCAAGTTTGGAGAAGTTTGAAGGGATTTCACAACAGATGGGGAGGATTCGATTGGCCAAAAAGGTTTTTGTTTTCGTAGAGCGAGCCAGAAAGTTGGTTTTAGCGCGGGGCTAACTACTGAGAGGGAAGAGTGGAGTGGAAGAGAAAGAGAAAGAATTCAATTGAAATAATGGTGGATTTATCTGGACCGAACCTGTCCCACCGCATCTCAGAGCATGCTCAACCTCTGACAAGGTGTGTGTATGTTCATCTGATTGCAAATTCCTGAATAACGCACTAAATCAGCCTAAAGACCATTTCCAAGGAGCAGTTGTGCTTGTGTGTATGTGTGTGCATGGTAGCCTGAGTGGGAACACTGAACATACCTCTGTTGTTGCAAGGCGCGCTGAAAATGAGTGTTCACGAGGAGGGGTTAGCCTTTGATCGTGTATGAAAGACAGCCAGACGTTGGGTAAGAAGAGAGGATCCACAGAGAGCTGGATAACAAAGTAAAAAAGGGATGGAGAGAGGGATAACACAGAGAGAGAGAGAGAGAGAGAGAGAGAGAGAGAGAGAGAGAGAGAGAGAGAGAGAGAGAGACGGGGGCCAAAGTAAGCAAGACCACGGCTGGATTCTGTGTGTGTGTGTACGTGTGTGTGTGTGTTGGTGCTCTCTGTCCCACTGTCTCTCATGTGTGCCCGGTACACAGTAGTGAAAAACATGTTTTGGATTTGAATGTTATGTTCATGGTGAGCATGTTGAGATAACACCAACACACACACACACACACACACACACACACACACACACACACACACACACAGATAGTCTTGCTCCACAAATAAAATCTCATGGAATGATCTCTCGGCTCCAAATCCTGACTCAGTGCTACATTATGTTCTGCAAAAAGCATGATGGATTTTTGTGTTGGTCCGGTCTGTAACCAGGCACGCTTCTTGGCCTCACTGTTGTGCATTAATCGATATTTTTACATTAACAAGGGTCCAGGGGATCAAATGACTACGTGTAATCTGACAAGTGTCGCTCAAGGTGATGGGCCCACAGAGAACTATCACTGTCCCTGTACTTGCACTGTTTGCTAACGCTACCTCTGATCAGCGTTGTTTGCAGACATAGCAGGCCACTGATTTCAACGAGCTCTGATCTGATCAAGCCACCGTGCACACCCAGCAGAGCACCAAATGACAGAATCACAAAGGTAATTTCAAGTGGACCTGGTCAAACTGCTGGGGGATAAGTACATCAAGAAACTGCTGGCTCCTCCCAGATCCTGGAGCAAGGATCCCCAAGCAGGCACCACCATTTAAAACATTCCCCTGTCCTCCTGTCCTTTAAAAGCCCCTAAAGACCGCCTGTGATTTCATATTGCAGATCAGATACTATCCACATGGCCAAAGTAAATTTTTCCGACTCGGACAATAAAACTCCACCTTATCTTATCAGCTCAGCCGCGGTCAATGTTACACTCGGCGTGAATAAAACTTTACTTCCCTTTTGTTTGTTCTTTGTCGAGTCCAGATGGAGTTGTGTCGCTCTAGTTGCATCTCTGACTCTAGTTAGAACGCAGCAGATGGAGTGGGTAAGCAATGCTGAGCATCCCTTTTTTCGAATGAAGCACGTTTGGTTACAGTTTTCCCGAGAGGACTATCTTGACACCATTTTTGTACCATTTAGCATTTTATTGCAAGCTAGCTGAAACCGAAGCAAATATCATAGTGGCGTGGTTCTTATTTTTCATTATGATCCTGGAGGAAAGTAAGAGCTGAAGAAAAAGTGTCCAGTTGTGACTTGTCTGATGTCTGTTAACTCAATTAGCCCCCTGACATTCTCCCATCTTTGTCGAATACAATCTCACATCTCAGTGCTCCCTTTCATCCTCGTACTCATAC
The DNA here is from genome assembly GCF_904848185.1 of Acanthopagrus latus. Classification (NCBI taxonomy): domain Eukaryota; kingdom Metazoa; phylum Chordata; class Actinopteri; order Spariformes; family Sparidae; genus Acanthopagrus; species Acanthopagrus latus. The sequence continues at coordinate 7,279,712 of NC_051054.1, read as the reverse complement.
GGTCTTGCTCTCGCTCGAATCCCTCGCACGGCCTTCTCTCGTGTCTCCATTCAATTCAGTGGGCGCTTTGTTGGCCCGATGTGGGGACTCAATGATCTACTGTCAAAGTCGAAGATAATACAATTAACTGCGGCTATATGGTGATCACAAAAGGACCATTATTCTTCCACAGCTCTGCGTTTGAAATGAGAAATGTTCTATCTACGTAACTGTCCTGGGAACTTCTAGCTCTTTGTCAATATCTTTATATATGTAATTTTAAAAAGAGGGATCTGCCCTTTCCTAAAGATCTTGACCTTTGGTATCTATACTTTAACAACCATACAGTAACTCTAGTGTTAATTCTGCTTGATCAAAATGGAAACAGAAACTGATGACAAAGTTTTTAGCTGTAAGATTTTCATTGTCGGCTATAAACTCTCAGTTTGGTAAAATAATGGTGTATTGGCATTCTGTAATTGCTTCTCTGTTGGTAGCTTTCATTGTTATTGACAGAGTCAAAATTTCTGCCTTTGTGGGATTCGAATCGACTGTTTCAGAACCCTTACCCCGAACAGCGATTGTTCTGTTACCAGCAGCCATAACTAGGCACAACAGGCCTGTCAAGCTTCGTCTCTCCACATCTTTTAGCTGCTTTTTTTTTGTTTTGTTTTTTATTTCAAAACCAAAAACACAAGAGCAAAAATGTAAGGAATGTATTAAATGTCAAGCTAGGCAGCTTACTGCCCACAACAGCAACCTAACCTATCATTACTTCTAGGGGTTGCATTTTTAGCAAAGGGGAGCGCTGTGGTCCTGGAGGCTGGATGGTGCGCACACTCGGATTCCTGCTTTCTTGATTGTATTTTTTCAAACAATACGATCTTTACTTCACAAGGAAAAAGGCCTTCTTGGATAAGGATTAACCAACATGTTTGGAAAAACGCAATGCCATATCTGTTAGCAAGTTTGGCTACATTTTCTGGAACGGAAGGTCTCCCCAATCGTAGAAGACATAATCGATAAGAAATAGAAATAGTACCATCCATCCCTGACCTGCTCAACACTGGCATGCAAAATGAAGTGGATTCTTCCTTTCTATGCCCTTTACATGGATTATCACCTAGTGAGGATGTTTGCCAAGGACATACAGCTTTAGCTGCATACTTTAAGGATATTTTATATATGCCATCATGTACTGCTTGGACTCTTTTCCTAGTCTTGAAACAGTCACCTGGAAACAGTGCTTTCAACCAACTCATGACGCTAATATTAGCTCCACGATGGACAGATGTCTTATTTGCTGGCAAAGATGACTGTCTGTGGTGAGAATTTAGATGCCTGCTGTTGTGTCCCTCTGAGATTAGGTACCCATTGTTCTAAAAACTGTTTTGGAGAGATAATGTAGCCTCTCAAATTGTCGAGATTGGCATGTGAGCGTGTGCGTATCACATTTAATCAATGATTCCAGCCCGGTTCCCACGTCCGAGCTGTGGGAAAGAAGGCAAAGTGGCGTGGACCTCAGCAGAAGACTGACCTGTGAATATGTGAGTGTCTTAGATTGTTGAATCAGCCTCCTAAATGTTTATTGTTGAACAAAGGAAAGGAGAGGCTGCACAGTGACCTCAAGTTCACAAAGAGACGCTCACTCTAACTGATGTTTATTAGCGGATGCGGACAGATTGGCAGCTCAACAATGGAGGGGGCAGAGAGCAGCTTTCCAATCAATGTGCAACTCCCGCCTTTTCCATTGCAAGCACAGTGCTATGACATTTTGCACATTAGCATGCCGGTGCTTGTGTGCAAACAGCAGCAGGTCTCGGTCATCAACGTGTGCTGGATCTTTCCGTTCGGAGAACAATGCCCTGGCCTTCATCTAATAGAAACAAGTGTCTGTACCCGCCCCTCCCGCTGCCTCTTTCTCTTGTTTTCATGGTTGTCAGGTTTATGTTCTCTGGCGCAGACATGAGGAAATGATTCAAAAGGGGAAAGGAGGAGAGAGGAGAAGAGGCGAAGGATATTGTCTGCATTGATTTTCAATACCGATCAATAGTCTGTCAAGCTTGAACAACTCTTGTAATGCTTACAGCAAACGCTAACACTGTCCCCACTTCATCCATGATGCATCTCTAATCCAATTCAGAGTCATATAGGGTAGACGTCATATTTTACGTCTGGTTTGTGAGGTTGCAGAGCGCGCACACACAAACAAAGACGGGGCGTGGGGCAGTTCTCTTTTAAGTGCAGATTTATGTGGCTGTATTTTGGTCGGATCTCGTAGTCCTCCTGCTGCCACGGTAACAGGCTTTGGAAACAATGATTCAGAGCAGCACGAAGGATGAACCGGCCTATCACACACGCCACAGCCAAGACTCCCATGCACGCACACACTGAACCACGGTGCACGCGGTCATCATTGTATTTGCACACACAAAACATTCTGTTTTATTTTTTTATCGTGGATGCATGAAATTGTGGCGCACTCGAGTATGGTGAAATCAACACCAACCATCGTCAGCGATGATTAGGGGGGGAACAAAAGTCCTTCGAGTCGCAGGATCAAACAGCCGGAAACTGATGAAACAGGCTGAAGTCCTCGTGTCATCTGCATCAAGTACCAACCTTGAATTTCCCCAAAAACAGCAGTAAAGACAGCCGTATTAAGATTATTTTACCATGAACTTTTTATTCTATAAAATCTGTATCCCAGTTCTAACTGGTTTTCGTACCACTAAATTATTTCTGGTTCTTAAACCGGTACTGTTCAAGATTATATGAGCCATTAACTGTATAAACAGTGGGCAGAGCCAGTGTGACATCATCCATAGGTTGATGAATGAAACTCAAAGCGGTTGGCAGTGCCTTACTCCACCTAACTCCTGGCTAGTCAGAAATGGGCAAAGAGGTGGAGCGTGGGTGAAGCCAAGACGAGCCGAGTGAAGCCGCATCCAACTAGCTTCAAGGTACCTGACAGACAGTGATCTCTTCTCTCTATGTTCCTAAAGTACCAGCCCAGTGGGCAGGAGACTGACTCGCTTTTAGGGGTTATCCTCATGTGGCAATTCAACCAATTCCAGTTTTTGGCACTTGTGCATCGGGTTTTGTGTGCTTGGTGCTATTTAACAAACCAGCTAATGTTTCGACCAGTTTTTCTGGCAACTGTTGCACAATGCACAACAACCAGCTGGAGTTTTTGGGTTCCAAACCAAGTTGTTTCTGTTTTAAGCGGTGCAAATGGTTCAAAAATAGCTTTGAGAACCAGAATGGAACCGGTTACATGATGTGTATCACAGCTCCTGTCACCGTTCATTCCTCAAAGACACTTGCAGTTGGGGGAAACATGTGTCATCCATTTTGTTTCCTTTAAACAGTGCCCCACGATCACTGCTGAAACCTAAAGGTCCAGTTTGTATGACATCTGATTGATGACGCTTTGGTTTTTGGCCAGCCACCATCCCCAAATCATTCATTTGTTTGAATGTGTTCATTTTCTCTCTTTATACCCTTTCTGTTATAAATATTGTATGCATTCACCGCAACCAATTTTCAGATAATAAAGAATGATCAGAACCGTAGCTCAAACGGGAGCTCCACAACACGAACATTATAACTCATGCAGTTAAATATTTATACTTATTAAATGGGCTGGGAGGTTTTTCAGCTTCACAGGCACTGAAGACTCATGGGAAAACTGACTTCTAACGTAACAGGTGCATTCCAGATGTGAAGGGTTGAAACGTTACTAGAAGGGTTTGGGGGGGGGGAGCATTAGGAAAGACAATGAGGCAGAGCATGAGGGACTCAACAGGATAACAACAAAAAGACGGAAGGGATTTTGAGCATCATGTACGGTGATGAAAGGGAGACCTGAACCAGAAGGTGTTAAAGAATGGATGAAGCGAAGAGGTTAGGGCAGGGGCATACCTCCAAGGTTTTACTACTTTTATTCAAATAACAACACATCGCCTTGTGTTTGACGGTGTGCTGCACATGGTGATTCTTGCCCAGTTCTTAGGCACTGTGGCACCACCTGCTGTATGAAAACAAGACTTGCACGTCCATAGATATCCAATAGAGTCACCCTGTAAACCGTCAGCTCTACTGGGATCAGCTTCCTTTACATTCACAAAAGATGACAGGAATGTGGTGAGTGGATGCTTTTGTGACTCCCTTTGTACTACATGTGGTCTTAGTTTTAGACACACACACACACACACACACACACACACACACACACACACACACACACACACACATATAAATAAGAACGTCAGAGGTGATTATAGCAACAAGTTGAAAACAGCTTGTTCTGCTTTACCATGATGTCACTTACATCAGTCTCCACTTCCCGCTCTTTTGGGGTCAGTAAAACACACACACACACACACACACACACACACACACACACACAGCTCCCGGGGAGTCACTGTCAGGTCTATCCGCTCCCCACAGTGGCCCAGCCTATCCCACAACCCCCCGGGGCAGTAACCTGTGATCCAGGAGAACTGTACTCTGGGTAACGCTGTTTTTGTAACCGCTCCCAGTCCTCGGTCCACAAACACACAGGACCACAGAACATATGTAGCACATTAAACGGCTGTTCACCCGGTCATGCACACATAACACACACGCACAAACGCAACGTGTAACTCTAAATTGAAAATTTAAATGACCGTGTAGCTAAGTTAGTGTCGAGCATTATTCTTATAACCGTTGTAACACACGCACACACACTGAAAACGGAAGTCAAGATTGGTCACAGTAGATAAATATTCAAGCGGTTATTATTTCACTGGTTAAGTTTTTTTGAGTGTTAGTCATCGTCATTCCTCATAGTTTAAGTCAGGTCAACAGCAGTTCAAGCTGAGTCTACAGATTATTTCAAGTGGGAGTCACTGCTGTTTCACTACCACGAGGACAGATAGGACCGTCGCGTCAGCAGCGCACACATTTTCTCATGGCATTCTCTTCAGAGACGAGACAAAACACGAGTGAGCTGTTTCACAAACAGCCAGCAGGAAAATTGGGACTGGGAAAAAAAAAAAAAAAACCCACACATCACACTGGCAAAGTGTCTCTCTCAGGGCGTCCTTGAGATTGTTTTCGGGGCACAGTGAATAGTTGATGGTTATAGTGGCGTCCAAACACACACACAAACACACACACAAGCTGAAACTGGGGGCTGTTTCAAGGTCACAGAATTTATTTTATTTTTTGGATCTAACAAAAAACGCAAAACACTTAATCGCTCTCCGGTTAAGTGCTAGAGGGCACGAGTCATCGCCTAGCTGCCAACTCGGTTTCAGTATCAGCTATTTTTCTGAGCTTATTTCTTTTTCACATATTTATCTAGACATGAATACAAACGCACATCTCCGTATAAATAAACACTGACCATGTGCACATCTTAATACTCTAATTGCTGTGAAGACCAAACCTGAAACATCCTCTCAAAACCACTTGACAAAGCCCACATTCACCCCTGCACCAATGGAAACAGACACACATGAGTATTGTTTGCTTCTTCTTATGTAACACGGCCTGTGGTCAGCTTTGTCCTGGAAATCGATTAGAGTGGGAGAAGAGCCGACAGACACCTGTTTATTAGTCTGATATCATCTGTTCAGCCTTCCCCCACCACTCCCAAAAACGTTTCTTAGAGCCTCGTCTGCTGCAGTTTATCAGCCGAAGTAGTAAGAGAGTAATAAGACAAGCACAGAAAAATTCTGCAAAAAGTTGCTGACTCTGTAGTACCATGAGCCATCTTTCTTCAAAACTCATTACCGTTACTTACTTCATCACAACTTGCGTTTTATACCACACTGCATCCTGCATATAACCAGCTGATGTTGGCAATATGTGAGCAAGGAAAAAGAGGCACTTTTAGGATGTGTAATTTGCCATCCAGCCATTGTGTGTCACCTGGTTTTCATGTTTCTGTATATATTGGTTTATTTATTTACCCTGGACATGGCACATTCATAAAATCTGCTGTAAATGTACCATTGTTAGTCAAAAGGCTGTTTTCAATCTGTAGCCCATGAACAGCAGGGTTGGGCTTGGAAACTTTTGAATGGGCGGGGGCAGATTGGGAAGCAGCTTTAAAGGAGAGTAGAAAAATGTGTTAAAGGGTCTAGTTTTTGGCAATTATAAATGGCACATTAGTAATATTGTTTGGGGTTTCTAGTAGTAATTTTGCAGTTCTTTGAAGTCAGTCTTAATCTCTTTGTAGTTGTTTTGAGTCTCTTTGTAGTCATTTTGCATCTCTTTGTAGTTGTTTTTGCGTCTCTCTAGATCTTTTCTCACATTGTGGAATATCGGCATCTCTTTGTAGATGTTATTGTGAGAGTCTTTGTAGTTGTCTTTTGTTGCTCTTTGTAGTAAATTTCTCTTATCTCTTTGTACTTGTTCTTGTGTCTGTTTGCGCTTTGTGGAATTGTTTTGCATTTCTTTGAAGTGACACCGTAGTCACTTTGTGGAACATCTGCATCTGTTTGTGGTTGGTTTTGAATCTCACTACAGTCATTTTGAGTATCTTTGCCGTTGTTTCGTGACCACAAGAAGGCAACAACGTGCCATTACAGTAAATCATCAGGTACAGGCAGTCATATATGTGTGTGAGTTCAGCCTGGCTATGGAATAATATAGCCTAAGTTTGAGTTCTGACTGTTTTTAAGAAGTCCTTGGATACAAAATATGTATATATACATGAGGAGTGATTGCAGACTACTACGTGAACCATAACAATTGGGGGCAGCTGTAGCTAAAGTGGGTCATCCACTAATCGAAAGGTCTGTAGTTCGATCCCTAGACCCCCTGTCTGAACCCCGATCTGCTCACGATGTCTGTTCCATCCATCAGTGAGTGTGGGTGAGTGGCTGAGCTTAGCAATATCGTGGGCCCCTTTGGATACGAGTTGTATCGCTCCTCTAATCATACTATACCACAAAAAGCCGCGTTTGTATTCCTCGGCCATGAGAGGCTAACCTCATCTGGTTCGAATAATGACCCGCCCCAACCCACCTTCCATCAGCTCATCTTTACGGCTGTCTCCCAACCTCCTGCTGGAGTCAGCCTCCAGATGTCGTACAACAACCTTTCAGCATTCCAACTACTAGTCGACTAACTGCCCTTACAAATATACACACATGCACTGTAGGTCGTGCACACACATGGAAGTTCAAAGCTGCGCCGGAGGGGAGCAGGTGGCCAGAAACAACACGCTGCATTGGAGGATAGTCCCAATCTTCAAAACTCCATTCATCTAGATGCATGAAAACAGAAGCTCCTCAGCCATTCTGTATCAACGTATAGTGCTTGTCTTGAATATTATTTGCACTTTCATTCATTTAACATCTTTGCATATGGCCAGAACTACTTGGATTTAAGCAACACTATTTGCCATGATTCTCATTTATTAATTTGTGTCGTGAAATTGTTGGATGCATAACCGTAACAGTTTGTGTCGTTGTTATGTTTTCATAATATTATGTTCACTGATATTAATATTAATTTAGAATGTTTATTTATTTGTCCAAGAGATGCCGAGAGCGTAACTGCTGTTTATCTAGAGCCGTACCTTTCTCTTTTTGCATTTAGCAACTCCAAACACGGCCTGAATCACACACAAAGAGGACCGCATTCCTTCAAGTTCTTTTAAGAGGAGCAGCACGAAGAATCAGTCTTTTGTTATGCCAAACGCCAAAGAAGCAAAACAACCGGTCTAGTCTAGATTGTCTGCCGGTGAACTCATCCTCTCTCAAAGACAAGACAAGGGGGCCCTCCGAGCAGTATGAGTGTACAGAGGTTGTCGGTTAAAATAGAAGGTGCACGCTGTGAGCGTCGTTCTGAAATGAACACATCTGTTTGCATAACTGTTTCTAAAAAGACTGAGCACTCCCCCTGCCCTTCTGGTCTTAATCATGGCTTCATACGAATGCGCGCACAGAAAAGACTCACACAGAGATAGACATGCACAGAGCCCCCGCTTTTCCCAGCCAACATTTTGACACAGAATAGACCTTGACCACAGCCTGCAGTTATGCAGTCCCAAAGTGAAAGTTGAGATGATGTCTCCAGTCGCCCGTAGCTGCTACCGACATAATTTACTGGCCTCAGTGTCCTTCTGAGCGTGTACAAAACAGCTTCCGAATACAGTATAAAAACCACGCATTTAGCCTTCAGGTAATTTAGCGTTGCTGTCAAATCTAATGTTACACAGAAAGTAAAAGTAAGAGTGAAAATATTGTTTGCTTCTTAGGACAGCTTGTATTCAAATGTGCGGATATTGTACGGAAACGCCACAGCAGCAATGGTGACTTGTCTGTTTCCAGTACTTACCCAGATTTTTCTATATACTGTATATTTAAGTATATATATGTGGCTTCAGTCTAGATTAAAGAGAGGGGCCAACAGACCAATGTATTGCCATGCCTAGAGCCCCACCACTGGTGAAGCTAACAGTGTGCGAGCAGAGGAAGACACAGACACTCACGCACACCACAATCCATCAAACGGTTGTTGGGATTTGTTGTCCCCTCATACCCCTGCCCCACACTCGGAACACCTCACACACACAGAAACCTCTCCTACTGTTCCTCGCTCAGCGGGATCGAGCACATGAAAGGAGGACAAACCGATGCCTCCTGTGCCCCCATCAGTCCTTCTAATCCTGTCAGAGGCTGAGATGAAGTGCTCTCTCTCCTCACTTTTACGTCAAAATCTGGATCCAATAACTTCGCTGATCTTCAAAAAAAAGAAAAAACAGTCGGGGAACCAGACAGAGTTAGACAGACGAACACATGTGGATGAGCTCACTCACGTAGGCAACATGCACAGATAATACGCGTAACCCACACAAAAATGAGGTGAAACACAATCAGCCACTCTTGAATATTTGAATAATTAAAGGGATATTCCAGCGTAAATTTAATCCATGGTCTAACAGACCGTGACACTGAGTAAGACCCCTCCCTCGAGAGATCAATTTTTTCGACTACTAGCTTACGTAGTTGTGTAGCAACCTCAGAAAAGATCGCACGATAACAATACACTGCAGTCTATGCCTCCAGCAAGAAACCACCATCAAAAAGCCACTCATAGCCACAAATAATGAGACGACACCAAACTTCAGCAACAGTACAAACAGGGTCCCAGCACATAGTTCAAGGCATCCAACATCTGCTAGCTTTGCCAGATTTCTGTTGAAAAGAGAGCACAGCTCACCACTCCTGCAGCAGCTAACTTGTTGTGGGGAAGCCCTGACGGGTCGATTACCGAATGCAGTTAGAAACGATCAATTCCATTCTTTTCCCTGTCAGCTCTCGATAATAACTGTTAGGAACTGGTAGGCAAGACGCATATGAACTTTGATTGCATTTCCGTGGAGTAATAATCATACATTTTCATCCTTGAGCTGCGGAAATCTACTGCACTTGGTAATCGACTTTCTTGTCACAGTGTGTTAGACTATGGATTAAACTTATGCCGGAATATCCCTTTAATGTTGAATATGTGATTATAAATATGTGATAGTTGTCCTGTCTGAAAGATCTGCACTGCCAGCTAACCCATCAAACCCTCTGAGTTTCATTTCTGAGACTGTGTGTTGTTTGTTGTTTTTCCCCATCTCTGTCAGACATAAAGGCCTTTTTATAGCATGCTTCATATAAGATAACCACCCTCAGGGGTTTATACCTGTGTCTTGACAGTTTGTGGCACTTACGTAAGGGTTCATTTTACTCAATGTAAGCTGATTATCCTGCTCTATGTACCCTAAATATCTACCACTTACAGGGTTTATTAACTTAACAGTGATCTCTTCCAGCTAAAGGACCACTAATAATGCAGTTATGTATGTGTGGGATTGATAGAAAACAGTTGGAGGGAGGAAACTGAAGGCAGCACTATAGTTCCTCTCATCTCTTTTTACACACACACACACACAAGCACAGTTAATCCCATACATTTTCAATAAAAGCACACGGTTCACGCTAATGCTTTGATCTCTTCTCCCTCTCCATCCCATGCTGTGTCGAGACACAGGTCCCGCGGTTACATAACGGCCCCCTCTCTTCACTCTGCGCTGCCCTGGCGTTGACGTATGTAGCCCATGTGTGTCCTCGGAGCCCCTTGTTTTCCCTTGACTTACAGCAGAAAAGCTCCCCTCAACGCCCCCTCGCAACTCCCTCAAATCTCCAATCATTCCGAAACCAGTTCATGTCCTCCAAACAATCGGGGCAGGGAATCCAGCGGCTTCACCGGTCTGGATAAACCGTGGAATGGCCCGTAAAACCTCTGCCAATCCCCTCCACAATACCCCCCTTCTCGATCTCTACACCGAGCCTTGAGAGAGGTCTGATGATCCAGCTAAAACACACACTTGGAGGAAAGAAGCACTGGAGGTTTTCACTGTTAATAGCCGTGGAGAGACATTAATGGGTTCCTGGAGACCACAACAGTGATTCAGTGTGCCTTGTTTACTGAGGGTCTGTGGAAGCTCAAGCGAGTTTGTAACAAGTGGAAGTTTCCTCCTAACTTTTTTGTCTCCCAAACATAAATAATTTGAATCTTTTATAAGAGACATATTAACATAGCTGGCTAGTGGATTCAAAGTAATTTAAGAGTCTTGTTTTATTAACATTAAATATTTTAAATGTTCTTCTGTAGCTGTTAAAAAAAATATTTAAACTGTGTGAAAGTGTTGATTTGAAAAAAATTACTAGATATATGGATGGGTCAAGAGCAAAACCTCAGAACAAGCTCAGCTATCAAAAGTGATGCTTCACTGCCACCTACTGAACCCTTAACGCCAATGCAGCTTGAGATTGCCATTAGTTTCCCTCAGTAGTTGTCACATACCATCCTACATTGACGTGGCTTCAGCGGAGTGTCTGTCAACTCCCCACACAGAGTCTTACACTTCTTAAGTCTTTATCAAATTCACCAAATTCGGAGATTCGTGATTTTCACTTGACAAGATGGGTATGGAAAATAGACTTCAACGTAATGAGACATTTAGTCAAAATAAAATACTTGACAAATATCTTAAATCCATCAACATCTGAATTAACTTTATTTTTCCTAGTAAAATACAAACAGTTGTTTTTTTTTAAGACAGCAGCCATATAAAAAGTTAAAATACAGAAGAAGCCCAAAACACCTGTATAGATCAGACATTACCACAGAGAAAGAGATCAGCTGGGGAAATACTGTGAAACCCCTTGCCCATCATATAAAAAAAAAGAGAAAAAAAAATCCAAGACCAAGTAATTCACCTTTTCCTTGTCTGAATAAAAATTATCTGTACCTTTGGTCTGAACAAAAATAACCCTGTTTCTTGCAACAACAAAAATAAGTTAAAAGTTGAGTTAAAAACAGAGAAATTAAGCTGATGTGATGCAGATAATGTCTTTGATGACAGGCACCAGAGAAGACAAATGGGAAATGTAACATCCTCTAACATCAGAACAACATAAAAAACAATTCAAATAATCTCATTTATCATCCAGAATGGCATGTTTGCAACCGAAAATAAAGGTCAGAGCACAATGCCGTCGTCTGTGTGGCTCACCAGTCAAACTAGTTTACCTTCGAATAAATCTTTGTTTTCTGCCCAAACACAGCATTTTCAGAAATTTGCATATGAAAGGTTACGTTTTACACGCTCAGCTTCAGGCTCATTACTCCCCAAGAATGATAAAATCAGGTTGCTGCAGGCTCAAGCTGGGAGATTTATGCTTTCATGAAGGCAAGCAGGGACTTTAAGTGATCTTGCATGCATCCCTGTTTTTTTTGTTCCTCCCCCCTCCACAGAACGTCAGTCATCCCAACAGCCTGCAGGTTTCTACTGTCCTGCTGCTGTTGGAATGTTCATTTGCTGGTCAAACGCTTTTCCTCCTGCTTTGAGAAATAAATAGTCAATATGAAATGTACCATAACTCCAGTACATGTTGCTTTCACCTTTGGTTGATGTGTACCACATGTGAACATCTAGATGACTCTGACAAGAGTCGGAAGTCACTGTTGTAATGCCAAAGCTCCTTAAAACATACTTAAGGGGGACTGACAAAGAATACCATCCTATGTCAATATTACATTCACTGTGTTTCAACCTGGCATTAATATGATATCATAAACTTCACGTAAACACTTTTCCGTACCGGTTGTAAAAGGGCTGAGGGGTCACTGCTAGAGAAATCAGATTTATTGACCTATTGCACTTAACTGAGTTTCTAACAGGGTTTTTACAAATGCAAAAAGGGTCAATGACAAAACTTGAAATCACAGTATCGCTATGACAACAGTGCAGAAAGTGGACAGAGCTCACAGAACTCATAGTAGTGCACCAAACACACTGAAGTCATGTCCACGGTTGAACGGCGGGTTATTTTACCACTTCACCATCAATCTACATGCTCAGATCAAAAACAGAAAAGAAAGATCAGTCACTTAACAGTTTGAATATTTTAATTCTGACTACCCGCATGTGAATGCAGATTCTACAGCAACCATGTTAATGCTGCACATGTGGATGCATTACATTTTCCTTTTTTTTTTTCTCTCTTACAGCTATGGCAATTCAAAATATAACAATTATCTACTCAGTTCTTGGGCAAAGGTCTCCCGACACTACAAGACTTGGATGACCCACAGCAGAACCACCACCAAGATTTGGCTTAAAAGACTTAAAATGGTTTCTTGTTTCCAAATGATAACTGTCATCTTTCACACAAAACTGGTTTAAAAGGGTCTGGAATGCAGGATGTAGTGGCATCTAGCAGTGTGGATGCAGATTGCAACCAGCTTCAACACCTCTCATCTCGTCCCCTCTTAGGGTAATTACTAAAAACAAAGACAGTGGTCTGTACCTTCTGCGCTGCTGTAGAAACATGGCAGACTATGCAGAATAGGACCCTGTAGATACAGAAGGCTCATCCTAAGGTAAGAAAAATAAAAAAAAATAAAAATCATTTTCAGGTGATTATACACTGATGAAAACATAATTATATTCCAAGTCCCACAAACAAGACAATTTTCCAATGCAATAATAAGGTTTTCAGTGTTTTGTTCTTTCAAAATTTTGTATACATCTGTCAACTAAAAAAAGCCCCAAGTGAAAGGAAAAGTAGTTTCATACAACAGAAAAAAAAGAAAATGGGCCCCGCCCCACCCAGCCACGCCTGTCCAGGCCTGTTCGGCTGAGACAGCAGAGTTTAAAAAGGCTGCCCTTACTGAGACCTGCTCACAAGCAAGTAGAAGTCTTTCTGCAACAAAAGCTTAAAATTCGGAGTAAATAAAATGTTGCTGCTCACATGAATTCAAAGCTGCATAAGTCATCTCTCAGTCTAGCCCATCTCAATTGTTAACCACGCACAGGTGAAGCTCCCCTGACCCATCATCTCAGCCAGTGGAGCAAAAAATAAAATGAAATAAACTTTTTTGAGGAGAATTTGAGTTGACACCAAGGTGCAGCACACCAGGGGTTAACAAGCCTTTGAACACATGGTCACAGTCAAATCAAGAGCTCCAAATTTAATTCAGGAAAAAAAATACAGTAGGAATGATTTCAAAAGAATTAAACAGAATAAAAACACATCACCCAAATTTCAAAAAAAGACTTATGAACTGCTGGTTGGAATTGTTGGAATAATATCAGTACCCTTTGCAAAGTAATTGAAGCGACTCCCAGTCAGGCCGGAGCCAAAAGGTATGGCTGAACGCGCTGACCCAGTCCAGTTTCTGGATTTCAGCTGACCAGTGGAGAAACTGATTGAGGTGTGGGGATGCAGGCGAGTAGCTTCGGTGAAGTTTCAAAGGCATCATGGAGCGTAGACGTGCGATGTCTCCAGCACTGTCCTGGACTTATTTTTTTAATTCAAGTTTTTAATGCCAACTACACACTCTTCGCCTATTGCGTTCAGCACCGTGACCTGAAAAGAGGAAGAGAAAAGTCAGATCTGGGACCAGTGTAGTGGACTCAAAGTGCATTGGGCTGTTAGTGAAATGTGGCCCTAATGAAAGCGACATTATAACTACTAGGAAAACTGCCTCGAGTGGAAGAGCGCGATAACACATTTTTATAGTATAGTACTAATTTTTTTTTTTTAAATACTGAAAGTCATTTAAATGTAACAGGTTTAACAGCTTTTTGTAAATCAATCCAACAGTGGTATATTAAAATGGTAGTCCACATCAGCACAAAATCACAACTGAGGAAACTGATCTCAGGTCAACCCATGAAACTGCATGCAACCAACTGTTTTATGCTTATGCAGAGAAAGGTCAGGGAAACTGTCGAAGTTTATATTGATATCAACTCACCAGAAAACTATCGCCATTACCATGCCTCTTCTCGATGTCTTGGCCCAATTCACCTTCGGGCAATTTAAGGTCCTCTCTGGTTTCTCCACCGTCATCCAACAGGGTCAAGTAACTGTCATTGATATCAATCATCTAAAAGTACCATCATCCAGACAATAAATACAAATTCAATATTAAGATAGTGGTTATATGTGTCCATATATATTTTTTTTTAAGGACACAAATACTGAACACAACAGAATTGACAGCTGTAACTGAGACCAAAGGTGGTGTTACTGTAAGGGACACAGCATGGACACCCCCCAACACACACACACACACAAAAAATAGTCTTTGTTTCCTTGCATTGTCAGAGAGCGGCTGTATGCACCAGAGGCAGAAGAGTGCCGTTCTGAAACCTGCTTGACTAGTTCCAAACCAATATGTGCTTTCACAGCCGATAAAGACAGCTAAGCTCTGACATATGTCACAACCGTTTAGCAACTGAAACAGCATCTATTTTTTCACACCGCATTTTCCATTAGGATTTGCTTGTATTAAAAATTAACACTAAACAATATAGGAAATGGATGCATTAGTGGCCTAAAAACACAAGTCAGGGCTTATTTATTGGCTTTCAGTACCAACTTGTTTTCACTGGCACTATTCAGTAGACATTGTAAATGTTGCATCCCCCTCGGGGCCCCTAGATTACACAATAAGGTGCAATAGGAACATCTCACCTGGTAGTCTTTCCTTGATACGTTTGGGACATCCATGTTGTGGGTAGATGGGCAGATATCTTCTAACTTCTTAGAGGTAAAGATGTCAATTCCAACAAGGTGGACCTGAAAAACACCATAACTCATTAGATCTGGCCTTGGGCCTGTGTAAGTAAGCACTGGGGGTTATTTGTGCAACTGGGAAGCACCAGGCTAAATTACAACTGTGCTTTAACCTCTGAATTCCAAAGGATCCACGAGGAGGTTTTACCTTGGCGTGCCCGTGCTTGCCGGTCTTGGAGGTAGTCATTTCGACGATTTTACAGGGGCGTCCTTTCAGCATGACAAAGCCATTCTTCCTCAGTGCAGAGCACTGCATGGGGTATGTCTGAGAGGCCCCAGAGCTCCCACTTTCAAAGTCATCGGCCATGATGGGCTACAGGCTGTTTTATGTCACCCAAATCAGCAAAAGACAACAAGAAAAATCAACATCAAATGTGACCGACAGAAGTTAGTTACAGAGGACGTGTGTGCTATTAAAACCCACTACAGCACATGTGAAAAGGAATAATCAAGAGTTGTATGTACGTCTCAGCCGGCGAGGAACCGTGGATTCCAGAGATGGAGCTGTGATTACAACACAGGGGCCAGCTCAGGCTTCCTCAACAACTGTCATACCATAGAAACAAATCATTGGTTGGACTGTTGAGCGATCACCTGAGATCAGGAGGGGGAGGTGACAACTGAAAAGTGCTCTTTCAAGATGAAAAACACCTCACATATCAGGCAACTCATGTTCTGGTTAACACTCAGACTAACACTATCCCTCTTTGCCATGTATCTATAGAGGCTCACTGAACAGCTGGCCGCCAGCAGCTGCTGTTTACTTCACTTATAATGTCTTTTAAACACCGACGGGCTGAAACTGGTGAAGTGCCTTAAGAGTGACACACACACAAACACCATTCATCAGCCGGGCGTGTAACATGGCAGCACCCGGGCCAGGTGTAGCCGCCCCCACCCAGCTAGCTCTGGGTCCTCACCTCGTGCGCGTGCTGTCATCGTTAGCACGCCGAGCACCGTCGAGTTAACGATTAACTTTAAATGTCAGCGACGCGACAAATGGCTGCCGGTGTTACACATTAGACAGGCAAACAACAGGTTGCATCACTCAAGAGGAGAACATGTAAAAAAAAAAAAAGAAAAGAAAAGAAAAAGAAAAAGGTGCCACGTTTGTTCTTCTTCGTGATCTTACCTTGTGTCTTTGTTCCGCCGAATAGAGAGCCCTTCTTCGCATGCGTGGAGCTTTTGTTAAGGGGGGCGGAGCGGACAGGTGGGCGGTGACGGTGTGTCGGGGGACACCTGTACAGGAGCATGGGTGGAGTGGACTTGTAGCAGTGCATACTTCAGGTGTTCATTCCGGTAAATTCACTCCACTATGTTTATGTCACAGCTGGACTTGCTCGCAGCTCCCACAAATCCAGAATACAGATGCGATAATCCAACACTGCCTTTCCCCCTTTGTTGATACGTGGCGGATCCTGCCACCTTTCCAGCTTTAAAACTGTGTTCTGTTCCTATTTTCCTCTGAGAACATATTGTTTATGCAGTTAGAGGAAAAATGAGTATTATTTGTGTTAATGATTATTGTATCATGTTTCTATGTTTCTTTTCTTTTTTCTACTCTATCCACAGTAATATGTGGCTTCTCTCTTGTGACAGATGTACTTATTGTAAGTCACTTTGGACAAAAGTCTGCTAAATGCTCTAAATGTAAATGTTATTATTTCATTAATATTGTTACATTAGTATGCATTTATTCCCCAAAGCTGTATAGTGCCCCTTTAACAACCCAATAAAATGTGAAATACCAAACAATCCTCTACCATTTCCTCTAGAAATTAACACTTTCTTTTGCAAATTGAACAATAATGGCCCTGTTATACTGATAATAATAATAATAATAATAATAATAATAATAATAATAATAATAATAATAATAATAATAATAATACACTCTGAAAGGGGTAAAGAGTTTGGGTTTTTTTTGTTTATCGGTAGGTTACTACTTTTGTGATTTTGCAATTCTTCATGGTGCCATGTTGTCTCTTGTATTGAGAAACATATTGAAGACGACTGTGATGAAGCAAAACTGGCAAGTTTTCATGTGTTTCCAGTTGTATGTGGCAGTTTGAGCTCAGGGCAAAACTGAGGCGTTAACCTGGACGAGCACAGCCAACTTGTAATTAGTCTGTAAAGAATCCTGTCGCCTAGCTGGGGGCTACGTAAGAGGGGCTGTGTCTTTAAGTAAACGACCTGACTAAGTTACCACTGGTGTCGGTTAAAGCATGGAACGCCCTGTCTGCTATATTATCTAACCTCATTTGTTCCCTAAATCGTTCTTAAAGTCAACTTTTTGTTTTCCTTTAAGATCCTCTCCATGTGATAAGGTGTTTAAAAATACTATTTTTCACAAATCCGGAATACATTCAATGGTGTCAGCTTCAGATTATATTTCAGGGTAGACAGTGTGGAGTAATTCATTGGAAAAGTCATTATCCAGATGTGTTGGTGTCCAGATGTGTTCACCAAATATTACAACAGTTTAACAGACGCTTTTGACATACAACACTTTATTGTCTCTTTTCTTCAGCACTCTGCAAATTCGAAGACTCCCGGTTCACTAATTCTACAGCTGTAGTTTTTTTAAATGCATGTTCAGTGGGAAACAAACAGTAACTGTGTTTTTTTTTTTTTTTTGGCCACTCGGGGGCACCAGAAACAAGCTGTAAACAAACTGTGACATGGCATACTCAGATGGTAAACAGCTGCCCACAGATGATTCTCTGTAGGGTCAATGAAACAAGCGACCCCTTTCTGCATACAAATAGTGATGTGATCCAATATCAACTTGTGACAGATTAACCATCAAGTGGTAATACTGCAAAAAATGTTTATATAGTGAGTAAACACTATACCATATAACGGAAACATGATATCATAATTCACTTCTGTATATATGTAGCTCCTATATTTACATAATGAAAACATGATATCTTGTGTAAAATGTGTCCCCCTTTTCTTCCCTCTCTCAGTTATCATAACCCCTGAAAGGATAAATGTATATAAACACTTGGCATTTAAAATACTGACTGATGCACACACACACACACACACACACACACACACACACACACACACACACACACACACACACACACACACAAACAGACTGCATAAACTTGTTGCTGCTGTTTCAAGCACTTGTGGACGTTTTGAGATGCTGAATCTCAGTCTCATCCTCAGGATTCGACTTTTTCCGTCCCTTCTTGAAGACGGCGGCGATCTCCTCAAAGGACTTCCCCTTGGTCTCAGGAACCCGAAGATAAATGAACACGGTGAAGCTGAGAAGCAGCACGGCAAACAGAGCAAACACGTAACAACCCAAATACTTCTGTGAGGGGAAAAGATACAAGAGTCAGGGTGGGGGGACAGTGTGAATGATGCAAAGACAAGTCAAACCACATGACTGGGCTGCACAAGTTTACATTACAAACTGCATGTTTGTCCTTTTCTGCCTACCTGTATATAGGGAAAGGTCATGCCTATGATGAAGTTGCTGGTCCAGTTGCAGCAGCCAGCGAGAGCAATGGCAGCAGGCCGAGGTCCCTGGCTGAACAGCTCAGCGACTATGAACCACGGAATGGGACCAGGACCGATTTCAAAGAAACTCACGAAGAGGAAGATAGCTGACATGCTGACGTAGCTCATCCACAGGATTTCTTTCTGGAGGACGGGGAAACGTCAGTCAGGTTTCATTATTATTTGTGACCGTCCAGCAGTTTTCTTTCTCTTTTCGAATTATTTTCCCAACAATGGCCAACTCATTACATCAGTTCAAAGTGTAACAGAGATGAAATGCAGGCCATCCCAATTAACATCTGGCAGCCACAATTGCTGATCAAAGCTCAGCTTATAGATCGCTACTGATAAGATAAATCTTTGAGTCTTGATTGGACAAACCTGGAATTTGAGACCAACTGTCATGGCAACCGCACACAGACACATCCCTCCCAGACCAGTCAGAGTCAGGGTGCGCCTGCCAGCCTTGTCCACCAGGGCAACCTAGAAACATACACTACATTGTTCATTTATGTATATGAGAGACAGAAAGAAGATACCGCTGTATGCCCATACAGTCTTTGTGTGTTTATTAATGTTGCCACTCACGGACACCAGAGTGAAGATCGTGTTGATGACTCCGACTCCGATGGTGGCGTAGACCGGCTGGGCCACACCGGCTTGATCGAAGATATCCGTAGAGTAGTAAAAGATCTTGGAGGCAGAGCAAGCACAGATTTTCAGTAATTGCTGAGTGAAATATGAAGGAACATTTTTTTTGTGAATGTGCTTAGGAAGAGTTAAAAACAAGTCAGGTGAATTAAAGCTGTACAACAGAGAATTAAACATTTCCTGTGATATACATTTTCTTGCACATAGACAAAAATATTGAGCTTTCTTCTGATGTAAAAATCAAATAATTAGTCCTTTTTGACCCTTTCCCTGTACGTACTGTCATGAAATCATGATTTGCCTGCTATCTAGTAGTCACACTTTTTTGGTTTAACTGCAGTAAAGTGAACAAGAGACATTAAAAAAAAGGCAGGGTGGAAATTAATTTGTCACTCACCGCATTGATTCCAGAGAACTGTTGGGAGAGGTGCATCATGAGGGCAACAACCAGCTGCTGTCTGTACACAGAGGAGCGGATCTTGGAGAGAACACACAGCAGTAAAAAGATTTAACTTAAGATAAAAACCTTAATTTAAGATGAACGGATGTTCGGTGTATTTCTTGCCGTATCTTTCCCGTCCCTCTGTTCATTTTAATACTGAGGACAGTTGTCAAAAGTATTTTAACATATTCAAAGTAGCTTGTTTGAAAAAGTATATTTTCCCTTAATCTAATCTTAAAAGCTCACTTTTACATCACTACTGAGTGTATCCCTTTGTGTCAGGGTGTGTTCTGACGGTCATTAACTGTACCGGTCATTTCCTCCAGTGTAGACAATGGAAAAGTTCAAGCTAAATTCACAAGAGATACAAAAAATGAAGGTAGTTGTGACAATATATATCTTGAAAGGCCATCCTCCTGTACAGAGACCTACCAAAGAAAGGATGGAGACTCTGGGCTCTCTGTCTGCCTCCTCCTTCTCTCTTTTCATCTCTTCCAGATCAGGAGTCACATCATATGCTCCTTTTAAACGAAGCAGACCTGCAGCAGCACAACGGGAAGATTGAGGTGAGAGCTAGAATCTTTATACACGATAAACTGTATTTGCAATTAAAGATTTCTGACCCTTTACCTGGAGAGAAAGTAGCAGTGGCTTTCATATTTTTACCTTTATTATAGATGCAAAGAGCAAGCTAACTATTTCCTAACTATTGTGGCCTATAAACAGCATGTTTAGAAATGATTGTTGTAAGTATGGTGTGTTTGGAGAAGAGAGCCATAGATAAAAGAGGACAACAAAGAGTGTTACTGGTTGTATTTCTTACTTTTTCGAGCCTCTTGCTCCTTGCCCAGCAGAATGTAAAGGTACCGCGGGCTCTCGGGGCACAGAGGAAGCAGGAGTGATTGCAGTACTGCCGGAGCTCCCGACAGACCAAGCAACAGGGGCCACATATTGTCATTACCGAGTATGAAGTCCAAGCCTATTACCTACATCCACACAGAGGTGAACACACATACAGCTTTATGTTACAGTATGTTCAGTATGCCAACAAGCAAATATTCTCCTGTGTGTGTGTGTGTGTGTGTGTGTGTGTGTGTGTGTGTGTGTGTGTGTGTGTGTGTGTGTGTGTGTGTGTGTGTGTGTGTGTGTGAGAAATCCTCTCACCTGGCTGATCAGGATGCCAGTGACAATAGCCAGCTGGTGTAATGTTCCCAGAGCCCCTCTGTAAGCTTTGGGAGAAATCTCCCCAACGTACATCGGCACGAGCCCGGACGTCAACCCTGAAACACGCACATCGTTAAACATTTGCTGGCAGATGTATAACAGCAGAAGACTGCATTATTGTTTTTCTTGTTACTATCCGAAGTGTTAATTCAGGAACCCTTTAAAAATCAGCTTGTATAGGATGTATTCGTAGGATAATAAAGGCGAGGTGCCTGCTATGCCACCGACCACAGTTCAAGACTGCGTTTCAACATATGAAAGTGTGAGACCACTGGATGTTTTTTAAGGAGACCTCATGACAATTTATTTATTTGTGGTGTCAAGAAATCGATCTTTTTGACTGGAAGCCGGGACATCTCCAGCCATGTTTTTGATTTCAAAACCGAGTGTTTTCAACGAGACCTTGGGACAATTTTCAGCACTCTTTGTGTTGACCAAAACAGATATTTGAAGCCAAAACAAACATGATCTTTTCCTATGATTAACATAAGTAGTTTTTGTGCCAATATATAACTGGACTGTAACCACATCATTGTCATGACGTAAAGTAGAAAAATTTGAATCCAAAAGAAACAGTTAAGTTACAATATAAAGAAATGCTTCATGTTTCAGCATGTTTGCCGAGGTTTGCAGAACATTACCAATATTTATTCTGGCAGCTGGATTGTTGAGAGTATTAAAGGTCGTAATGTGTGCTTGTCTGTACCGCAGTAAAAGCCCATCACGGCACGGCCTGCAATGACCATGAGGTGAGGCTTCCACATCCTGCAAAGACCCATCAGCAGTCCGGCAGCCACAGCCAGAACATTTACCATTAACATGCCCTTTACCCTGCAAGACAGAGGGAGATAAAAAGGTGGCAGAGGGAGATACAGAGGAAGCCGGATGATGGATAAGGGGATGTGTATAAGGGCATTATTCCATATTGATCCTGGATTAACTTTGTAAGTCCTTTCCCATTAATGTCTGCCTCCTTCTCTCCTCTCGTTACTCTTATCATTCTCTCCCCTCCTTTTTTTTCCTCAAGTAGTTATTCTTCCGTCAAACATTCATCCTCGCACAAATATGTCTCATTGTGTTATCCCTCCTTGCTCACCTTCCTCTCAGGTCTCCCACAAATCCCACCAGGAAGGAGGACAACATGCCACCAATGGAGAAGATCGACACAGACAATGACCAGTACATGA